>NC_056735.1:1133652708-1134015208 GCF_019279795.1 Protopterus annectens | reverse complement strand
ACACGCATATATATATATATATATATATATATATATATATATATATATATATATATATATATATATATGTGTGTGTGTGTGTGTGTGTGTGTGTGTGTGTGTTTGTGTGTGTGTATCTATATATCTATATCTATCTCTCTCTCTCTCTCTCTCTCTCTCTCTCTATATATATATATATATATATATATATATATATATATATATATATGTGTGTGTGTGTGTGTGTGTGTGTGTGTGTGTGTGTGTGTGTGTGTATGTATTTTTGGAATGTTTATTGCTTCCACATTGTACATTTCCTATGGTAGTCAGATTGCACTGCATGATGTTATTGATACTATCCTGACATCATACAGGTGGGATGGATTACTGCTAACGTCTTGTGGCCATGTTGTGCAGGGTGCTGTGGGGAGTACTTTTTGTGGAATGTGTAAATATTGTAAAGTCATGGCAAAAACAAAGTCTTTCACTTCAGTAAATACGAAACGAGTGTTTGATATACGTTACTTCATCACTTGCAATAGTACTTGGTTAATATATATGGCAGTGTGCAAATGTGGTGCTTTTTATGTGGGGCAAACTTCTTGTTCATTCAAACAAAGAATTGCCCTACACATTAGCGATATCAAGTGTGAACGCACTAGGAGTGCGCTATACAAACATAAATTAGTACATGCAACTGCACACTTTATTTTTATAGGATTGGATATGGTGGATATACCAAGCATTAGTGATCATAGGAGACATGTTATTTTGACACAAAAGGAAAGAAAAATCAAACAAAAATACCGGGTGCAAAGCAGAGTTCGGTTTTGTCACTTAAACAATTCTGTTCCAACTCCGATAAAAACAATTCTGTTCAACACCAAATGTAAACCAAGTAGATAGGACTGAAAGTCCTAGGACAACCATTCACGAAATCCACAGAGTCCAGTAAAAAATATATATCAATGCCTTTATTGCGTGCACATAGACAGTTGGTGAGCGCTCGCTAATAGCTTCATCAGACCAATTACAGCTCTAATAAAACAGGCTTAAATACAATCCTTGGCGGGAAACAACACAAATCCTTAAAGAAACATTCTAAAATTATATACATTTTATACACATTCGTCAAAAACCCTGTCACTCTTAAAACATCTAAACGCACTCAAGTGCTATAGCATAAGTATGCTGATATTAAAACATATCGAACCAACATCTGATGTTGTCGATGCATCATAATCAATAACAATATTATTAAAAAATAAAAAGTTCAATGTATAGCAATAAGTGTTGCATAAACATTGTAATCTAATAAATAGACAAACATTGATCTGTATGAATCAAGAGCTCATTATATAAAACATGACATGTAAAAATATATATATATATACAAAAATCTATATGTTGCAGCACAGATATGAAAAACCATGGAAAGCTATATTGTTCAGATCTTAAGCCTCCTTTCCTGTATGTGGGCAGCAGTGTGGCAGACAACAGTAGCAATACCTCTTACAAGAGGACTTGCAGACTCAGGTCAGCTACATATTTGTATAAGGTTCCAGACCTACAGACAGTGTGAGTAGTGTTGTTATATGCATTGTATATCACCAGTGTTACAAGGTTTGTGTGTACATACTAGTTTAACATGGAATGCAGTCTATCTGCATAGCTCTCAGCTGTGGGCCTTTCCACATGGTGGCCAGAGGCGTGCCTGTTATGTTTTGTCTGTCCACCTCACAGATCTTGTGTCAGATATATCACTGGTATTGTGTTTTGAGTTCTATCAGTACATGGCTACATCCATTTGTGTTTCTGAGTTCATATTCCTGACTAAGGGTATGTTGCAGACTATCCTGTAACACCAGCAACTTTCTCAGTGTATGAAACACTATTTCACATATGGGCCTGTGTTCCGGCCTCTGTCCTTCACCTGTATACCAGGCTTTGTCCATATCACATGCAGTAAAGGGTTGTTATGTAGTGGCCTATGATTATTTCATGCTGCCATCCCTGCCATCATTCCAGTGCTGTTGTGGCCCCCACACATATTGTGGGGTAGGGTCCATATATATGTGGGCTTCAGCTGCACAAAACAAGTGTGCCCTTCTGCAGTCCAGAGGTCAGTGTATGTAACAGTGTTATATGCCCTTGTAACTCAGTCTATGGGGGAGGGGTATGCACCATATATAACCTAGGCTGTTACAACATGTGAGGGATATCAATAGTAAGCCGCCTTAAGGTATATGGCTGTACATTACCATACAATTCACCTTGGGAACATTGGTGGCCTAGTGCTTACTGTCATAAAGACTGCTCTGTTTGTCATTGCGATTGTGATGTTTTCAGTTAAGCATTGTTATGTAATGGATACATCCCATTGTGACATCATAAGTCTTTTCCCCTAGGGGTTGAGTACAGATTGTAATTAGAGGCTGCTGAACTATACATCTGCATTACTTACTGTTGATTGATTGTTATCCTCTGGCCCAGTCTTTCTTTACTGTTGTACTACTTGAAGGCCTTGGCCTGGACAGAAACATATGTTATGCTTTCGGATTACTGTATAAAATGATTTGCTTGAGAGTTGCATTACTCAGTTAGTATGTATTTCAAAGTCTTATCAGCTATATGACATGGCATATACAACTGTAATAGTACACAAATAAAACATTTCTTATGTATGCAAACCTATGTGTGGTGTCATATCCTTTGACTTCTCTGTGGGTATATGTTTCAGGCAACAATTGTCTTTTGTATGAGTAACTCATACACTGTCCATTTGAAAAGGTGGCAACTGTAGGAATACTGGCTGTTCAATATGCTGTGCACCCTCTAAATATGTATCTTCCTATACTTATCTATGTGTGTATATGTGCAGTTACACACACACATATATATATATATATATATATATATATATATATGTGTGTGTGTGTGTTTGTGTGTGTGTTGTGTGTGTGTATCTATATATCTATATCTATCTCTCTTTCTCTCTCTCTCTCTCTATATATATATATATATATATATATATATATATATATATATATATATATATGTGTGTGTGTGTGTGTGTGTGTGTGTGTGTGTGTGTGTGTATGTATTTTTGGAATGTTTATTGCTTCCACATTGTACATTTCCTGTGGTAGTCAGACTGCACTGCATGATGTTATTGATACTATCCTGACATCATACAGGTGGGATGGATTACTGCTAACGTCTTGTGGCCATGTTGTGCAGGGTGCTGTGGGGAGCACTTTTTGTGGAATGTGTAAATATTGCAAAGTCATGGCAAAAACAAAGTCTTTTACTTCAGTAAATACCAAACGAGTGTTTGATATACGTTACTTCATCACTTGCAATAGTACTTGGTTAATATATATGGCAGTGTGCAAATGTGGCGCCTTTTATGTGGGGCAAACTTCTTGTTCATTTAAACAAAGAATTGCCCTACACATTAGCGATATTAAGTGTGAACGCACTAGGAGTGCGTTATACAAACATAAATTAGTACATGCAACTGCACACTTTATTTTTATAGGATTGGATATGGTGGATATACCAAGCATTAGTGATCATAGGAGACATGTTATTTTGACACAAAAGGAAAGAAGGTGGATAGTAAACCTAGGGGCTTTGTTTAAGCCAGGTTTAAATGACCATTGGTAATTATTTTAGTTAACCAATTGATATTAATTGTTTTTTATGGTCATTTATTCATCCCTATTGTTATAAATTCAATAGTTCAGTTTATTGATAACATTAGGGGCCATACATCGGTAATAGATTCACTTATAATTATGTATTCACATTATAGTAGCATTAGTTTGGGTTGATATTTACTTACACCTATGGTTTGTATATTAGGGTAGTTTAAAGTTTAAAATTTCTTTTAGTTTTATTCTTGGGCACAGCACTTGATATCCAGATAGACACACAACATGTGTTTTAAGAACAGTTGCTGCTCCTTTAAATATATGCAGCAACTAATGTATATAATCCGGGCTTTTGCAAGGATATTTCGCACACTGAAGACGCTATGAGAAACCACCGGTCTGTGTATTTTGTGGGCAGATTTGCCAATAAACAGTTGAACTTTCCTGCTGTTATAGTTTTCATCATTTTTTGAGTGCTGGAACGATTGTGGAATATATTTTTCAGTCCGGGCACCTAATTTTGGCTCCGCGCACCTTATTGTTTCTTTGGGATTGTATATACATATATATATATATATATATATATATATATGTGTGTGTGTGTGTGTGTGTGTGTGTGTGTGTGTGTGTGTGTGTGTGTGTGTGTGTGTGTATTTTTGGAATGTTTATTGCTTCCACATTGTACATTTCCTATGGTAGCCAGACTGCACTGCATGATGTTATTGATACTATCCTGACATCATACAGGTGGGATGGATTACTGCTAACGTCTTGTGGCCATGTTGTGCAGGGTGCTGGGTATGGGACTTGTAACAGTTGGTACTGTGTTGCAGGGCAGATCTATTTGGCTGTGGGGGAGAGTGTGTTGTTAATACTTACAAGAGGTGTTTAGCTTGGGCCACCTCACCCCCATTAACAGTGACTTTGGTCATATATGCATTTGTTACGTTCTCTTTTAAATTTATAGATATATATCTGTATATGCACACACACACATATATATATATATATATATATATATATATATATATATATATATATATATATGCTTACATATATATATATTGATCATCATCATCTTCTTTCGGCTGTTCCCGTTAGGGTTCGCCACAGCAGATCATCTGTTTCCATTTCTTCCTGTCCTCTGCATCATGCTCTTTCACACCCACCGCCTGCATGTCCTCTCTCACCACATCCATAAACCTCATCTTAGGCCTTCCTCTTTTCTTCTTACCTGGCAAATCCATCCTTAGCATCCTTTTCCCAATATACCCAGCATCCCTCCTCAGCACATGTCCAAACCAACGCAATCTCGCCTCTCTTGCTTTGTCTCCAAACTCTCCAACCTGAGCTGACCCTCTAATATACTGATTCCTAATCCTGTCCATCCTAGTCACACCCAGTGCAAATCTTAACATCTTTAACTCTGCCACACCTAGCTTTGACTCCTGCCTTTTCGACAATGCTACCGTCTCCAACCCACATAACATAGCTGGTCTCACTACCCTCTTGTAGACCTTGCCTTTCACTCTTATTGGTACCCGTCTGTCACAAATTACTCCTGACACTCTTCTCCACCCATTCCACCCTGCCTGTACTCTCTTCTTCACCTCTCTTCCACACTCACCATTACTCTGAACTGTTGATCCCAAGTACTTAAACTCATCTACCTTTACCAGCTGTACTCCCTGCATCCTCACCATTCCTCTACCCTCCCTCTCATTTACACACATATATTCTGATTTAGCCCTGCTGACCTTCATTCTTCTCCTCTCTAAAGCGTATATCCACCCCTCCAGGGTCTCGTCAACCTGGTCCCTACTCTCACTACATATCACAATGTCATCTGCAAACATCATAGTCCACGGGGCCTCCTGTCTAATCTCATCTGTCAAGCTGTCCATCACCGCTGCAAATAAGAAAGGGCTCAGAGCTGATCCTTGATGTAATCCTACCTCCACCTTAAACATATCTGTCACTCCCACCACAGTCTTCACTAATGTCACACTAACCCAGCCAGTGGGGATGCACAAGCCAGTGCAATTCTTTGTGCCGGTCCCAAGCCCGGATAAATGGGGAGGGTTGCATCAGGAAGGGCATCCAGCATAAAACCTCTGCCAAAAATTACTGATGCGGTATATATATATATATATATATATATATATATATATATATATATATATATATATATATATATATATGTAGACATATATATATATATATATATATATATATATATATATATATATATATATATATATAGATATATGTAGACATATATATCTATAGATGTATGCATATGTATATATATATATATATATATATATATATATATATATGTATATATACACACACACACACACACACACACACACACACACACACACACACACACACACATGCACACACACACGCATACATCTACATGTATAAATACATTTGCTGTACTGTTGAATGACTGTACTGGATGATATGTTTTTGAAAACATGAGGGTTATGTATGTCTGACATGGCTTAGTGGTAAATCATTTTGGCTGTGGTGTGCAGGGTCCTGGGTTTGAGCCTTGCAAGGGCTGTTTATTTTGTTGCTGGGCTGAGCAAGGGCCATTGGATACATAGTGATTAAGGCACTTTTACGCAGTTGTAAGCGGGTTTGCACGGGTTTGAATGAAGGTAAGTACTGCTAACTTCCGGTTACAGTTTCTTATACTGAGTTAGCTTCTCAGTTGCTTAACCTGTGTAGGCATTGCTTACCCCTGCGCAAACAAACTTACACCCACTTACTGCTGCTTAAAAGTGCTTACTCCTGCTTACCGCTAAGCTAATTTCTTTAAAAGAAATGAAAAAGGGTTGATATGAAAATGGTGAAAAAGGAGCACAAAGAGGGGAAGACAGTAGGGAAAATAGCTAGGACGGGTGTAGGGAAGGTCCATAGCTGCCCATTTCTTCTACAGCAACAGCTGTGCATATTCACTGATTTGGAGTTAGATTTGTACACTCATAGCCCTGAGGGAGGGGTCAGGACAACAATAATATGTTGTGAAGCCAATTAGACCAGATTACGTGTCAAGTGGACATGTGTGCAAAATGGACAGCTATGTATGGGGTGAGATTTTTTTTGGGGAACATATTGCCTTTTTTTAAGGTGAGAGTGGGATGTTGGGGAGGGATAGTAGGTATATTTGGGGAAGTAGGTTGGGTAGGATAACAGACAAGACAGACAAGACAGTATACAGGGGCGGTACATGACACATGTGGGGGGTAAACACCTTGGAAGGGAAGGAATGTTTGGAAGTCAGAAGCCTATGAGTCCTCTAGTGGAAACAGTGGGACTGAGGACCCACCCATGGGCAGTCACCACTGCACCTTCACGGCCCTGAAGGTGGCTGTGCTGGGGGCTGAGTAGGATGGGCTGGCTGACCCTCTAGTTGTACCACGCCACCCTCAAGCTGGCATAGCAGATCTCCAAACTCCCTGCAGATCTCGCTACGTAGCAGACCCCAGACCTGGTGATGGGTGACAGTGTCCTGTCCGTGCCTGCTCCCAGGGGGGGTTGCGAGCCTCATCCCCTGAGGTGGTTCCACCCAAAGGTGGTGCAGGACCAGCAGATGAGGAGGTTTCGGCATGGACCCCCAGATGTGCTGGTGCCCGGTGCCGCTGCCAGATGAGGTGGGAGAGGTGGGTCCACTGGGATTGGCCTTCCCAAACGTACTATGGTGTTTCAATTTTACAACATATGTGGGTTAGTAATAGTCAACACATTCCAGGATTAGGTATAACAGTATGCATAGATATTCCCATTAACCCAAAGCAACAGATGTGTAACATTTGCATAGCAAACAGTACACATGCATATATGGAACCACAGTGGCCATTACAGCAGCATGCAAGTACATTGATGGCAGCATGCCAACAATGTGGAAGTATTTCAACATGGCACATGTATAGAAACAAATTTAAATATTTATTAAACAATATGACATATGTCCCAACAGTAGATTTAATAGTGCATATACCAATTGAGTTGTGTATTTAGTTTATTGTTGCAGATATGGTGGGGGGGAGAAAGATGTCAATTAACAACTTGTATATCCCTGTAGTTCTCATTACTTTCCTAGTCAGTGCTGTGATCTCTACCTTACAGGTATTATTACACTACCCTATGGTCTTAGTTTGGACAATGGTATGGATGTAGACAACTATATACATGAACTGAGTTTTACCTGCAGTATACACCTTACCTGGTATACCTGTGGAGGTATTGTTTGTTAACACTACCTGACTGTTTCTACGCATATTCCCAGATTCCAGGTTGATGTTATGCACATACCTGTCCATCTCTTACTGCACACACTCTGGGCAAGTCTTGACAATATGCAAGTGAAACCGGGACATATTTTGACTATTGCCCCATGAACCTTTGGTGAGTTGTACAACGACAGGATTGTTTTCATAGACATTTTTCAAATATTTACAGGCCTAACAGTCAGTTATTTGACATTAAATGCTGCCTACATGTCAGAGATTAGCACGCTGATATGCCAGGGGGACAGGGTAACAGTCAGCATATATGGGCCAATTAAGTGGATATTCTGGACAGTTGAGGGGTATAAATCTGCATAAAGCTTACTACCACTCCCAGGATTCGAACAATGGCTGTGTCTGCTAAAAATACAACAGTGCACATCACAGTTGAGTGTCTTATATTGATATTGCTGTGTATCTCTTCTCTGATTTCTAAGTCTCTCTCAGCTGTACAATATGACCTCTTGCGATTACAACAGTTGTATATAGACATTCCTACACATTTTATTTATGTAGCACAGTGTGGGTAACAGTGCTTAATACAACAGTACTATTAAGAGAGATTGCAACTCTACATTACCATATGATACCAGAGTAAACACAAGCAGTCCAGCAGTTAGACCTTTATTGTCAGGCTGTTAACCTTTTATTTACATACAACCTATATGAGACTCTTCATGCCTTATTGTCTGGTGTATTCAGTAAATGCCATACACAATACAGGTTGTATACTAGCAATTAACTTTCTATTACTTTTAGATTTATTTCTTATGAAAGTATATGCAAGAGTATTACTAACCTGCCTCGGAATGCAACCTTTGCAATCTACAGGCATGGGCTTCCCAGTTCACAGCCTGCTCATCTGACACTGTCAAAGACATAAGGGGAATATTTAGCCATACCTATCCATAATACACATAAGCTGGCAATTATTAAACAGGTAGTAGACTGATACTTACACATGGATGGGACATCTCCCGTTCGCCTAGTCTCTTGGATCCACTCATCCAAGAGCTCCCTCTTTCTCCACTTCAGGTCAGCATAGTGATGTCTGATCTGCTCACCAGTTCAAGGTATGCCAGTGGCACTGGTGAGGTCACGGGCAAGATGGTCCCAGGCTTCCACTTTATATTGGGAACTCTGATACTGGCCCTGCAGCAGTCTCTGGTCATGGTCTTTAACAAGGAGTCCTGCCATGACTTTGGACTCCTGGATGCCGCTGTGTTGCACCTGAAAGCACACTCCTTCTCCCACACCAGTCATAGTGCCTACAGGAGGAAGCTGCAACCAGTTATGAGATGTATTCCTGCCTGTTGGGTTTAAATAGGGCCGATTGGACGGTTTTGGAAATGCTAAGCTATGGGCAAACCTGCTTACCTAAAGTTGGTATTGCTTAAAGGGGTATACCAATGGGCAAACTGATTTACCTGGCCTACACATTGCTTACACCTAGTAAGCAGGCCTGTGCAATGCTTAGTGTTGCTTAATTTTTAATTTGCATACTATTTACTGTTTGGCATTAATTTATTATTCATTGCATGCTATATATGTGTTTGGTATCCATGATTCTTGTGTATATACACTGTATGGGGTCCTTGTGTTTATTAGGGGATTTCAACACTTTATTACAATGACACCTCACATCTGGACTTAATGCAGTACTCCAGTTCACATATTTATGTTATGTACTAGGTTATACAACATAAAACTGTATATTGATTCCTTTCACATGTTAAGTTTGATTTTCCTATAGTGAGGACCTGTTTGGCAATACCTCAATCATATGTACTGTTGTGGCGACTTACTGTGACTATAATGTACAGGGTCCTGGGTTCAAGACCTGCAAGGGCTGTTTATTTTGTTGCTGGGCAGAACAGTGGTTGTTGGATAAAGAGTGATTAAGGCACTTTAAGCAATTGTAAGTGGGTTTGTGCGGGTTTGCGCGAAGGTAAGCAATGCTAACTTCCAGTTAAATATGCTTACAGAGAGTCAGCTTCAGTATTTCTTAACCTGTGTGTGCATTGCTACCCCCATGAAAATGGGCTTAAACCCACTTACTACTGCTTAAATATGCTTACTCCCACTTACTACTGCTTAATAGTGCTTAATCCTGCTTACCCCCACACTAATTTAGACGGAAATGTAACATGGTTCTTGGGAAGGTGGTGGATTTGGACACTGCATGGATTTATCATTCATTACACATTATACCTTCAATTTGTATCCCTGATTCATGTGTACATATACTGTATGGGGCACTTCTGTTTATTTGTGGATTTTACAAAATGATTACAATGATACTTCACATCTGCATTTAATGCAGTACTCCAGCTCACAAATATATGTTATTTAGTAGGTTATACAACAAATAATATTGTCTATAAAGTGATTTGACATGGAAAATGGAATGTACTGGAGTGAAACTCGAACCGGGAATGACTGCTCATAAGGCAAATGCTCTGACCACTACACTATTGCAGTACTGTTTCATTTGCATGTATCTTGATATTTATCTTTTTTTGCCATTTAAGCTACAGTATACGTAGCTAAGCAATAGGCAAACCCGCACACCTATGGTTAAATTTAATCTGTTTGATTAAAAAAATTGTTTATATTATTATATTTTAAATATTGCTCTTATAAACTTGGGGGGTGTTGCTGGGGGTATGCAACCCCCTATGAGTGGTCTCGCTCATTGTAATAGCTAAACTGCAGTTCTTGACTGTGGGGGCATGTATATTGTGAGAGCTGTGCTATCAGACATGCCCCTTGCACTTGTCCATGCTCCGTGTCCATTTAGGAGCTGAGGCAGCACGCCTTCATTACTATGCATGGCGCACTGCTGTGTTGCTCCTAAATGGTCGCTTCCATGCAGGAATAACTATTTCTGCATGGAAGTTTACTGATTCCGGGGTTATCTAATAAACTAATTTGAATGTTTCAACTTTTTTTACTTAGTAGACACCTTATAAATAGTTATATTTGTTATTTTTTCTTGTGTTATTTTTTTTCTTGTTTATCTGTTCAATTTATATATATATATATATATATATATATATATATATATATATATATATTGCAATACTACATTCTGTTATTTCACTGTAAATCTCAATAAAAACATTTAGAAAAAAAGTTTTAAACACAGTAAAGCACCTTAATAGTTCAGCCATTAGAACATTACTAAATAGAACAATAGAACAATAGATAGAATGTACCAGAATGCATATGAATTTAAATGAAAACATGAAGCAAAAATAATTCAGTTGAAAAGTGAGTTCATAGAATAACAATAATTATAACAATAATAATAATAACAATAAGTCAGTTGAATACAAACATACACATATCCTATACAAATGAATGAGATATCCCAACACGTAGGGCAACCAGCAAAGAATAAATCCAAAATACGATAACAGCTTCAGAAGTTAAGGCAACACACCAAACCTTGGAGGAAAACTCCTTTTATTCCACCGACTGCACCATAAAATGGCTTCTTCAGAGTCAGTGTATTACAAAAATCTTACACAATATATAGTCAGTTAACAATCTCATCAAACTATTCAATTACTTAATTAATCAATCAATCATTTAAAACAACAGAGTTCAAAGAACTTTGTAAAGTTCTTTCACCAATTCATTCTAAACTGTCATTGTAAAAATATATACATATATATAATACTAATGTGTATGTATACATTATATAGTTCCATTTCAAAATTAAAATTTAAAAATGTAAAAGTTATAACCTTATAAATCTATAATCAAGTTTATTTTGTTTTTTGTTTTTTGTTTTTTATTTTTTATTTTCAATTTATATTTATATTGTACATAAATTAAGTATTTTACCTTCACAGTTACTAACCTCCCTATGTATTAAATAATGCTAGCCTTATATTTCAAAACAGGTTTTATTGAAATGTAGTCATTTATTCCAGGGTATCTGGTGGCATTTAATCTAAATTGCCACATCGTTTCCAAAAATGCTACCCTGTTTCCTACATCAAGTCCAACATAACCCTATCAATTACAAAAAATACAAACTTCTTGAATTCCTTGCAGTTAATACTATGCATATAGAGTGCATTGTGGGAATCCTTGTTCTTTATAGCTCTAACGTGTTCCATCATCCTATCCACGGGTGGTCATACCTATGTAGAATGCCTCACAGGTAACACATAGACTCGCATATACTACATTCTTGGTATTGCAATTGCATTTCCCAGGGCAAGGTAACGAATACCCCCACCCTTTGATGCTTATGTTAGAGCCTTCTGCTATGTACCTACAGCTCCTACAGTGACCACACTTGGACATTCTTGATGTCTTAATTTTGTCCTTCCTTTCTAGTATCCCTTTCAAATTGTTCCCCTTACTATATACAATCCTAGGTTGAATACCTATAATACCCTTGATGACATCACTTAAACAAAGTCCCACATCCGTGACTTCACTATTTCCTCACTTTTCTCATTGTATTGCAGCACAAAACCTGCTCCCAGTTTTTCTGTTCCCTGTCCATCTTGGTTAGTATCTAAGGTGTCATCCATTCTTAAAATAGGTGAATATACAGAACCTCTCTGTTTGTAAACCTCCTTCTTTAATCTCAACAACAACTCCAAAGGGTAACCCCTGTCAATGAACATACCAATCAATTTAAACATCTCCTGTTGAAATGTGAAGTCCTCACTAACTAACCTGGACAAAACCATCTGTCCCTTTGCCACCCCTTTTCTCTGATGGAATGGGTGGCAACTCTTGAAATGTAAGAGGGAATTGGAGTAACTATCCTTCCTGAAAATGGAACTAGTCAAACCCCCTTCCCCCTTTGCCAAAGCAATATCAAGATAGTTGATGTTGTCCTTGTTCCACTGATAGGTGAACTTCAAAAAACTAGTGGTTTGGTTTAAATATTCAATGAACTCAATTGCCTGCAACTCATCACCTTTCCAAATGATGAGCAAATCGTCCAAGAACCTATTATATAAAATAATGTGCTCCATGAACCTAGATGGAAAAACAAGCGTTCTCTCCGTCCAGAGTACCATGTTGGCAAAGACAGGGGCACACCTAGCACCCATAGCTACTCCTGGCTGTTGAAACATCTCCCCCTCAAATTTCAAGAAATTGTTCAACAGAACAATTTCCATGATTTCACAAATAACATTAATTCGGTCCTTATCCACTTTACTACTAACCACCAAACTCTCGAACATTTCCAATCCCTCCCTATGGGGTATAGTGGAAAACAGGTTTACCACATCAACCGTTAAGAAACTATACTCCAAATACCCTTCCTTGATGTTTCTCAGCCTTTCCAGACAATGCCACGAATCTCTAATCACGTGAGGTACCTCATCCAATACCCTTTTGCACATAAAGTCCACAAAGGATGCCAAGGGTTCAGTCTTAGAACCCTTGGCTGCTACAATCGGTCTAAACTGTAAATTAGACAAACCCTTGTGGACCTTAGGAATCCCAAAGATGTTGGGTAGGGCTGCATTTTTGACCATCAAATAATCATACTCGTTTTCTGAAATGGCTCCCTGAAAGAGAGCATCACTTAGGAATAACTCAATTCTTCTATAAGCGATGTTGATTTCGTTCCTCGAAACCCTCTTGTATGTTTCTTTGTTCTCCAAAATGAACATCATACTTCCAATGTAGTCAACCCTGTCCATCAAGACCATTCCACCCCCTTTGTCAGGTTTCATACACCTAACCCCTCCTGTTTTCTGAAGCTCTTTTAATAGGGACCTCTCTTGAGCCCCTAAGTTGTCAACTGATAACTTTTTCATTCTACAAATTCTCCTGAACTCAAAGTCCAGGAGCCTTTCAAGAGCCAAAACTTCACCACAAGGTGGGGGTATAAACGTACTACGCCTGGAAAGAGTTTTACCACTGATTAAGGAATGTTATTAAGGAAGACATTTTACAGTTATATAACAGCATTAATACTGACTTGCTATTTTTTCAGTATGAAACCCGTTTTAAAAATGTTTTTAAGAAGTTAGGTACCTTTGTGGAAAAAAGCATGGCAATTAAGGCCAAGAAATTGGCTAGGGATACCATGGATTATGGCCACAATACAGCTTATCCACGGGTAAATTTACTAACAGGGTGGTTCTCACTTCCATTCCTACAATGAGAACGTAGGGAATCAAGGGGCTATTGATGACAATGATTGTGACTTAGACCAAGTTAATGACACATCAAGGGTTTTAAACATGGAGAGGGATGAAGTAATTCTTGATGAGGTTGATTTTTTGGGATCACCACTGGGGCCACGTCGGTCCAAGAGGTTACAGAACAAAAAACAGAAAACAACTTTATGGACACATGGGGAGGAAGAAAATTACGAGATATTTTAATTGATCATGGCCCTGGTGAGGACCCTGCCAGACTTGGTGAAGGGAGTCATGTTGTACCTTCAGGGGAGGTGATTGGCAATGTTACAGGGGGCTCTTTGAGTAATGAAACACATTTTTGTGTGAGACAAGAGAGTGATATGGAAGATGTGAATGACGATGTGGACTTATTTATGCAAGACAAACAAATTGATGGACAGGTACTAACGTTAACTGAGATTGACATAGTGAAGGAGGGTGTGGGTACGACATACAACAATGAGTTGGGGGAATTGATTGTGGATGAAATTGCAGATGACAACTGTGAAAATGGGATAGAGTTAGTAAATGATGTGCCTTTACTATCTAGCACAGAATTGCTTTGCGGTAATGCTGACAACAGTGCATCTAAGTTGGTATGTCAAGTACTGCAGAAGAGTGACTATTTTATTTACAACTACACTGACAAGATTATTGATGATACTTACTTTGAATTGTTCACGAAAGGTACTAACTTTGTACCAAATTTTAAAGTAGATACAGCACAACTATTAGTGAACTTGAGATTATTTACAAGAAAACTAAATTTAGAAATTTATTTTCACGAGAACCATATGGGGGATAACAACAACATTGACATCAGTGGTAAAACTCTTTCCAGGCGTAGTACGTTTATACCCCCACCTTGTGGTGAAGTTTTGGCTCTTGAAAGGCTCCTGGACTTTGAGTTCAGGAGAATTTGTAGAATGAAAAAGTTATCAGTTGACAACTTAGGGGCTCAAGAGAGGTCCCTATTAAAAGAGCTTCAGAAAACAGGAGGGGTTAGGTGTATGAAACCTGACAAAGGGGGTGGAATGGTCTTGATGGACAGGGTTGACTACATTGGAAGTATGATGTTCATTTTGGAGAACAAAGAAACATACAAGAGGGTTTCGAGGAACGAAATCAACATCGCTTATAGAAGAATTGAGTTATTCCTAAGTGATGCTCTCTTTCAGGGAGCCATTTCAGAAAACGAGTATGATTATTTGATGGTCAAAAATGCAGCCCTACCCAACATCTTTGGGATTCCTAAGGTCCACAAGGGTTTGTCTAATTTACAGTTTAGACCGATTGTGGCAGCCAAGGGTTCTAAGACTGAACCCTTGGCATCCTTTGTGGACTTTATGTGCAAAAGGGTATTGGATGAGGTACCTCACGTGATTAGAGATTCGTGGCATTGTCTGGAAAGGCTGAGAAACATCAAGGAAGGGTATTTGGAGTATAGTTTCTCAACGGTTGATGTGGTAAACCTGTTTTCCACTATACCCCATAGGGAGGGATTGGAAATGTTCCGAGAGAGTTTGGTGGTTAGTAGTAAAGTGGATAAGGACCGAATTAATGTTATTTGTGAAATCATGGAAATTGTTCTGTTGAACAATTTCTTGAAATTTGAGGGGGAGATGTTTCAACAGCGCTCAGGAGTAGCTATGGGTGCTAGGTGTGCCCCTGTCTTTGCCAACATGGTACTCTGGACGTGGGAGAGAACGCTTGTTTTTCCATCTAGGTTCATGGAGCACATTATTTTATATAATAGGTTCTTGGACGATTTGCTCATCATTTGGAAAGGTGATGAGTTGCAGGCAATTGAGTTCATTGAATATTTAAACCAAACCACTAGTTTTTTGAAGTTCACCTATCAGTGGAACAAGGACAACATCAACTATCTTGATATTGCTTTGGCAAAGGGGGAAGGGGGTTTGACTAGTTCCATTTTCAGGAAGGATAGTTACTCCAATTCCCTCTTACATTTCAAGAGTTGCCACCCATTCCATCAGAGAAAAGGGGTGGCAAAGGGACAGATGGTTCGGTTGTCCAGGTTAGTTAGTGAGGACTTCACATTTCAACAGGAGATGTTTAAATTGATTGGTATGTTCATTGACAGGGGTTACCCTTTGGAGTTGTTGTTGAGATTAAAGAAGGAGGTTTACAAACAGAGAGGTTCTGTATATTCACCTATTTTAAGAATGGATGACACCTTAGATACTAACCAAGATGGACACGGATCACAGAAACTCGGGGCATGTTTTGTGCTGCAATACAATGAGAAAAGTGAGGAAATAGTGAAGTCACTACGAGGGATGTGGGACTTTTGTTTAAGTGATGTCATCAAGGGTATTATAGGTATTCAACCTAGGATTGTATATAGTAAGGGGAACAATTTGAAAGGGATACTAGAAAGGGAGGACAAAATTAAGACATCAAGAATGTCCAAGTGTGGTCACTGTAGGAGCTGTAGGTACATAGCAGAAGGCTCTAACATAAGCATCAAAGGGTGGGGGTATTCGTTACCTTGCCCTGGGAAATGCAATTGCAATACCAAGAATGTAGTATATGCGAGTCTATGTGTTACCTGTGAGGCATTCTACATAGGTATGACCACCCGAGATAGGATGATGGAACACGTTAGAGCTATAAAGAACAAGGATTCCCACAATGCACTCTATATGCATAGTATTAACTGCAAGGAATTCAAGAAGTTTGTATTTTTTGTAATTGATAGGGTTATGTTGGACTACGAGGGTGATGTAGGAAACAGGGTAGCATTTTTGGAAACGATGTGGCAATTTAGATTAAATGCCACCAGATACCCTGGAATAAATGACTACATTTCAATAAAACCTGTTTTGAAATATAAGGCTAGCATTATTTAATACATAGGGAGGTTAGTAACTGTGAAGGTAAAATACTTAATTTATGTACAATATAAATATAAATTGAAAATAAAAAATAAAAAACAAAAAACAAAAAACAAAATAAACTTGATTATAGATTTATAAGGTTATAACTTTTACATTTTTAAATTTTAATTTTGAAATGGAACTATATAATGTATACATACACATTAATATTATATATATGTATATATTTTTACAATGACAGTTTAGAATGAATTGGTGAAAGAACTTTACAAAGTTCTTTGAACTCTGTTGTTTTAAATGATTGATTGATTAATTAAGTAATTGAATAGTTTGATGAGATTGTTAACTGACTATATATTGTGTAAGATTTTTGTAATACACTGACTCTGAAGAAGCCATTTTATGGTGGAATAAAAGGAGTTTTCCTCCAAGGTTTGGTGTGTTGCCTTAACTTCTGAAGCTGTTATCGTATTTTGGATTTATTCTTTGCTGGATACACATATCCTAACTTCTATGAAATGAGGTTCCAAGATAATTTCAAAGCTGTTATATTACATATTTCATAAGTAATTCATTATTAAGGTCCTTTGGTTGCAAAGTATCATACGTGAAAATAAATCAAGCCTTCTTCTATAATAACATATCAAAAGGATCTAAATATAAATCAGAACATGTCAATACATACATTATAAAGAACCTCAATAAATCCGAATCACTATTATGATATTTGAAAAAAATGTGACACTACAGGGCTGGTAGAATGATTTTTGACATCACGGATGTGTTCGTGTATCCTCATCCTAAAATGATGTATGGTCTTACCAATGTAAAACTTATTACAGAGGCAAAGTAACCCATAAATAACCATTTTTTGATAACAATTAAATACTCCTGGAACTTTTAACAGCTTCCCTTTAATGATGTGTAGTTCCCTGATCCATGTAACTACAAGTAGTGCATCCTTTACACTGAGACCCTCAAAGATGGTCTATGTTGCACTTGTAGACAGACTTCTGTGGGATATGTGTTTAATGCAATGACCTGTAGATTATGTTACTAGATAGGTAGGATGTTCAATTCTCACCGTTGTGAACTTGTCTGTGTAGGGCTGTAGAGTCCAGTAGATATAACTTACACAACAACTGAAATCAATCCACTTCCACATGGGGAACCTTTAGACAGGTAGATGAGTCCCACATCTACTCATCCTACTTTTTATAACAACATTTCTGCAACATATTGATGAAGTCATTCTTTCTAAAGTGCATTCTCAAACTTTAAAAGTCAGACTTCTCCTGTGGTGCTTGTAGTTCATACAGTGTTCTCTAGAATGTATAAATAGTTAGGTAGGAAGTTTGAATACAGCAGTAATTACCTAGTAGGAGTGTGTGTGTGTGTGTGTGTGTGTGTGTGTGTGTGTGTGTGTGTGTGTGTGTGTGTGTGTGTGTGTGTGTGTGTGTGTGTGAGAGAGAGACTGCAAATTGATTCAGGATTAGTTTACACACATTTGTAGTGGCAATATTTACAACTCCAAATGGCTGTAAAAATCATTTTAACACACATCACTTTGACAATACAATGCTGATGTCATCCCTTCATGCTATATTCATCACCTGTACTCAGAAAACTCCTGTGATGCTGGCTGCTGATCCTGTGCTCTATATATTGTATAACTAGATAGGTAGTTGATGCTAGTATGTCATTGCTTAAATAGCATGATTGAGATTACTGTCATATACAGTTGGCTACCTCACAACTGCTATGTACACTTCAAGTTAGGAAATGAATTTTCAGTGGTAGAGTGTTAAAGTAGCAAATTCTAACATCCAGAGGGAAAAGACATTTTTGAAACACAATGATTGCATAATACTTACATAACTACATTATCTTACATTTGTAGTATGACTTCTCCTATGGTGTATGAATTTGATACTGAGCTTTTTAGACTGTGTACCTACACAGGCAGGAGGTTTGAGTCCAGCTGTGAGTGTATCATTCACCCTCATGCTACATAGACTGCTCTTCAAATACATATATGATGGGGGGCTGTACAGTGTGATCATACCCTTCGACCACTTTTTAACATAAACATCAAGCTAATAAACAGTAGTGATGTCATCCATTCAACTGTAGACTGTCCAGTCATACAGCGACATCTCATATGGTGCTTGTGATTCAGACACTATTCTCTAGCTTGAGATTTTACTTTTTAGACTATGTTGTGTCAGTCTTATTGTGACTCTACATATTGCTAACATTGTTGTCAAGCACATCCTCTGTGTACACATATAGATATTGATTCCTCTTACAAAAAGCTATGATAATTTCTCACACAAAAATGCTTTTATTCAGAATAATGATGACATGTGATTACATTTTCCTTACATAGTAGTTTAAGCAGTCTCCTTTAGCAAGAGAAATGAGACAGTATTCTGTATATCTTTGCCTTACTACAGCAATTACATTCACACAGTTTCCTGGCAGCTATAACATGGGGTTCCTATTAGAACAACAAAAACGCAATATGTCGAATGTGTTTTCAATGACACCTAAAGAGTGAACAGGCAAAACAGCGAAGCGGCTGCTCAGCGAATTCTTTCCCTGGGAAAGAAGTCATTTGACTGCTTCATTGCTTTGCTGTGTTCTGCACTGTAGTGTGGTCTCAGGGACTTCCTTATCCGGTATAGCTCCTGAGCGTGAATGTGCAACAGTTACTGACCTTAGGGTTAGGGTGCGGGTTAAGGTAAGTGCATATGCATGAAAGTGTTTACTTTTTTGTTGTTTGCATTAGATGTATGGTTGAGTTAAGTGCATATGCGTTTTAAACTGTTTATTTTTGTTTTGGGGGTTAGAATTAGGGTTAAGTTAAGTGTGTATGTGTTTGGAACTGTTTACATAAATATGCAACAGTTACTGACCTTAGGGTTAGGGTGCGGGTTAAGGTAAGTGCATATGTTTTAAAATGTTTACTTTTTTTTTCTGCGTTAGATGTATGGTTGAGTTACGTGCATATGTGTTTTCAGCTGTTTACTTTTGGGGGGGTAGAATTAGGGTTAAGGTACATGTGTATGTGTGTGGAACTGTTTACTGTTTTTTTTTTTTGGTTGGAACAGTGATTTCTTTCCCTAGGAAAGAAATCGCTGTTCTGAGGTGTCGTCATTTTCAACTTTTGCTGAAAAAGGGTGGACGAAACATTGTTTGCTGTTTTTAGCATTCAGTGTTTTAATATAGACCCATAACATGATGTAATGCCTTGAAATACTGACATATCTTACAATTGTAGCAACACTTCTACTATGGCACATTAATTCCCTATAATATCATGTATTTTCTGTAGTCAAATGGTCAAGTGTTCATAACCCACATTCAGTGACTTAGCATTGTGTGGCTTTATACTGTAATGCATGAATGGCATCCACCCCAGCTATAATGTGTGCATTTAGAGTGGGACCATCCCTTTTATCTAAAAGAGATTGCTTGCAGCACAATCATATGATGTAATGACTTAGCATAGATGGAGGGAAGTTAAGTCTTTCACTGTGGTGCTTGTCATTCATCTATTAGTCAGTAGGCTTACATAACTTGCTGTTCAATTCTAGAAGAGTGCAATATTATATGAATGTACTGACATTACACAAAAACATTGTGCATAGTTATTTGTATCCATTTTTACAGTGAATCATTATATATAATCATGTGTTGTGATGGCATGGCGATGAAACAGTTATTCTGGGAATGTTGTGATGTGAGTGCTCTTGTTACACATGCATTGAGTACTGGCTTGTATAGCATACCTACACGGATAGAATTTCATTCAATTCTGGGACAGTGTGTGTGTGTACTACATGATGGAAATGGCTTCCTTCTCAAAGAAGCATTGATATTGTACTGCTCACTATTTTGTGGACAGTAACACCCATACCTCCTTTTCATCATTATGACAAAACCAGATTATTCAAATTGTAATTGTAACTCCTTTCTTACTTCACACATTGATTTCAGTTATTTTGACAATCTTTATTGCTATCTTCTGTGGCAGATATGGTCAGTACAGAGGGATCTAGAGAACCTAGTATCATAGGCAGGGTTTGAATTTGGTAATATATATCTGTCAGAGAGAAGTGACATACTCACAGAAAATAGTTATGGAACAGTCAGAGACCCACCTTTTTCAGGCCTTATCCTACAAGGTAGGGCATTCATACCTCTTATCTTCAGAAAGTGCTTTAAGCCCTTCAAGGGTGATCTTCATGACACAACTGATATGCTTATTGTTGTGCCACCCATGATTGCTTTGCATTTCTCTGATATCTGCCCTGGCATGTGTTCAAAAATGACAAGATGAAAATGTTATGATGGGGTGAGAATATATTAGAGAAAACTGGTAAAGGAATCAAGGTACTGGGAGAAAATAACTAGTGAGGGAAAGATACTAGAATGGGAAGATGCCAAGAACGTATTTGGACTACAGACTAAAGATTGCCTTCCATATCAATGACTGATATCAGAGTATAGACAAAGAGAAAGAAATAGGGGGTCCTAAATGAAAGACCTGCAGTGGTAGAGTTTTTAGTAGAAACTAGATCAGAAGTTGCCATTAAGAAAGGAATAATTAGTAAAGCATATAAGATACTGCACGATAACTATACAAATCAGAGTAGGTTAAGAAAGACTGGGAAGCAAAATTAGATAAGCAATTCACAAAGAAACAATAGGGGGATATATGTCTGCCTCCCAAATATGCAACAAAATCTAGAAGATTTCAGATTTTTGCCTGGAAATGCTACATAGGTATTTTTATACCCCAAGCAGACTTCAAATAATGTTTCCTTGGGTAGACAGTAAATGTTGGAGGTTTGATGGGGCAGAAAGAAGTCATTGGGAACATATTTTCTGGGAGTGTAATGAGTTTGTAGACTTTAAAGATTCCCTGCAGACCACTCTGTTGGAGCTGCTGGTTGAGCAAGTTGGAGTGACTAGGGAAATAATTTTTTTGAGCTATGATGCAAACTCAGAATTGCCTAGACATTGTAAGAACTTGCTGAGTCTAATTATGATAGCTGTCAAAAATATAATTACCAGAAAATGGAAGTCAAAGTCTAAACCATCTTTACTAGAAGTAGCGAAGATAGTAACATAGTTAAAACAACTGGAACTGGGATCTTTAGAAAAGGGTAGGAGCAAATTACACAGGAAAAATGGGAACTGTGGGAACAATACATGCAGAGGAGGAATGAGGTTTAAAAGAAGGCAGGATTTGAATGAGCTATGAAATGGTTGACTAACAATGAGGGGATATGTTAAAGTGATGTATAATGTTTACAGGTACAGTTGTATTGGGATGGTTTTATATGTATAATGTTTGCAAATGAGATTGTGTCACTGTGGTTTATTGTCATTTATATAAATGTAACATGGCCTATGTCATAAATGATAATTTAATAAAGATGTTTCTTGTTTAAAAAAAGAAGATGAAAATGTTTATGTCATTCATTGCTTACAGGCATAACTTATTTTTTTAAATAATTATGCTCTGTATTACATGCCTTCATCCAGCATGTCTTTATTTTTGCAGTTCCTTTTACACTATATTGCTTCATGGCACATGAGGACTTAACATAAAATGTTTCACATGTATGTCATGCAGTCAGCTCATCAGAAAATGTGATTGGATCTCTTTTATGACACTTTCTTGTGTATTGGTACTGTTGAACTGCTGTTATGTTACTGTTCCCTGTAATTCCTTGTGAGCATGGCAGGTATAACGATATACGAGATGTGTGACATTTGCCAACACAAAACCTGAAATCATGACATGACATCAGATTTGTGCTGTCATTTGTCACTTATGAACGTTGAGTGTTATTATATTTCCATTTAGCATTTACATGAAAGTATAACCCATACATGTCTATTACATGTTTATAGGTGGCAAACACCTTTCCTGTGGGTGTAAATAACAGTTATTGGCAAAAACATGTCCTTTTATGATGTGCATGACGCAACAGCTGTAAGTTTAATTTATTCTTCTCTTGTGTGCATGCTTAAGTGGAGAATACAGCTAGCATACATACATTTCCTGTATATACATCTCATATGGAATAACTGCAGTATATGCATTTATCCTATAATGCATATACTACTTTTGCTGTTATCTTAACTGAGCAGTGTATTAACATGTATATCACGTTAACTCCCCTTTGTTACACAGTAGCTTTATGTCCCTCTCACATCCTTTGTTAGTATGTCCTTTTTCATGTGCTCAAGTCAAATATTGTCACTGAGATTTTTTAGCATTACATCAGTATGGTAGTATTTTATGTTACAAATGTTTCTTTGACACTTCAGCATGTTTGCCTTCATTACCTGACTAGATTTTCTTCATTTTCCTTCCTTGTTAATTACTGCTGAAGTACAACCAATGTTATTTGTGTACAATTCCTCCATTTCACTTCCCCTCCTTCAGCATGCATTCATTGTAATGGGCAGGGTACATATTTGATTAGCACTGCTGCTCATTGAGCTAACACGCTTAAATCGTGTAGATTTAGCGCAAAGCCTTAACAATTGTTAATGTATCCCAGGTATTAAATAGAGGAATGCTTTTGCCCTTAATTGAGTTTCATCAGATCTAAATGATATGCAAATAGAAATAGATAGATTAGAGACATACATATATATTTTAGTAAATCCATATCAAAGGTATAAAAACCTGCATATTGTACAGTGTGTGTGTGTGTGTGTGTGTGTGTGTGTGTGTGTGTGTGTGTGTGTGTGTGTGTGTGTGTGTGTGTGTGTGTGTGTGTATATATATATATATATATATATATATATATATATATATATATATATATATATATATATATATATATATATATATATATATATATATATATATATATATAATCTATATATGTTTGGAAAATCATCAACAGTTTGCATCCTTGGTGCATCATCAAAACTGCTAAAATTCTAATAAACCCATCAAATTTATTGTACTCACTAAAAATTAAACTAACTCCTTTCAGGGGAATTTATTTACTTATTTTTATCAACTTTCATAAGAATACAACCATGAATGAGACAAAATAGGAGTCTTATTATAGCATCAGCACAACCCAAAAGAAATTACTACAATTCGGGTTTACTAATGCCAGTCTGGCCCATTAACAGACACCCTTCCCTTTTTCTTAATTTTTTAGTAGTTAAACAGTTCTAAACTTCACCTCAGGTTTTCCAGGTCACTTCCTAGTTTGTATTCTGTCACCACATTTGGATTGCTTTTATGTTATTCCCTTCAGGATGTCACTTACTGTCATTATCTTTTTTCAGTCCATTGTTTTATGTTGTTGCTATAGATTCATTCCAACAAAGTGAATATAGTAAATATAGTGACTGTCAACTACTTTGAAGAAAATAAAATCTATCTACCATGATATTCTCAGTCTTCTTACTAAAATTTCTTCTTTCTATGCATATTTTTTTCAAGGGACATTGCCCTCCTCACACTCCTAAAATATATGTTATTCCTACTTTCTTCTATGTGAATTGCTAACATTCACCATTGCTCTTATCCTCTGTTTAACCCACTTTCTCCATCTTTAAGGGTGCATAGAATCATATGTGTGTAATCCAGAGCTGCTGATCACATATTAACCTTGCCTTTTTGTGTCCCTTTGTAGTTAACCACCACCTTCATCCATTATTCTGTCTTTCATTATATTCCTTCTTTTTCTTCCATTTTTACTGTTAACTGTGAAATTTATTCAATACCCTGAATTTCTGTAACATCTTCCCATAGATTGGAGGTTGACATAATGGTTAAGGTGCTTACTTTACAGACACCAGGTACGGGGTTCATACATCTCAACTTTTTAGTGCAATAAATATGGACAAAGCCTGGCATAATGGGGGACAAAGGCATAAAAAATAGGGACACATTTTAAATATTGCTCTTATAAAGTTAGAAAGTTGCTATAATAAGAGGATTTGAGTTAACATACATTTTCTGAAGAATATGAAGTCTGAAGCCCAAATGTATGTCATTACTTAGTGAATTTAATACTTAGATCATCCCAGTGATTTGTCAAAAAACCCCACAGTTTTTATGAGGAACAGATCAGAAATATGAGGCAAAAATCTGGACATTCTGCAAAAATCTGGACAGTTGAGGTATGACTCACACCTTTGAAGGAAATTGGTCCAGAAGGGCCACTAGCCTAGTACTTACATATGAACCTATATCACTACTTCCTTTTCTCCTTCTCCCTTCTTCCATGGTTCCATCTTGAAAGTTCAAGTGCAATTTTACTTGTAGTACTTATTTTCTACAAACTGAACAAGATTCACAAATATCAGGCAAAATAAAATGCTACTAGAATTTTTAGCATGTTATCATATGCGGGGTGTATACCTTTAAAGTTCCAGGGAATCCAGTCTAAAATATAGACTTCATAGAGTTTAGATCACATCTGTTCTGTTTGTGTTATTTCTTAGGCCTTCAGACTTGATATGATACCATAGAATGGAGAAGATATATATCTACCAGAAATGAAGAAAGGTATCTCCAGCAGAGGACAAACATATCTGTTGTCAAGAATCCTTCTGTCTGGCGATAAAGAACTATAATTCACAGTGGAACTTTGGCCCTGCTGGAAGCACACTTACAATTATCCCACTGGAAGAAAACATTTGGAAGTAGATGCTTTGGATTCAGAAATTTGATTTATTCCTCACTGCAAATTAATTATTTGAAACATCAGAATTTCACTGTGCAGCCTTCCAGTGTGTTGGAGGAAAATAAACCATGTAACTATTTAATTGCTTTACTTTTCTTGATAATTAATAAAAGGCACTTGAATGCAATTCAGTAATTATTGACAGCCCAGGAAGTAATTTACATTTATTAAAAAAGAGTTATATCAGGATAAGGTCCTAAACAGACTACAAATGCATATGTTTCTGAACAGAAAAGTAGTATCAGAGACTGAGAATATGGTTAGTGACATGATACTATAATACAAGATAAAGTAATTTGTGGTATAAGAAATTATATAATCAGGGGTGGACCATTCAGAGATACAGATATGAGCTTATTAAAACTGTGGATGCATGCAGAGCAAGTAATATCACTAGTTCATAGGTTCATAGGTATGTTCTAGGCTAATGGCCCTGGAGCCTTTACAAGCCTAGCCCATAGGATTACCCTGGCATCGTGCCACCCGACCTTAGTTCCCATGGCCTCTGTCAAGTAGAACCACTGGAGTGATCTCTGGGGTGAATTTTCTATTTCCCATCCATTCATCAAGATTTTTCTTGAAGAGGGCCAGTGAGGTGCTCTGCTTGACATGTATGGGAAGTCTATTCCATAGCATGGGCAGTCTCTGGGTTATGAACCTGTCCCTCCAGCATATTCTGTTGATTGTGGTAATGTGATTGAGGTCTCTGAAGTATGTGGTGTGGAGGGATTGGGATTTCTTTAGATGTAGCATTTCTAACAGAGATGGGTCAGACATTGCTTTGTAAGTCAAGCAGACATCACCTCTAAGTAGGCAATATGAGACATATAATAGTTGGAGTTTTTTGAGTCTGTCTATATAGGCCAAGTGTTTAAGACCTAGGATCCTCTTTGTGAGGTACTTTTGCAGCCTCTCTAGTTGTTGCAAGGTGTCTAGTGAGACATGACAAATGAGGCATTGTACTCAATGATTGGTCTAATGAGGGAAGAGTAGAGGGAGACAATGTTCTCTTTTTTACTGGATGCAAAACCCTTAATAATGAGATGTGCCACATAGAAGGACTTTCTGACCACAGTGGCAATGTGGTGGTCAAAAGAGAGGTTGCTGTCAACCTGTGTTCTAGATCTCTTATAACTCTTTCTGTGTTCAGTGGACTACTATCAATGTGGTAATTCAAGGGAGCTGGGTTTTTCCCAAGGAGGATGACGACACATTTTTTGGCATTGAGGTTAAGGCCATGGTTCTGACACCAGTCATTGGTCTCAGTAAGGCCTTTCTGTAGGATGGCAACATCACTTGGGGAGTTAATAATAGCTCCCAACTTGCAATCGTCTGTGAACTTTGTCAGCCAGAGTGCCTTCGTGTTGGCTTGGACTTCAGAGAAGTAGATAACAAACAGGAGAGGGCATAGGATCAAACCCTGTAGGACTCCACTCGTGACTGTTCGGCAGTCTGATTTGGAGTCAGCTACTTTCACCCTATGGGTTCTATCTGTGAGACAGTTTGCAACCCACCTAGTGATGTAGGGGTTGATGCCTAGCTTAGTGAGTTTTTCTGATTCCTGAGTGGGGAATGGTATCAAAGGCCTTAGTCAGATCAAGGTAGGCTGTGTGAACCACCTTGCCTTCATCCACAGCTCTGGTGACTGACTCAAAGAAGTCGATCAAGTTGAGCAGGCATGATCTACCCTTCACAAAACCAAACTGTGTGGGATCCAGAGTTTGGAGATTCCCTATATCCTTGTTTATTAGGTCCAGGATGATGCGTTCCATAGCTTTGCATATCAGACTCGTCAGACTTATGGAGCAATAGTTCCCAGGGTCTGTAGTCACTCCTCCTTTTTGGAGAGGAATGACTATAGGAGTGTGCCATTTGGTAGGGACAAAGCCTGATGAGAGGCTGTGATTAAACAGGGCACACGGGTGAGGTGTCAGTTCACTCTGTAGTTCATGTAGAACACAACAGGTGATATTGTCAGGTCGCATAGAAGCTGTATTCTTGGACTTGGACAGTGCTGTTTTAATCTGTGCAGCAGTAATACTGGGTGCCTGGCAATCTATTGGGAATTGTGATTGGTCCTTTGGGGGGGGGGGAGGGTAAAGTTGGCACTGGATCAGTCTGCCTCAAAACTTGGACCGAACCACAAAAGGAGGGGGAGTATCCATTTTCATCAAATATACCCACACCTCCAGGTTAGTGGCAACGCACGAAGCATTGGAGACCATCCATGTGCAACTAACCATAAGCAAAACTGCCCTACAGTTTGTAACATGCTACAGACCACCCTCTCAAACTCAGGAACCCCACTCAGCCTTCCTGAAGACACTGGAGAGTATGAATGTCTCTCCAAATACCATCATATTGGGAGACTTCAACTACCCAAATATAGACTGGGAGCATTACTCAAGCCCCAACACTCTAGCCCAAAGGTTCCTAGAATTCATAAACTCAAATGCGATGGAACAACTAGTCACCACTCCCACAAGAGGAGATAATATACTAGACCTGATCATCACAAACATGGGGACACAATGCTCCACGCCGGAAGTATACCCCTCATTGGTGAGATCAGACCATAAATTAGTCTCACTGGAAATCCACATCCCGCCCCCACCCCCAGCACAAAAGACCACAGTGAAGAATTTCTCAAAAGCTGACTTCACACTTCTTAAGACTGAAGTGGTATCCTTCAAGGCCCCTGGGCCAGTGGAAACCACAGCCCACACAGCTGAATCCTTTATAAACGCTTTCTATGGACACCTTCAAGAATGCATGGATCATGCAATCCCAAATAAAACCAAGACCCATTCCCCCAAAGGCAGTCTGGTGGACCCCAGCCATTAACAAGCTTTACAACAGGAGGAGGAAGCTACTACATGACAGAGCAAAATCCCCAAAAGGGAAGGCATCTCTGATCAGTACTAGCAAAAAACTATGATCACTCATAAAATCATCCAAGGCCAACTTTGAGAGAAAAATCGCAAAAGACACTAAAGACAATCACAAGGCCTTCTTTAGTTATGTTAGAAACCTGGGTGGAAACTCCCAGATATGCTCAGAGTTAGTCCAAAATGACAAAAAATACACTGCACCCACAGACATTGCCAACATACTGGCAGACAGGTTCAGTGCAAATCCCCCCCCCCCCCAAAAGGAGAAATATCTATCCAGCAGAGTGTAGCCTCCCTGACATCTCAGATGCCCATGTGAGAGCCACCCTCTCCAAAGCTAAAAACACAGCATCAATGGGACCAGACGGTGTCCCGGGTTGCATGCTACATGAACTCCAAGAGGAACTAAACCTGCACATAAGGCTGCTGTTTAATCTTAGCCTTACTACAAGATACATACCCAAAGAATGGCGTACAGCAACAGTGGTCCCACTCCACAAAGGAGGTGCTTCGACGGAACCTGGAAATTACCGCCCCATAAGCTTGACGAGCCTGGTCTGCAAAACTATGGAGAGGATCATTATGGAACTCATAAACAAAGACATTGGGGACCTACAGACACTGGATCCAACCCAATTCGGCTTTGTCAAGGGCAGATCCTGCCTTTTGAACCTGGTCGACTTTTTTGAAACCGTCACTAAGGCCATTGATGAGGGTAAGGCAGTTCACACAGCCTACCTTGATCTTGCAAAAGCCTTCGACACAATACCCCACTCGGGCATCATAGACAAGCTCAGCAGCTTAAATGTAAACCGATATGTCATAAGATGGGTTGCAAACTGGCTCAAGGACAGAACCCACAAGGTCAGAATTGCTGGAGCCATGTCAGACTCTAAGCCAGTCACAAGCGGTGTCCCACAGGGCTCGGTCCTGGGACCCCTCTTGTTCGGCATTTATTTTTCCGAGGTGCAAGCAAACATAGGAGGATTGTGGCTGACAAAGTTCGCAGACGACTGCAAACTGGGCGCCATAACTGATACTCCAGTGGACACAAGCATCCTTCAGAAAGGCCTCATAGAAACGGATAACTGGTGCCAGAGCCATGGCCTTAAACTGAATGCCAAAAAATCTATAGTCATACCCTTTGGGAAAAATAAAGTACCCACAAATTACCACATAGGTGGTAATCTATTAAGTACGGAAGAAGTAATCAGGGGCCTAGGGACCCAAGTTGACAGTAACCTCTCATTTGCCACTCACATTGCCATGGTGGTTAGGAAGACCTTCTATATTACCCACCTTATCATGAAAGGATTCACATCTAGATTAAGAGAGGTCATTGTGCCCCTGTACTCTTCCCTTATCAGGCCCATAATTGAGTACAATGCCCCATTTGGGATGTACCTTACCCGACACCTGCAGCAGCTAGAAAGACCCCAAAAGTACCTCACCAAGAGGATCAAGGGTTTCAAACATATGTCATATGCTGCCCGGCTGAAGAAACTCCAGCTCTATTCAGTCGCATACCGCCTACTCAGAGGCGATCTATGCCTGATGTACAAGGCCATTTCCAATCCGGAATTAATGGACATGCTCCACCTCAGAAAATCCAAATCCACCAGAGCCAGGAGAGCGAGAGATTTGAACCTCAACACAGAAATAAATAGGACGTGCTGGAGGGACAGATTCATAACCCAGAGGCTCCCTACACTCTGGAACAGAATCCCAGTCCATGTTAGGCAGAGCCCCTCACTGACTCTCTTCAAGAGAAATCTTGACGAGTGGATGGGAGATCATAGGTTTACCCCAGGGGTCATCTCTGTGTCACTACTAGACAGAGGCACAGTAAACTAAACCCTAAATGGGCGTAGTATTCTCATTCCAAGGGGTGGCGAAAGCCACACACACTCTAGCTAGGCTTATAAATGCCCTAGGGCAGATAGCCTAGTATGAACCTATGAACCTATGAACCTATATTGGCAATATCTGTTGGCTCAGTACAGGAGGTACCATTGTGCAGTAGCTCAGAGCAAATCTGTGTACTGCCATGGAGATTGTTTACATAACTATAGAAGGCCTTGTGGTTGTCTTTACTATCTGCTGCAATTCTGTTTTCATAGATATCTGTAGAGAATTTGATGAGGGATCTCAAATTTTTGTTGAGGCTGATAAGGGAGTTTTTCCAGTCTTGGGACTTCACCTTATTCTGCATCAGTTTCCTCCTTTTGTTGTAGAGTTTGTTTATGGCAGGTGACCACCAGATTGGCTTCCTTTTTTTGGAGAGAGAGTCTTGGTTCTATTGGGTATGGTGAGATCTATGCATTTATGTATGTGTTCGTACAGTGCATTGGTATATGATTCAGTGGTCATGCAACTATTCTCCATTTGCATGTGTGCCGTGAAGTTAGCCACCTCTGTTTTTAGGAGCTGAAAGTTAGCTTTGCAGAAGTTTTTGATGGTGGTTACCTTTGCGGGGGGGGGGGGTGGTTTTCTAAGGTGATTAGTTTGTGGTCGGATCTAACCAGGGAGGAGTTGACTATTGGTGTAGAGCAATGGTTGCCCATGTTAATAATAACCAAGACAAGGATGTTGATACCTCTAGTGTGGGTAAGAATGAGCTGGTCCAGAGCATTAGAATTAATGAATTCCAGGAAACGTTGGGCAAGTGTATTGGTAAATGAGTATTTTTTTCAGTTAATGGAGGGGTAGATGAAGTCACCCAGTATGAGAGTGTTAGGTTGGACCCTAATATTCTCCAGGGTGCTTAGACATGGAGTGTGAGTCTTGGGACATGATTGTGGACCCACAGCAGGCTATGACCTGAATTGCTGTCTTACCCAATGTTAGCTGCACCTGAAGTATCTCAGATGTGTTATGTTGGGCTACCAGTCTGGATGTGTGCGCATCCTTTATGAATATGGAAACACCACCGCCTTTGGAGCTTCGGTCCAAGTTCTGGGGTCAAAAGGTGTGGAATGAGTTATGCCCTGGTAGTGCAGGGGTGTTTTCTGCTGTCTTGAACCAGGTCTCTGTTACAGCACAAATGTCAATGTTCTCCATTTTAAGGAGTACTTTGAGTGAGTGCATTTTGAGATTTAGACTTTTAGCATTGAGCAGCATGACCCTCAGATTGCATTTGTTTGTAGTTGTTACGGTGGTAATTTAGTCTTTAGAACACTGACTAAAAAAGGCACTATAGGGATGGCAAGAGCCTTTTTTCAGAATCGGGAAACCCAGGGGCGACAGATGCAGGCCATTAATGGCAAAGCCTCGAGGTCTGTCAATCATGTCATCCCAGCAGACAGATACCGGATCCTCTTAAAATGACACCAGAAACTTAGCCAATTGTTGAAATCAATAATATTCTGCTTGTACTGTGGCATCATTCTGGGTGATGGTAGGATGCTGCTCAGGGCTGGGGTCATACCCTCCTGGACTACATAATCTGAGAGCTCATAAAAACAAAAAAAGCTATGTTACCAAAGGTAGTCTCAACAAGTAAAGAAAATGTAGGAACAAAAATGAGACATACCACCAAGGCTGTCCATCATGTTAAAAACCAAATTCTTTAATACGAACAATAAAAAGTAGCATAAAACAAAGTACTAGGGTGGATAAGCACTTTTGGTAGAAACCTTCTTCAGATCCTCACCCATTAACCAACAATTTTTCGTATAAAAGGAGTAATAGCCAATCATTAGGAATCAAGAACAAGCTGGACCAATGAGCTTCTCAAACTGAATCATCCATTTAGCATATTAAGATGATCAATGAGAGACTATCAGAAGCTATTTCTTCCAATCAGGAGCATGCCAGTCTCAAATTCATTCAGAATCACAGTAAAACCAATCAACAACAAACAGGAACAAGCTGGTTCAATGAACTAGTCATACTGAACCAGCTATTTAGCATAAGAAAAGCTCCAATCATCTTTAATCAGGAAAATCTAGATTTAATTGTAACACTAGATTTTTGGTTTATTTGGCCCAATGTACTGAATGTTTTGCATTTTATGTGGGCAAAACTGAACGTAGACTTAGAGATAGGGTATATGAACATCAATATGCCATTTCCCGCAATAAAATGGACAATGCTCTGGCAAAGCATGTCCATTATAATCCTACACATAAATTCAAATTCTTAGTTATTAACAAGTTGGTTCTTGATATAAGAGGTGGTCCTGCATCTTTTAAATTGGAAGAACTTGAATTATTGTGGCAGATTAAGCTGAATGCTTTCAACTATCCTGGCTTGAATGAGGCTTGTTCCATTTCCTGTATTTTAAAACTTAAAAACTTGCAAAGATAATGTTTTATTTTATTAATTATTTAATATTTGATTGTTTATAGTAGAAATTATTATGTATAATTCAAGTACTGATTGTTTATGGTGGTGTATGTCTTTGGTAGCTTTTGTAGTAATATTTCATATATATATTCTTTATATTTTACTGAAACAAATCTTTGTACATGGCACTTTTAATTTTTATTGCTTCTAATTGTCATGGATACCAATTTGCTTAGATTTTCCCGCACTTTTTGTGGATATAAACTGTCAGTAATTGTTAGTAGCTGTGTGAATTAATTACTTCTGAAGAAGTTTGTTAACTTTGAACAAACGAAAAGCGCTTAAAGGAAGTTTTATTGCTCTTTTGCATCTGTGATTAAATCGTTGTACAGTCTGCTTTGCCGTTTGTCTACTTGTTTGATCTTTAATCAGGAAACTATTTCGCCAATAGGATCAGCTCATGACTATTCATAGTCAGGAAGCTTGTCTTCCAATAGAAATTAGATCTAGACTTTTCATATTCATGTGAGGAAAAGAGCCAGTGAAAACACCCAGTAGAAGCAAAAGAAAACTAAGGAGCAAAATACAATCCCCACAATCCTGACTTAGATGCAGGCCTTCCTGAATGATAACATGATTTTTCTTTTCTATCAGTAAAGTGTCTCTGATTCTTAGCAGAACTCTTTGTTTTTCTGATCAAGTGACTGTGCACAGTGAGAGTTGCAACCAGCTGATCAAAAAAAAATAAATAAGGCAATATCTTTTAGTAATTGCTAGACCAAACTAACCAATCAACTATGTGGTCAAAACCATCTTCTCCTTATATGAAGGGAAAGAAAGTAGGACAACAGAATTCATAGCCCGAATATACTCAAGTCCATAATGCAATCAGGATGTTACATTAGATCAATTGCATTTCTTGACAAGGCCTCTTGCTTTTAAAATGGGCTTAAGGGAGATAACACCATTAAGACCATAGTTTCATAGGTTCATAGGTTGATACTAAGCTATTGGTCCTAGGGCCTATACAAGCCTAGCCATAATAGTTCCCTGTTTTTTATATCAGAATATTACTTCCATGGACCCCCGTCTAGCAGAGATATTGATGTGATGTCTGGGGTAAATTTCCTATCACCCATCCAATCATCAAGGTTCCTTTTGAAGAAGGACAAGGAGGCACTCTGCTTGACATGTATGGGCAGTCTCTTCCAGAGTATGGGCAGTCTCTGGGTCAGGAACCGATCTTTAAATTTCGAGTCTCCCACCAGGTCATAAGTGCTCTTCAGCAATTTGCATTCTGCTTGCTGAGCACACTCAAGCAAATCTGCAGTCTGCGGCTACCACTCCACCCATACAGTATAAAAAGGAATCAGTACTGCAAAACTAAACAAGGATATACATTTTGAGCCTCAAGAGCAGGAGCACACTCAAGCAAATCTGCAGTCAGCGGCTACTACTCCACCCATACAGTATAAGAAGGAATCAGTACTGCACAACTAAACAAGGATATACATTCTGAGCCTCAAGAGCATGAGCACACTCAAGCAAATCTGCAGTCTGCAGCTACCACTCCACCCATACAGTATAAGGAGGAATCAGTACTGCAAAACTAAACAAGGATATACATTTTGAGCTTCAAGAGCAGGGTCAGTCCTCCCAGGCATTCTACTTGTATGTTTTATGAGAGTGAAGCTATTACATTAGCAGTATTTCTTAGTAGTTCTCAGCGTGCTAATAAAACTGACTGTTGTAGCCTTGTGTCCCCCCAGCAAGTGCAGTAATCCTAACTGTCCAATAGACAGTATACATTTAATTCAGATCCCTGTGACTAAATTAACCTTCAAGCAGCCCTCTCAGTGCTTTCTACCTTAGTTTGTATCACTTGGAGGCCCACCTGTTTATTTGCATCTCTATACATTCCCCTTCATTGCTAATGTATCTCCCTACTCTAATCTGTGCACAAACTGGTTACTAATCAGCAAGTCAATGTGAAGACACATTCCCATCCTTAATAAATGATGCTGTCTCTTCTCTCCTTCACTTTACAGGTAGTTTGAATTATTACTTACCCCCTATGAGGTCTTCACTGATAGATTTCCACTGATTACCTCTCTGGTTTTTTTGCATTCCAACTGATTTACACCCCTTGTGCTATCTCCCTCCCCCAACACTAAGTCTATATTAGAATCCTGCTGAGCATGGAGCCATCTTTAAATTTCTAGTCTCCCACCAGGACACAAGTGCTCTTTAGCAATTTGCATTCTGCTTGCTGGTAAGCCATTAGACCTCAGGAATTTGTCTAAAGTGTTCAGATTTGTAAAGTAATACTTACTTTTTACTCTTGTCTTGGTGGGGTCTGCCCCGCTCCATTCGTCCTCGCTAACGTTTGGGCTCTCTCCGCTCCCCTGCCCTGCCCCCTGTTCCCTCCCACTCCCACTACCTCTACATTTATAGTAATCACAACCACACCCACAGCTCATCCTCACATCACCTCCACCAATTACAGCTCCTCAAGTCAGATCACATTATACCACACCAACTTGCTCCACACAAAATACTCCCAATCACTCTAATTCCCACTAGGCATTTTTTACATCAACCACACTACTTACCCATCCACATATAGTGCATCCCTATAATTCCTATTAAGAACCCCCCCACCTAGCACCAACTTAAACTTTATAACCATGACTATTACAAAGTCTAGTCTGTCTTCTCATAATTCTTTATAACACCACAAGTTATCACTAGCAATATCCCTAAACTTAGTAGCACAACACTACATTATGCACTCTCATATACAGACACCACACATTATAATAATATCTGCTCACAATTGTTCAAGAACTACATAATGGACCAATTCAGAACTAAACACATATGCTCTCATTCCTACTCCAAAAAACACAATACTTTCTCACACTCCTCACCAAACTCCAACATATGTATCACCATTTTAACACCAGGCTCACCATAAGTGGGGGTATCCACCCCAAACCAGGCCCAAATCCATCCTGTCCAACACAAACTGCTCCAACACAAATGTCAGAACATACCACCCCCACTATCTTCATCCCTGGGCAAATCAACAACAGCAGCAAAAACCAACCATCTTTTAATGCTAAATATTAATATTAGAAGTATCAAAAATAAAATACCTGAACTCCAGGCCACAATAGCACACTACTCCCCAGACATAGTTGCTTTAACAGAAACCTGGCTAAATAAAAACATGGCTAACTCAGAAGTTCTCCCTACTGGCTACAATATCATTAGACAAGACAGACCACTTCGTAAAGGGGGTGGAACTGCCTTACTGTATAAGTCCAACTTAACTGTACATCAATTACCGAACTCCTACCCCACCCCCAATAATTGGGACATACTTATCTCACAACTTCAACTTTACCCTAAAAAGGTCATCACCACAATTGTGATCTATATTCTACCTGGTAATACATCTGCTAGCCTTGAAGACTTCTTATCCTGGTGTTCTTACACATACTCACAGGAAACCCTTATTCTGGGGGATTTCAACCTAGATTGGTTCACCTGCATATCAGAACCACCAAATAATCTAATAAATCTCCATGGCTGCCAGCAGCTAGTCCAAATTCCAACTAGATGTGATAAAAAATCTAAAAGGGAATCCATCCTTGACTGGGTCCTAACTAACAACCCCACATTGTACCCCCATGCAGGCAGTCTCCCAGACACCTTACATGACCACAACATAATATACTTTATACGCAGTAGAACAAGCATATGCAAAACATCTAACTATATATCCACTAAAAACACAAAAAAATTCTCTCCTGAGGTCCTCAATACTTTACTCTCTAACTGTGACTGGACCCCCCCCCTAAAAAAGCTCCCACTTGACCAGGCTGTAGCATAGTTCAACAAAACATTTCTACAACACCTAGACACTGTCGCTCCATTGCGCAAAATCAAGGTTAGAACCTCTAAAAACCCCTGGCTCAGTAAAGAAACCAAACAAATCCTCAAGTCCAGAGACACTGCCTGGCTTTACTATCAAAAAATCAAAGAAACACAAAGCCTAACTACCAAGAACTGCGGAACCGTGCAAAAAAATGCATTAGGCTGGACAAAAAATCCAACTACATGACATCACAAACTAAATGCCAACACAACCGCCAAAAATTTTGGAAAAATGTAAACCAGTTACTAAAACCCACCCAAAAGACTACCCCCAAACCAACCACCCCTGGCACTAAAGTTCCCATCAAAACACAATTCAACTCCCACTTTGTGAAATCAATTGTATCCTTAGTATCACAGGACAGTTCCTTCCTCACTATCCCCCCAACACAAATAACACTAATACAAGCTTTACCCTCAAAACAGTTTCCACCACTTCAATCAAAAGCATACTCTCCAAACTAAAAACCTCATCAACAGCAGCCAGCCTACTCCCCAGCTATTTCCTGAAACTCACAACAGATGCTATTGCTATCTCAATCTCCACTCTCATAAACATATCAATTGTTGAAAACTATGTGCCCAAACTCTGCAAAATATCCTATGTTACACCCATACATAAAGGCGGGACCTCCAGTGAATTTTAATAACTACAGACCCATTGCTTTACCCCCCCAGGCCAAAATCCTAGAAAAATGCATCCATACCCAGATGCTAAAATATTTCCTAGACAGCAACATCCTGTCACCTACTCAGCATGGTTTCAGACCTGCCCATAGTACCACTACAGCCCTCCTCTGCTTCACAGACACAGTACACCGTCTCAAAAATGAAGACCTGCAGGTGTCAACTCTTTTTTTGGATATGTCCAAAGCATTTGACACAGTCTCACATCAAATCATGCTAAACAAACTAAACCAATATCACCTATCAAATTCTACTCTTACCTGGTTTCAAAGCTACTTAACTGACAGGTACCAAGCTGTGAAATGGGAAAATTCTCTCTCTCCTCAGCTGCCCATAACTATAGGAGTCCCACAGTGTTTTATCTTAGGACCACTACTATTCACAATCTTCACAAATGACCTTCATACCTCCACACAGCATGCATCTATCATTCAGTATGTAGATGACACTACCTTAATCTGTGCTGCACAAAACATTCCCAGCCTCCTGCAAACAACTCAACTAGCATTCTCTGAAGTTGAAAACTACCTTACCAAAGCCCAACTTATCCTCAATCCAAAGAAAACTCAGCTTATGATTATAATCAGTTCTAACAAAAACACCAATAACAGTTAATTCACTATCTACTCCACAAATGCTACTCCAATCGCTCCAGTGGCACAGGCTAAGCTATTGGGAATAATCATAGACTCCCACCTAAAATCTGTTAGTCATCGCAACTTAACTATTAAAAAAGTACATGCCAAACTGGGATCACTCTACCGTATCAAACCATTTCTTACCAACAACATAAGATCAGCCATTGCTCGCTCCCAACTTCTATCCACCCTACTCTATTTATCTCCCATTCTGACTAATCTCAACAAAATTGAACTAAGCAAAAAGGAAGCTTGCTATAACAGAATTGCCCGCTTTGCTGTAAATTGCTCATATAGAACTCATCATTGTACTGCTTTGAGACAGCTCCACTGGCTTGAACTGCCCAATCTCCTAACCTACAATCAGCTCTGCCTCTGTGATATGATCTATTACCTCCTCAATAAGTGTCCTGCCCTCAGAAACCTAGTACAACATCACTCAGCCAAAAGGTCTCTTAGATCATCAAGCAAACTGCTACTAGAAGTCACCAACAGCTACTATAGCTTTGGAGATGCACTATATACTAGTTCAGTGGCTAAAAAATTTAACTCTGCCCCCACTAGCATTCAAAACACATCATCCAAAGCCTCCTTTAAAGACCTCATCACGCAACATCTCAAGCAAAGTTGACAGTGCCATGATTGCTCCCCAGGCTAGTGAAAGCGGATAAGGTACACATACTAAATCTAGAGTACTTGATAATGGTTTTCAGTCTTACTCACAAACACTGGCTAATCTACAATGTATGTACTGTACCTGTGTACTATGTATGTATTCTACCTATGTTCCAAATTTCAGCTGTACACCACAAATCTATTAATTACCTTTATTTTTAAATTAATATATTTTTGTTTGCTCTCTCCACTGTAATTGTTGATGTGCTGCATACCACTGTAAAAATGTGTATTTTGTAATTTTTTGTGTATACTAATCATGTCTAAATAACTAAATGTATCTGTAATTTTTCTATGTGGAGCTTTTCCCCCCAGGCCTCTTCTGAAAAAGGGCCTTTTTGGCTCAGTCAGACACCCCCGGTTAACAAATGTAAAATAAATAAATCTCTCCAGCATGTCTTGTTCATTGTGATAACAATGTTTAGGTCCCTGGAGCATGTGGCTCTGAGGGATTGGGATTTATTTAAGTGTAGCATGTCCAGCAGCTCTGGGTTTGACATGGCCTTGCATGTTAAGCAGAGATTGCCTCTGAGTAGACAATATGTGACAGAGTATTGCTGGAGTTTTTTAGTTGGTCAGCATAGGGCATCTGCTTTAGACCTGTGATACTTTTTGTGAGGTACTTCTGTGGCCTTTCCAGTTGTTGCAGATGTCTAGTGAGGTACATACCAAATGAGGTGTTGTACTCAATGTTGGGTCTAATGAGGGATGAGTACAGTGGGACAATGACTTTTTTTTTCTGGATGAAAAGCCCTTGGTGATGAGGTGTGCCACATAGAATGATTTCCTAATTGTTGTGGCGGCATGGTTATCAAAGGTGAGACCACTGTCCACCTGTGTTTCCAGGTCTCTTATCTTCCTTTCAGTGTTTAGTGTGCTGCCACCTATGTGGTAATTCACGGGTACATTGTTTTTCCCAAAGGGGATAACTATACACTTCTTGGCATTGAGCTTGAGCCCATGGCTCTGGCACTAAGCATCTGTTTCTGTAAGGCCCTTTTGTAGAATATCCACGTCTTTTGCAGATTCAAGTAATGGCTCTCAGTTTCCAGTCATCTGCGAACTTTGTTAGCCAGAGACCCTTAGTGTTGGCTTGTACCTCAGAAAAATAGATGCCAAACAAGAGCGGTCCCAGAACCGAACCCTGAGGCACTCCACTTGTCACTTGTCTGGAGTTGGATTTGGAGTCGGCTACTTTTACAGTGTGGGTTCTGTCAGTAAGCTAGTTTGTAAAGCATCAAGTGACATAGGGATTAATGCCCAGCTTAGTAAGTTTATCTATGATTCCAGAGTGGAGGATGGTGTTGAAGGCTTTTGAGAGGTCCGGATAGGCTGTATGGACCGGCTTACCCTCGTCCATGACTCTGGAGACTGATTCAAAGAAATCAATCAGGTTCATAAGACACGATTGGCCCTTCAAGAAACCCAAACTGGGTGGAGTCCAGTGTTTGAAGGTTGCCAATGCCTTTGTTTATAAGTTCCATGATAATACGTTCCATATCCTTGCAGATCAGACTTGTCAGACTGATGGGGCAGTAGTGCCCAGGATCCAAGGTGGATACCCCTTGTGGAGTAGGATGACTGTAGCTGAGTACCACTCAATGGGTATGAAGCCTGTGGTGAGGCTGTGGTTAAACATGACAGTTAGGTGAGGTGCCAGCTCATCCTGTAGTTCATGTAATACACAGCCCAGGAATTCATCTGGTCCCATGGAAGCTTTGGAAAGTGCAGATTTTACTTGTGTGGCTGTGATTACTGGAATTTGGCAATCTTTCGGTAATGAGATGGGCCCTTTAGGGGGTGAGAGGGGGGTGAAGTTGGCACTGAATCGATCTGCCAGGATATTGGCAATGTCCTTGGGATCAGTATATTTAATGCCATTCTGTTGTAGCTCAGAGCAGATTTGAGTCTTGCCATTTAGATTCCTAACATAGCTGTAGAATGCCTTGTAGTCATCTTTGGAATCTTTGGCGATTTTATTTTTGCAACTAGCTTTGGAGAATTTTATGAGGGATCTCAGCTTCTTACTGAGGCTAGTAAGGGAGTTTTTTGCAGCCTGAGATTTTCCTTTTTTCTGCAAGAGTTTCTTCCTTATGTTGTATAGTTTGTTTATGGCAGGGGACCAGATTGTCTTCCTTTTTTTGGAGGAGAGCATCTTGGTTCTATTTGGGATGACACGATTCATGCACGAGTGTGTGTGCTCGTACAGTGCTTAATGTAGGATTCAGCAGTTGAACTTTCAGTTCCCGGCTGCATGGGTGCCCTGAAATTTGTCAGTTCTGACTTGAGTAGCATGAAGTTGGCCTTGGAGAAGTTTGTTTTACGGAGGTTTCCTTACTAGCGGCTGGGGATGGGATATGGATGTCGAAGGTGATTAGCTTATGGTCAGACCTAACCAATGAGGGGGCAACCACTGGTGTGGAGCAACAATTTCCCATGTTGGTAATGACCAGGTATAGGATATTTGTGCCCCTGGTGGGACAATGGATGAGTTGATCCAGGGCGTTGGAGTTTATGAATTCCATGAAACGTTGGGCAAAGGTATTGATGCACGAGTAGTTTTCCCAGTTAATGGCAGGGTAGTTGAAATCACCCAGTAATAGGGTGTTGGGTTGAATCTTAATATTTTCCATTATGTTTAGAAAGGTGTAGTGAGAATCTTGGGGCATAGTGAGGGATCTGTAGCAAGCTACAATTTGAATTGCATTCTTGCCTAGTGTTAGTTGCACCTGCAGAATTTCAGATGCATTGTGTTGGGCAACTAGCTTGGAGGTGTGGATATCCTTGGTGAATATGGACACTCCTTCACCTTTAGTGTTTCGGTCCTGGTTTAGTGGCTGAAAAGTGTGGTAAGAGTTGTAGCCTGGTATTGCAGGGGTGATCTCTGGAGCCTTGAACCAGGTCTCAGTTACTGCACAGATATCGATGTTCTCCATTTTCAGGAGTGCCTTGAGATAGTGCATTTTGAGGTTAAGACTTCTAGCACTGAATAGCATAACCTTCAGTTTTTGCAAGATTGTATCAGTTATGGTAGTGAATTTGTCCTTTGAGCCTTGCATAAAAAAGGCACTATAGGGGCGGCAAGAGCCTTAGGCAGTAACCCGAATCCTAGAGGTGACAGGTGCAGACCATCTCTATCAAAGCATCGTGGTCTGTCGATCATGTCTTCCCAGGCAGACAGGTATTGGATCCCCTTTGAATGACACCAGAAGCTAAGCCAATTGTTGAAGTCAATCATTTTGTCTTTATATTGTGGTATCATTCTGGGCAAAGCCAGGATGCTACTCAGGGCTAGGGTCATACATGCCTGGGATACATGATCTTAGAGCTCCTCCATGTTTCTTTTCATATAGTCCAGGGAGGTACGTCTCAAGTCATTCACTCCAACATGTACAATGACAGAGTCATATTTGCACTTGTTGTGGAGTGACTTGAGTGCATGCATTATGTGGCAGATCCTGGCACCCGACGGGCAACTGACCATAATTGTCTACTTGTTCAGCCTGGTGAGTGGGACGGTAGTGTGCCTGACTATGGAGTCACCTATAACTAAAGTGTTGGGAACCTTGTCCTGCCTTAGGGGCTGTTGTTAGGTGGCACATTGGTGCTGTGAGCTATGTGAAACTTTGGTTGTGACTGGTGTTTGAGTTTCTGCTTCGGAGGTCCTTGTTTCCTGGGCAGGTTCATATTAAGGTCCTCCGCATATGTGGGTTTAGTGTTTCTATGTGTGGGTGTTGGTGGTGAGGGTTTTGAGAGGCTAGGTGTTTGTTGAGGTGTATTGCAGGTGTTAACCTTCTCCTCTTGGTTGTCTAGCCAGGTAGAAGATTGGCTCTGACTTCTGTAATCCATTTAGTTTCTTGCAATTCAGTGTTGTTACGTATATCACCCCTTCTCTTTTAGCATACTTATGGGCATAAAAAGAAACCAGTGTGTTTTGTTGTTTTAAATATGCATTACCTGTCTGGCATTCATAACAGTGTTGAGACCAATGCCTTATATGAGCATATTAAGCCTTGTCAAGAAATGCAATTGATCTAATGTAACATGCTGATTGCATTACAGACTTGAGTATATTCAGGCTATGGAATACGTTGTCTTACTTTCTTTCCCTTTATATAAGAAGAATGTGTTTTTGACCACACAGTTGATTGGTTACTTTGGTCTAGCAATTACTAATAGATATTGCCTTATTTACATTTGAAGATATTTTTCTTGATCGGCTGGTTGCAACTGTGACTGTGCACAGTCACTTGATCAGAAAAACAAAGAGTTCTGCTAAGAAATAGAGACACTTTACTGACAGAAAAGAAAAATCCTGTTATCATTCAGGAAGGCCTGCATCTAAGTCAGCATGGGCATAGTATTTTGCTCCCTAGTTTTCTTTTGCTTCTACTGGGTGTTTTCACTGGCTCTTTTCCTCACATGAATATGAATAGTCAAGGCCTAATTTCTATTGGAAGACAAGCTTCCTGACTATGAATAGTCTTGACTTGGTTCCTATTGGCAAAATAGCTTCCTGATTAAGGACAAATTGAGCTTTTGTTATGCTAAATAGATGATTCAGTATGACTAGTTAATTGGACCAGCTTGTTCCTGTTTGTTGTTGATTGGTTCTACTGTGATTCTGAATGAATTTGAGACTGGCATGCTCCTGATTGGAAGAAATAGCTTCTGATAGTCTCTCATTGGTCATCTTGATATGCTAAATGGATGATTTAGTGTGCAAAGCTCATTGGTCCAGCCTGTTCCAGATTCTTGATGATTGGCTATTACTCCTTTTATAAGAAAAATTGTTAGTTAATAGGTAAGGATCTGAAGAAGGTTTTTACTGAAAGAACTTATCCACCCTAGTACTTTGTTTTACGCTATGTTGTATTGCTCATATTAAAGAATTTAGTTTTTAACATGATGTGTTTGTCCCATGACAGCCTTGGTGTTTTGTCTCATCTTTGTTTCTGCATAATCCGAGAGCTTCTCCATGTCTCTTTTCATGTAGTCCAGGGAGGTACATCTCAGGTCATTTACACCCACCTGTGCAATGACAGAGTCATATTTGTCCCTGTTGTTGACGGTCCTGAGTGCATGTGTTATAGGTGGATCCTGGTGCCTGACAGGCAGCTGACTGTTACTTTCTCCTTATTCAGCCTAGTGACTGGGATATCAGTGTGCCTCACTATTGAGTTACCTGTGACTAGTGCAAAAAATAAACAGGCAAACCAACTTGTTCTTGCACAAGAAGCAGTCACTTTAATAGGATAAAATCAACAGAGACTTAACGCTTTCAACTTTTACAATCCAGGCATCATCAGAGTCAAATAAAAATTCACAACAGTCACATTAATAGGAAGAACAGACTGACATAATTTGCTAGTTTATGAGTGACATCCATGCTATTGGAATTATTGCAATAACAGAATAAAATACTAAGTAATAAAACCATATATATGTTGTTAAAAATGTTTAAAAATATTATATTTAAAAATTGTTTTTTCTTTCCTAAAAACTGCTAGCATTCAATGAGGCTTGAAGGAGCCTGTATTTAAACCTGTTTTGCTCATTTTTTAAGGTACTCGAGATGGAAATTGTGTCATTAATTCCAGGTTTCACCCTGGCATTAAGTCTTAATTGCCATTCAGTTTCCTTGATCTGCAGATCAATGTCAACGTCGCGCCCTCTTGTACTGATCAAAACTCTATCAATAACAAAAAATAGGAACTTTTTGAAATTTGTACACTCCGAACTGTGTGTGTAAAAGGCACTGGTACACTTTGCATTTCTAATATCCCTATTGTGTTCTATAATCCTGTAATGTAGTTTTCTAGTGGTCATGCCTATATCAAATGCAGGGCATGAAATGCAGGTAGCAATATAAACAACATTTTTAGCATTACAACTACAGTGCCCTGGACACTGTAAGTTCCTACCATAAGAGTCAATCTGGACGTAGGGTCCGTCATTAATAAATCTGCAGCTTGAACAGAAGCCACATTTGTGCATCCTAAAGACATAATTGTTCTTTTTAGTATCCATGTCCCTCTCCAAAATTTCTTTAATATTTTTACCTCTACTGAAAACAATCTTAGGCTTTGACCCTAATTTGTTTTTCAGGTCATCGTCTAATAAGGCTTCCCAAATTTTCTTCAAGCTTCCCTTTAAATGTGAGGCATCTTGATTAAATGGTAAAATCACAACATCATTTTTGGAGCCATCATCATGATTTACATTAATATTACTGTGACCCCCTCTTAGGATGGGTAGGTACCTAGTTGCACATTTCCTGGTTACATCTTTCTTAGTTGACAGTAAAAGCTTAATAGGGTACCCCCTGTCCTTGAACATCCCAATCAACTTGAACAATTCTTCAGAAAATTTCTTGTCATCACTGATCAACCTGGACAGTCTGACCATCTGTCCCTTGACTACGCTCCTACACTGGTGTTCAGGATGACAACTGTCAAAATGCAATAATGTATTAGCGTAGGTGTGTTTCCTAAATATGAAAACAGTGAAAGGCTATGTAATAAATAATCCAAGATCGAACGGCCACTGAACTATATCCGCTTATTAACTGAAACCAAACCAACGTATTGTGAGCACTTTCATACAATCAAATGTTGTACTTCATCAGACAAAGTTACAAACACAATCTATTCAGTTTAAACTAAAAGCAGTTAGTGTCATGATGATGGACTGGATTCACGAAGGCTTGCACGGAGTCTAAGAGTAGTGTAAGACGTCAGACAGGCAATATGTCTGCCAAGCGATTCAGCAATAGCCGGCAGGGGCGTGCATGAGAGCTCCTAAAACGACTCTTGCACGGACAGTGTTATGGCATGCAAATTACCTCATTTGCTGCTGAAATGTATGCAAATGAGGTAAATTTGCGATACAGGAACCACTAACCTGTCCGTGGAAGAGCAGTATTATTTGCAGAAATGTACTCCGTTGGTAACGGAGTACTGTTCTGTAAGCTAAACGGAGCTATGACAGCTCCAAATAAAGGATGCATCCAGTTGAGGAAGCATGCCAATGGCCAAATATAAGGTCACTGTCATTTTCATAGGTTGAAAATTAATAAAAATTAATTTTTATTTTTTTTCCTCGATCTCTGATGTTTAAGCATAGCGCAGCGCTGCGCAAATGTGCGGAGCTTTAAAAACCAGAAAATAATTTAAAAAATAGCCAAAAATAGGCATGTTTAATAAAAAGATTATTCTGCCATGCAGGTGAATGGCAGGCTGAAGACAACATGGCTACTGAGTAGTGGTTGCTAAGGGGGGAAGCTCAGTTTGAGAGATGTAACCAAGCATTAGTAGGCAATCCTATGCAAATGAGGATACGGATAGTGAAAACCAATTATCCCTGGCATGTGAGCCATGTCCCTAGAGTGTAAGTGTAGGACTAGGGGAGTAGTAGAGTAGAAGATAGGTGACATCATGAGGGGGTATGTCTGAAAGACTGTAAGCTTATTGGAGCAGAGTGGCTTGTGTTTGACATGAGTTGCTCAAGATTGCAAAAGGCATGTCTACAATTGTCCTAGCTGAAACCCAGAAACCGAAGGTGTACACCGTGGATATATCTGAAATTTCTTGCAAATGTGCTTACACGGTGTGGGTGCGTGTGCGCGCCTGTAAGCCTGTGTAAGCATGTGTGAGCGCATGTGCACTCGTGTGCGAGTGTTTGTGCTTGTTTGCGTGGCACTGCCTGTGGTGGAAACAGAAAGGGAAAAGGAAGGAAAAGAAGTCGTAGGAAGTTAACCAAGGAGAACTAGCAGAGCTGCCAGGTGAAATATATCAGAATCAGCCAATTACACAAGCAGTACATTAGCCCAGCCCAGCACTTAAAACTCTGCAAACAACATTCCCCCATGTTTTTCTCAAAAACACTGCAAAACTGCAGTATATAAAGAGTGAAAACTTAAAAAGCTTAACTCAGACAAAAAAATGTTAGGGGCTGCCATTGCTATTATAAGCCAACATGTGCAAGATGCTGAGGGTAGTGCCATTGCGAATGCTGCTGTGCAACCCACAGTGAGGAGAAGGAGAAGAGTGTACAGACCCAGGGTAACCTACCAGGGGCTACATGAGCTGTAGATAGTGGAGCGTTATAGAGTGGACAGAGACCTCCTGCAGCAAATTGTTGAGCTGTGCAGGCCACGCCTCACACACAGAACCAACAGCGGGGAACCCATCCCAGTGGAAACCAAGGTATGTGTTGGCCTAAGAATACTAGCAACAGGTACCTTCCAGAGATCAACTGGTGATATGATGGGGATTTCACAGGCATCAGCATCCAGGGTACTGCACCAGTTCCTGAATGCCATGTCAGCGCATGTCGGTGATCATGTATATTTCCCCAATTCCCATGAGGCATTGGCCAGCAATATGCGTCTTTTCCAGAAAATAACAGAATACCCTGAGGTAGTGGGTGCAATAGACTGCACACACATACACATCAAAGCACCAGCCAGAGAGCAGGGTAGGGCCTACATCAACCGCAAGGGCTTCCCCTCCATCAACTGCCAGGTCGTGCGCAATGCCCAGGGCATAATACTGAATGTGTGTGCTGGCTGCCCTGGAAGCTACCATGATTCCCATATCTGTTGTCTGACACAGCTGTACCAGACATTTGCCAATGGGGACATCCCTGTCGGTCATCTAGTGGGGGATGCTGGATATGCACTGGAGCCGTGGCTGATGACACCCATCAGAAATGCACATGCACCTGAACAAGAACTCCATAATGAGGCACACACACAAACACGAAATGTAATTGAGCGTGTGTTTGGGATGCTCAAGTCATGGTTCCAGTGCCTGGACACATCTGGTGGAGCTTTGCAGTACTCACCAACTACATGTACCCAAATTGTCATGGTATGTGCCATGCTACACAATATGATCCTGCGAAAACAGCTGCAGCAGGAACAGCATGGGGCAGGGCCAAACAGCTCCCCACCATTGCCAAGGCCATCACAGGCAGAGCGTGACTCGGAGGAGGAATAACCTGAGCCTGCCCCAGTAGGCAGAAAGAGGTGTGCCCAGTATGCCTTGTACTTGGCAAAGAGGCAACACATAGCACATACACTGGCTCAGTAGGAACCCTGGAAATGATACCTCTCCCTGACTCGCACATAAAATAAAAGGGATACCTAACTTGACACTACCTGTTTTCAAACATGTATAGGGAGTGTACTATGTGCATTTGACATAGGCAGCCCTGCAGCACCACCTGAGGCATGATTGCCATGTTTTAAGCAATATAAAGCAGTGCTAAGCAGCTTTTACCACTATTTAGTATATGTAAACAAAATTGCCCGCGCTAACTAGCGCAACGTCGGGCAATGTTGGGCCAGGTCGGGCAAAGTCGGGCAAAGTTGAGCAAAGTCAGGTAAACATGCTCATATTTGCTTTACTGTTCCTTAAGCAGTCTGGTCTGCCCAGCATGAAAATAAAAAGCAGTGACAGGGCTCGAAGCCAGGATACTGTGCACTATAGTCACAGTACTGAACCACTAAGCCATGACAGCATTTCACTGGCACAGCCACAGCAGGACAATTGTACACTAATGCAAACACAAAGAAATTCTATATCATGCCCCTAAAGAGGCATATGGGTAACCTCCCCCACAGGCCTATGCAGACAGAGAACAGCAGGCCAGGTGGTGTGATGTGGGTTGGGTAGGCTATGAAGTCACAATCTAATATACGTGACATTGGACGCTAAGATCTGTAGTACAGTAGTATGCCTCAAGCCAGTATGATAGGCAACAGTACAGACTGAAATGGTGTACCTTACATAGCAGTGCAGGTCTAGCAAATGTGTATAAGTGTCAGGTGAACCCCTCATCCTATGTACACCCACAGTAACAATCAGGTGTGCCCCCAGGTAGAAATGTACAAAGAATAGCTGTCCCCCCTGTATGTAGAAATGTTGATAAGTCTATGCAAAGTGTCTCATGGAAGCTCTGCAGGCACAGCATGATCCCTGTTGATTTATGGCACAAAGGTGAGCCCTGCAGTAAAAATACAACTTGATTTTCCACACACATATAGTATAAATGTCTATACCGGGCGTGCTCACACACTTCAACAAATGTAGTGGATTTTAGTCAGAAACATACTGAAAGGTCATACTGGGTATGCTCACACACTTAAATAAACAAAGCAAATGTCAGGCAACAACATACTGAAAGGTCATACTGGGCATGCTCACACACTTAGGCCATGTCTGAGTACAGCAGTGGGCCACACATATCTGGCAGTTGCATGTTTTATCCCAGGAACCTGTCACTATTCATCAATCCTGCCTTGTGCACACAATTATATGAAAACAGACACATATAATATATTGGAACCCTGTCATAATCAAACTATACACCACAAGTACTTAAGTTGTTCACAGAAAGTGAAAAAGCAAAGAAGATCAATAAACCTGCAATCAGTATCATCAATAAACAATGTGCACTCCAAACATTATCCAATCCATGTTCTGGCAAAAGAATCTGTGAAGGAGTCCATAGAGAACCATGACGCTTCCTTCCGCTATGTCATAAATAGCAATGTACACTCATATATGTCCTGAGTCAGTGCAAACTGTAAATGACTGACATTGCCAACATCCTGTCAGACAGGCTCATACATATATACCTCCCTCCCACTGACAAAAGGCCCTATCATCATGCCTGGAGATTGTGAAAGCACATATATCACATATAGAATGGGTAAACAGCTCCTTCCAAACCTGAAAACATGGCGTCTATGGGATTACATTGTTTCCCTAGCTGTGTCATAAGTGAACTCCAGAACAAACAGACCCTGCACCTGAACAGTCTGTTGAGCCTCACCCTCTGTACAGGATATGAAACTGTTGAATGTGTTACAGCAACGTTTGGCACACTCCACAAGTGTTGGTGCACAACAGACCATGGGAACTATTGTCTTATAAGCCTATTAAGCCTGATCTGCAAGCCCATGGAGTCCATCATGATGGAACTCATAAACAGAGCTATTGGGAGCCTACAAACACCCAATCCTACCAATTTTGGTTTGGTCAGGGGCAGATCATGGTTCCCAAACCTGCTAGACTGTTTTCAAGGCAGTCACCCAGGACATACATCAATGAAATGAGCTACACACGTCCCACATAGATCTTGAAAAGCCCTTTTCCAACATCCCAGACACATGTTGTATCCACAAAATCAACAACCTGTGCATAAGTATGTATGTCATCTGATGGATTGCCAACTGGGGCACAGATAGATCACACAAGGTAAGAATTGTGGTCTCCTGTTCAAACTGGTAACAACTGCTGTCCCCCATGGCTCAGTCCTGGGACCCCTTCTGTCTGGTGTATACTTTTCAGAAATACAGTCAAACACACGAGGGCTATGTTTAGCAAAGTTTGTGGATGACTGCAGAAATGTTGTCATAATAGATGTTTGGGGCAACAGAGACATCCTTAAAAAGGGTCTCAGTCAGGCAGATGTGGTGTCAAAATTATGGCCTCGAGCTACAGTCATACAAATACCACATAGGTGCCAACACCCTAAATATGGAGGTGATAATAAGGGATCTATGGACACATGTGGATAGTCATCTCTACTTCCAGAAACACATTCACAAAGTGGTCAGAAAATCATGCTATGTGTTCCCACAAACTGCCAAGGTCTTTGCATGTAGGTCAAAGGAGGTTCCCTCTACTCATCAGTCATCAGACCCATCAGAGAGTACCACATCACACTTGTGATGACGATGAATCTGACTAGGCACCTTCAGCAGCTGGAAAGACCGCTGAAGTACCTCAACAAGAGGATTACTGGTCTCAAACAGTTGCCCCATGCAACAAGACTGAATTTAACTCAATCTGTACTCTGTTGCATACTGTCTACTCAGGAGATCTCTGCCCAACAGGCAGGTCCATGTCATGGCAACCCTCAGATGTGCTCTGAGTTACAGCTCAATGGCACTGAATATACAGACCCAACTGATATTGCCAACATCCTGGCAGATAGGATCAGTGCTAACTTTACCCCCCTCTTACCCATGAAAGAGCACATCTCTATAATGGAAGACTGCAAAGTTGCTGTCATCACGGCTGCACAGGTAAAAAACACTCTCCAAAGCCAGTATCACAGCATCCATGGGACCAGATAACTTCCCAGGCTGTGTTCTACACAAACTACAGAACGAACAGGCACCACACCGACGTACCATGTTCAGTCATAGCCTCACCTCAGGCTTTGTGCTTGCTGAATGGTGCACAGTGACGGTTATCCCACTACACAAGGGTGGAGACACCATGGACCCTAGGAACTAACGCCCCATTAGCCTGATGAGCCTGCTCTGCAAGGCCATGGAATGTATCATCATACAATTTAGAAAAAAAGACATTGGTAATCTCCAAACTCTGGACCACAACCATGTTGGGTTTGTAAAATGCAGATCATGTCTCCTAAACCTGATAGATGACATTGAAGACAGTCACCAGAACCATAGACAAGGGTAAGGTGGTTCACACAGCCTATGTAGATCTTGCCACGGCTTTCAACACCATCCCCCACTCTGGAATTATAGATAAATCCACTAAACTAGGTATAAATTGCTATGTCACAAGATGGGTTGCCAACTGGCTCACTAACAGAACACACACTGTGAAAGTGGCAGACTCCAAGTATGACTTTGGACCAGTGACGAGTGCAGTACCACAGGGTTCAGTCCTGGGTCCTGTCCTGTTTTGTATCTACTTCCCTGAAGTAAGCTTTAACATGGAAGGTCTGTGGCTAATGAAGTCTCCAGATGACTGCAAACTAGGAGCCATAATTGTAAATACTAAAGATGTGGACATCCTACAAAAGGGCCTCACTGAGACAGATGCCTGGTGTCAAAGCCATGGCCTCAAGCTCAATGACAAAAAGTGCATTGTCATCCCCTTTGGTAAAAATTCTGTAGCCATGAACTACAACATAGGCGGTAGTATACTTAACACTGAAAGTGTGATAAGAGACCTTGGGTCACAGGTGGACAGTGGACACACCTGTGATAATCACATCCCCACAGTAGTTAAGAAATCCTTCTACGTGGCACACCTCATCACAAAAGGTGTCTCATGCAGAATAGAAGAGGACATTGTTCCCCTCTACTCATCACTCACTACATCCATAATAGAGTACAATGCCCCTTTTGCTATGTACCTCACAAGACATCTACAACAACTGGAAAGCCTGCAGAAATACCTCACAAAGAGCATTAGTGGCCTGAAATACATGCCATACACAGACCATCTCAAAATGCTCCAGCTGTACTCTCTCGTATATCGCCTACTCAGAGGTGATCCTACCTAACATACAAAGCTATGTCAAACACAGAGCTGTTGGACATGCTCCATGTAAAACACTCACAATCCCTCTGATCTTTGGCCCCAAAACCCAGAGTGAAATACAAAAGGAAGGGATGTATCCATTTACCTTATGGATACCCACACCTTCAGGTTAGTGGCACAGGATGAGGCCTTGGAGACCATGCAAGTGCAACTAACATTGGGCAAAGCTTCTTATCAGATTGTAGCCTGCTACAGATCACCTACCTTGTCTCAGGAACCTCACTCAGTATTCCTGAGAATGGTGGAAAATATAAAGGTCCCATCAAACACCATTATATGAGGAGATTACAACTACACAAACATTGAGTGGGAGAATTACTCATGTACAACGTCTTTTGCCCAATGTTTCCTAGAGTTTAAAAACTCAAACGCCCTGGAACAGCTGGTCACCATGCCCACTAGAGGTGACAACATACTGGACCTGATCATCACCAACATGGGGTACCAGTGTTCCCCAACAGAGATAAACCCCTCGCTGGTAATATCAGATCATAAAGTAATCACACTGGACATCTACATCCCCCCCAGTCAAGGAAACCACTGTGAAGACATTTTCAAAAGCAAACTGCACACTTCCCAAGACCAAAGTGGAAAGTTCCAAAACCCCCTTGCTATAGGATAATGCTATACAATCTGCCGAATCATTTACAAGTGCATTCTATGAGCATCTACAGGGATGCATGGATCGAGACATCCCAAATAAAACCAAGATGCACTCCTCCAAAAATAAGAAACCAATCTGGTGGTCGTCGCCCATAAATAAGCTATACAACAGAAGGAGAAAACAAACACATGATGGAGCAAACTTCCCAAAAAGAAAGGCATCACTGATCATTATTAGGAAGAAATAATGATCACTCATAAAATAATCCAAGGCCGGTTTCTAAAGACAAATTGCCAAGGAATGTAAGAATAACAACCACAAAGCCTTCGTTAGCTATACCAAACATTTAGGTGGCAACTCTCAAATATGCTGTCAGCCTCTGCAAAATGGCAAAAAATACACTGAACCAACTTACATTGCCCACATCCTGGGGGACAAGTTCAGTGGAAACCCCCCCCCATCACCCCCAAAAGGGCCTGTGTCCATCCCAGAAGAATGCAGAGCCCCAGACTTCATGGACATGCAGGTAAAAACACCCCTCTCCAAAGCTAGGAACACAGCATCAATGGGATTGGATGGTGTCCCAGGCTGCATCTCACACCAGCCCTAAAAGGAACTACACCCTCACCTACATTCACTGTCCAGACTCAACCTTACCACAGGCTATGAGCCCAAAGACTGGCATACAGCAACAGTCATCCAGCTCCACATAGGGGGTGCCACAACAGAACCTGGAAACCATTGCCCTATAAGCCTACTCAGCCTGGTCTGCAAAGATATGGAGCAAATTATCATGGAACCCATAAACAGAGACATTGGGGACCTCCAGACACTGGACTCTACCCAACTTGGCTTTGTTAAAGGCAAATCCTGCCTCCTAAACCTAGTTGACTTATTTGAAACAGTTACCAAGGACATAGATGGAGGTGAAAGCAGTCCACACAGCCCACCTGGACCTCACTAAGGCCTTTCAACACCATTCCCCACTCTGGCATCATGGACAAGCTTACCAGCTTAAACATTAACAGCTATGTCACAGGATGGGTGGCCAACTGGCTCACAGATCAAACACACATGTTCAGAGTTGTGGGTGCCATGTCCGACTCTAAACCAGTCACAAATGGCATCCAACAGGTCTTGGTCCTGGGACCCAACCTGTTCAGTAGATACTGCTCAGAGGTACAGGCAAGCACGGGAGGAGTATGGCTGAACAAGTTTGCAGATGACTGCTAACTGTGGTCCATAATCGACTCTACGGCTGACACAGACATCCTCCAGAAGGGACTTACAGAGACAGATACCTGGTGTCAAAACAATGCCCTCAAGTAGAATGCCAAAGAATGCATAGTCATCCCCTTTGGATAAAACAAAGTGCACACAAATGACCACATAGGTGGTAATCCAGTATGTAAGGAGAAAGTAATTATGGCCCTGGGGATCCAGGTAGATAATAAACTCTCCTTTGATGATCACATGGCCAAAGTGTTTAGAAATTCCTTCTATGTAGCCCACCTAATGTCACCTAATGTAACCCACTTTGCCTAGTCTGATAATGTCACCATCCTACAAATATACCTGTGGAAAAGAGCACTTCCAGAATTGTGTATAGTACATCTCGTAAATATGTACTCCTCTGGTATCATAAAGTAGTTAGATAGGGGTTTGAATCTTGCACTTGCCAACTGTATGAGTGTGTGTGTCTCCTTGGAGAGAAGCAACCTTTTCGGACACTACTAAAACACCTTAAAAGTGGTATACTTATCTTTGTCAAGTCTGATGATGTCACCATCCTACAAATATACCTGTGGAAAAGGGAGCTCCCAGTAATGTGTATAGCATGTCATGTTAATGTGTACTCTTCTAGTATCAGAAAGTAGTTAGGCAGATATTTGAATCCTGCACTTGACAAGTTTGTGTGTATCTTCTTGGAGAGGAGCAACCTTTTTGGAGACTACTAAAACACCTTAAAAGTGGTATATTTATCTTTGTCAAGTCTGATGATGTCACCATCCTACAAATATACCTGTGGAAAAGAGAACTCCCAATAATGTGCATAGTGCGTCGTGTAAATGTGTACTTCTCTAGTATCATAAAGTAGTTAGATAGGGGTTTGAATCCTGCACTTGACAACTGTATGAGTGTGTGTGTATCTCCTTGCAGAAGAGCAACCTTTTTGGAGACTACTAAAACACCTTAAAAGTGGTATACTTATCTTTGTCAAGTCTAATGATGTCACCATCCTACAAATATACCTCTGGAAAGAACTTCCAGTAATGTATACAGCACGTCGTATTAATGTGTACTACTCTGTTTTCATAAAGTAGTTAGATAGGGGTTTGAATCCTGCACTTGGTGAGTGTGTGTGTGTTCGATGTGTATGACACTGTTGGTCAATGTGTTGTGGGTTTTGTTTTTACTACTGTATGACATATCACTGTGACAACAGTATGTGCATTGCACATGTCAGGTAGCTGTGTGGCAAACACATATACGTACATGTGACCTCAATTATTTCATAGGTGGGAACCCTGCTTTCTCCATGAACACATCTGTTATCTTTGCCAGAGTGTGCTGCCGCTTTCCAGACCTTAGGTCACATCTGTATGCTTGTGACAAGCCCAGCCACTGCAGTGATCCCTGGCCTAGGTCATCCGTGTCACACACACTCATTACAATTTCTATTGAATAGTGTGAGTGAGGGTTTATGCCTCAGGTATATTTCAGACCTGTTCAAATGCAGCAAAGTCTGTCAGTGATGGCTATTCATTATAGACGTACAACGACCTTTGTGGATATGCATGCAGACCCCTTATTGCTTATGTGATCCACCGAGGGACTTCAAAATACCTTTGGAAATGTGATTACCAAAGGAGAGGTGACGTAACACTTGGCTGTATGTACACATCTGTACCTGCTCAACATGTTGGGGGCTACTACCTATGTGGTACTATGGGGATACTATGTTTTGTAAAAGTGGATGCATTGAGCCTGAGGCCATGGCTTTGACACCAGGCATCTGTCTCACTATATATCACTATGTCTCTCTCTCTCTCTCTCTCTCTCTCTATATATATATATATATATATATATATATATATATATATATATATATATATATATATATATATATATATACATACATACATATACACATCCATTGGTGTACATATACATATAGGCACATATACAGTCCACCTTTCATGGTGGGAATATTAATTATGCAAAGGATGTGAGGTATACAGTAATGTAATGATAATGCACAGTCTTGTGAGAAATGCATTGAAGGTGTTCTCAGCCCATGTAGCTTTAGCAGGCCTCACTGGCTGCAACATTGCAAACTTAACAAATCACACCCACAGTGTTTAACCACTGCATGTCATATACCAGCACTGTATGCTGTCTTGTTTGCCACACACTACAACCTACATACAAATATGCACATAACAACCTTCACCAACATATATATGTCCACCCTTCACATACAGTTGCAGTATGTCCCTTGCTCTATGCACATGTACAGATGTTAATATATCTGACACATATATATATCTTCGTATGTGTCTGCCATACACACACAAGGTCCACACTGTTGTAAGTCCCTGGACCTCACAGCTGACCTGTTGATGCAGCCATTGTCCACACTACAGTACAGAACACAGATAACATGGATCAGATGTTTGACATTTAATGCTGAACTACATATGTCACAGTTATGTCCCCCTGCACACAGCTACACACTGATTTGTCCATGGCAGTAGTCATGCTGGTCATCTGTGCATAGATATGTACTGCTGCCACATATGGATGTTTCAAAGTATGTAGTGTACTCTTCAAAAACATCTACTACATGCCAGTAAATACATATCTGTTACATACCTTTCCTTTTTATGTGTTGGTATTATTAATTTCCATGTTCCTTTTGCTTTTCAGTTTGCTTTTGCTGTTAATGTCTCTCTCTCTCTCTCTCTCTGTCTCTCTCTCTCTCTCTCTTAGTGTCTGCAATGGAGTGATTGCGTATGTGGGCAGCATGTACAGCCTGCTTTTATAGGTATCTGCACATGTGCATGTGATGGCCTCTGCAACAATTGGTGGCCACCATTTAGTAATTGCATGCAGCCTGCTGTGTGGTAATTGCAGTACTCACTGTAATAGCAACCCAATGCTATAAATTGCTAAGTCAGGTAGGCGTAGCCCTTTCAGCTTTCCAAAGTGGGGCTCATACTTGTTTGCTGTGGACACCGTTGTTTAAGTCAGAAGGTTGGTATAGTTCTTATATCTGAAGCTAGGGGTGTAGCCAGTGATTTAAATGTTGTACTCAGACCTGAATGTTGCCACTTGCAGTGCACACTTGTCAGTGTAGAATTGTACTCACCCCTGCAAAAGCTAACACAAGATACATGGCAGTATGTAGTTTCTTTTCTACTTATACAATTAACTGCCATACAAAAGTAGTTATTGAGATGTAGTCTTTTGGCACATGAACTGTTTGTGAACTGCTATACTGTGAATATTAATGTACTCACTTCTGAACAGTTTGTGCTTTTTTATTGTTGACATTAGCACAGGCTGCTCATGAAAACTGGACAATTCTTGTACTGAGTATGCCTACCTACATTCTTGGTAGACCCTGAACACACAGGTATATTGTACATTTGGGTAGGGATGCAGACGTACAGAGAGCATTATGTATTACTGTGTGAATGTTATCTTGCTGGACTTAAAGGGTTGCTGTGTACCTATTAGTTTATCAAGGCAAGTAGTCTGTCTGCATAGCTCCCAACTGTGGACCTATCCAGATGGTAGCCAGATGGTAGCCTGGTATTCTTTGTCTGTGCAACACACAGGTCTTTTCAGCACTGGTACAATGGCATTGTTACAGTCAGTTGCTACCAGTACATGGTTACATCCTTTGGTATTTCAGCGTTGTACTCCTACATAAGGGTATGCTTGTGGAACCCCTTCCAAAGCTATTTGCACAGTGTGTAACAGCAGAAAAGCTAATATGCCTGTGTGTTTCTGCCTCTGCCAGGCCTCTGAAACACTCAGGTACATATTTGAACAGAGTCAGGGGAAAGGTAGGTAAAAGTGAGGTACACCTTCAAAATAATAGAGAGAGTAAGTGGAGACTTCGAGATAACCAGTGCATATGGATTACTACACCTTTTCTGAAGTACAAGCGGTGTCTAACTCTTATTATTGTCATTATTCATTAAGTGTAATAACCCACCTTTCTGCCTAATGTCAGTACTTTTCAGAGGGATTCAGAGGGACACAGCTAACATATGTTTCAAAATCAGGGACATCCCTGAAAAGTAGCCACAGTTGGGATGGATGATGTCACTTAAAAAAGTAATGGGATATGATCTAGTGGAAAACATAGATTTTAAATTGGAACATTCTTCCAAAAAATGGTCTTCTCTAGTAATCATACGTGCAGCTCTAGCTACTTGTCCTTTGACAATGGATTTTTTATGATGTTGAGGATGTGAGCTGCTATAATGCAAAAGACTATTGGAATATGTCTCTTTCCTGTGTATACGGGCTCTATATCTATTTTCTATATAGTCTTTGATGAGCTTAATGTCTAAGTATTCCATATAGTCATTGCTAATATTCCATGTGAATTTAAAAAATGTTGTGGTTTGGCCTACATATAACAGGAATTCTTCAAGTATGTCTTGTGTTCCTTGCCAAATAATACTGATGTCATCTTGAAATCTAAAATAGGACTTAATAAATCTATTAAATCTGCTATTGAAGACATATTTCTTCTCCCAATAGGCCATAGTTATATTAGCATAAGCTCCCCCACATGGGGACCCCATTGCAATGCCTTTAGTTTGTAAATAATACTCTTTATTGAATTCAAAAAAATTATAATTCAAAACTATTTGTAATAGCTCTATTAATAAATTGATTTTATCTTGTTGTATATGATTCTCATACAACATTTCACTAGTCCATTCTAATCCTTCTTCTTGTGGAATAACAGTGTAGAGATCACACACATCAATGGTTACTAATATATCATTACTATTATATTCTATGTTGTTCATATATTGTAAAAATGACCAATAATCCCTACAAATTTGTTTTTGATTTTTAATGATATTTTTGAATTCAAAATCTATATATTTAGCAATTTCTGATGTAATAGAGTCTCTTCCATCTACTAAGGGGTGCATGGGTAGATTAGAAATAGATTTATGCACTTTGGGGGTACCAAAGAACACAGGGACTCTAGCAGGTGATACATTCAAATAATTATACAATTCTATACTAATGCGTTTGTCTATAAACATATCATTTAACTGTGTATAGATAATTTTATATGCACCATTGATTTCATTCATTGATACTTTCGAATATGTATCAGTATTTAACATGTCATGTAATCTTCTATTATAATCTTGGATGCCCATAATAACTGCTCCTCCCCCTTTATCTGGTTTCATTATACGAATCTTTTCTTTTCTTATTTGAGTTAAAACTTGCTGTTCTGAAATGCTAAGGTTATTATCTTCCCTTTTTCCATAATAATATTTTTTTAAACTTTTAATGTCTATTTCACATTTTTTTTCATATACTCCTAATTTGGGGTGGAGGGGTGGATTATAAGTACTACTGATACCAAACATACTTGTTTGTCTGATTATACTAGTCTGAAACAATATTTTCAAATAAATTTTTCTAAGATACAATTTTAAATCTAAAATGGTGTTAGTAAAATTACTGTAAGCAGAAGGCACAAAGGTCATTCCTTTTGCCAATAAATTAGCTGTTTCACCAGTACAAAGTACATTTGAATAGTTGTATACTTTGAAATCTTGTTCATTGTTATATACTACTGTACAAATGACATTAGTATATGATTTTGATGTATCACTTTCAGATGACATACTATGTTCCATAGTGTTTAAGTCCTCCATTGTTTCATTTTGGGTCTCGCTCCTTGAAACCCCGCTGCTTGTTGACTGTTTACAAAAGGGACATTGCCTCTATTTTTAAGTCTTTCAGATCTCCTTGGTTCAGGAAAATTATGATTATATTCTTCTTGACTATCATAATGTTCATGAACTCTTTCTTGTTCATCTGTATTTATATAATTGAATTTCTTCTGCCCTTGGAGCTTAGGGGGCTTAGGATAGGCAACACCGTTAGCATAGTCTCGAAGATCTCATTCAAGCTTACTGATTTTTCCTTTTTTCAAGAATTTAATCTGCTGTTCAACACTATTGTAGATACGTGAATATTCATATTGTGCTTGTTCATATGAGTTATGCTCTTGAATAATTTTATCTAATATACTTAATTCCTTACTGAGTTCATTTATGTTTTCTTGATTATGTTTAACCAAAAGCTCAAGTAATTCCTGTCCTGTTCTATCAAACAGTTTCAGTAATTATATATGTAATGCTGAATTTTCTGTTAGTCCTGAAGGGAAACGCCGCATGCGTAACCCTTTTGGAATTACTTTGCTTCGTAAACATTCTGAAAGGTAAGCGTTTTCAAGCTGTCATTTTTTACAGAGCATAAATTTATAATCAAATTCAGGTAACTTACTGTTCAATGTATTGTCTGTTCCTTGTGAGGCTCTAAAGGAAAACGCTGTAGTCAGCCATTCATTAAGTATAGGCACTCCTCTTTTATTATTACTGTTCAAATTAGTTCTCATTGCACTTGCTCCTGTTTAGCTATTTAAGCGGTTAGTGCTATCTACATTGCACCCGGAACTAGGATTAAAGTCCGATCTAAGGCACTGAAGTGTAAGACAAAAACCAGTTCCTGCATTCACATTATTACTGTTATTAAATTGCTGAATGGGTATAGCATTAGCGTTGTTGTTACCTGGATGAGTGATAGATATATAGCCTGTATACACAGGAAAGAGACATATTCCAATAGTCTTTTGCATTATAGCAGCTCACATCCTCAACATCATAAAAAATCTGTTGTCAAAGGACAAGTAGTTAGAGCTGCACGTATGATTACTAGAGAAGACCATTTTTTGGAAGAATGTTCCAATTTAAAATCTATGTTTTCCGCTAGATCACATCCCATTACTTTTTTAAGTGACATCATTGAAGAAGTTATAAACAAAAGAAAGAGAGTTTTTTTAAACCTATCCTAGATAATAAAAACTCTAGTATGGATATTGTAAATGAGAATGTAGAAAGACATAGGGCCGGATTCATGAAGGCTTGCATGGAGTCTAAGAGTAGAGTAAGACTCCATGCAGCCAACATGCCTGCCGAGCGATCTAGGAACAGCCGGCAAGGGCGTGCAAGAGAGCTCCTAAAACGACTCTTACACGGACAGGGTTAGGTTATGCAAATTACCTCATTTGCTGCCAAAAGCTATGCAAATGAGGTAAATTTGTGATCCAGGAAACCCTAACATGTCCGAGTAAGAGTAGTGTTATTTGCAGAAATGTACTCAGTTGTCAACTGAGTACCATTCTGCAAATAGCAAAACGGAGCCATGACAGCTCCAAATAAAGGATGCATCCAGTTGAGGAAGCATGCCAATGGCCAAATATATGGCCATTAGCATTTTTTTACCGTTGCAAAATAAAAAAAAAAATATATATTTTTTACCTCGATCTCCAATGTTTAAGCATAGCGCAGTGCCGCGCAAACGTGCTGCGCTCTAAAAATCAGAAAACCAAAAAATAAAAGGCACAAATAGGGAATTTATTCAAAATATTAATCTGCCATGCAAGTGAATGGCAGGCTGAAGACAACAGGGCTACTGAGTAGAGGTTGCTAAGGGGGGAAGCTCAGTCTGAGAGATGTAACTAAGGATTAGTAGGCAATCCTATGCAAATGAGGATAAGGGTAGTGAATCCCAATATTCCCTGCTATGTGAACCATGTCCCTAGAGTGTAAGAGTAGGAAAAGGGGAGTAACAGAGTAGGAGATGGGTGACATCATGAGGGGGTATGTATGAAAAAGACTGTAAGCTTATTGGAGCAGAGTGGCATGTGGTTGCTTTGAGTTACTCAGGACTAAAAGAGGTGTGTCTACAGTTGTCTAAACTGAAATCAAGAAACTGAAGGTGTACGCCGTGGCTATCACTAACGTTTCTTGCAAAGCTGCTTACACTGTGTGCGCACGTGTGCGCACGTGTGTGCGCGTGTAAAGCCGTCTAAGCCTGTGTGTGCAGGTGTGCACCTGTGTAAGCCTGTGTAAGGCCGTCTAAGCTAGTATACATGAATGTGCACCCGCCTGTGTAAGCCTGTGCGCGCGCGTGTGAGCGTGTTTGCACTTGTTTGCGCGGTGCTGCCCCCTATGGAAACAGAAATGGGAAAAGGAAGGAAAGGAAGTAGTAGGACGTTAGCCAAGGAGAACTAGCAAAGCTGCCAGGTGAAATCAATCAGAATCAACCACTTACACAGGCAGTACACTAGCCCAGCCCAGCCCAGCACCTAAAACTCTGCAAACAACATTCCCTCATGTTTTTCTCAGCAACACTGCAACACTGCAGTCAACAAAGAGAAGTGAAAACTTAAAAAGCTTAAACTGAGACCTAAAAATGTTAGGGGCTACCATTGCTGTTATAAGGCAACATGTGCAAGATGCTGAAGGTGGTGCCATTGCGAATGCTGCTGAGCACCCCACAGTGAGGAGACGGAGAAGAGTGTACAGACCCAGGGTAACCTACCAGGGGCTACATGAGCTGGAGATAGTGGAGTGCTATAGAGTGGACAGAGAGCTCCTGCAGCAAATTGTTGAGCTGTGCAGGCCACGCCTCACACACAGAACCAACAGAGGGGAACCCCTCCCACTCAAAACCAAGGTATGTGTTGGCCTAAGAATACTAGCAACAGGTACCTTCCAGAGACCAACTGGTGATATGATGGGGATTTCACAGGCATCAGCATCAAGGGTACTGCACCAGTTCCTGAATGCCATGTCAGCACATGTCGGTGATCATGTATATTTCCCCAATTTCCGTGAGGTATTGGCCAGCAATATGTGTCTCTTCCAGCAAATAGTGGAATACCCTGAGGTAGTGGGTGCAATTGACTGCACGCACATACACATCAAAGCACCAGCTGGTGAGCGGGGTAGGGCCTACATCAACAGCAAGGGCTTCCACTCCATCAACTGTCAGGTCGTGTGTGATTCCCAGGGCATAATACTGAACGTGTGTGCTGGCTGCCCTGGAAGCTACCACAATTGCCATATCTGGCATCTGTCGCAGCTGTACCAGACATTTGCAAATGGGGACATCCCTGACGGTCACCTATTGGGGGATGCTGGATACGCACTGGAGCCGTGGCTGATGACACCCATCAGAAATGCACACACACCTGAACAAGAACTCCATAATGAGGCACACGCACAAACACGAAATGTAATTGAGCGTGTGTTTGGGATGCTCAAGTCATGGTTCCGGTGCCTGGACACATCTAGTGGAGCCTTGCAGTCCTCACCAACTACATGTACCCAAATTGTCATGGTATGTGCCATGCTACACAATCTGATCCTGCGAAAACAGCTGCAGCAGGAACAGCATGGGGCAGGGCCAAACAGCCCCCCACCATTGCCAAGGCCTGCACAGGCACAACGTGACTCGGAGGAGGAACAACATGAGCCTGCCCCAGTAGGCAGAAGGAGGCGTGCCCAGTATGCCTTGTCCTTGGCAAAGACGCAATGCATAGCACATACACTGGCTCAGTAGGAACCCTGGAAATGATACCTCTCACTGACTCGCACATAAAATAAAAGGGATGCCCAACTTGACACTACCTGTTTCCAAACATGTATAGGGAGTGTAGTATGTGCATCCGACATAGGCAGCCCTGCAGCACCACCTGAGGCATGATTGCCATGTTTTACACAATATAAAGCAGTGCTAAGCAGCTTTTACCAATATCTAGTATATGTAAACAAAATTGCTCGTGCAATGTTGGCCAAGGTCAGCCAAAGCTGAGCAAAGTCAGTTAAACATGCTCATATCTGCTTTACTGTACCTTAAGTAGTCTGGTCTGGCCAGCATGAAAATAAAAAGCAGTGACAGGACTTGAACCCAGGAAACTGTACACTATAGTCACAGCACTGAACCACTAAACCATGATAGTATTTTAGTGGCACAGACACAGCAGGACAACTGTACACTAATGCAAACACAAAGCAATGCTGTATCATGCCCCTAATGAGGCAAATGGGTAACCTCACCCACATGCCTATGCAGACAGAGAACATCAGGCCAGGCGTTGTGATGTGGGTTGTGTAGGCTATGAAGTCGCAAGCTAATATATGTGGCAATGGATGCTAAGACCTATAGTATACTAGTATGCCTCAAGCCAGTATGATAGGCAACAGTACAGACTGTAATGGTGTCCTGTACATAGCAGTGCAGGCACAGCAAATGTGTATAAGTGTCAGGTGAAACCCACATCCTATGTGCACCCACAGTAACAATCCGGTGTACCCACGGTTAGAAATGTACAAAGAATTGCTGTCCCCCCTGTATGTAGAAATGTTGATAGGTCTATGCAAAGTGTCTCATGGAAGCCCTGCAGGCACAGCATGATCCCTGTTGATCTGTGACACAAAGGTGAGCCCTGCTGTAAAAATACACCTTGATTTACCATACACATATGGTATAAATGTGTATACTGTGCGTGCTCACACACTCCAACAAATGTAGTGGATTTCAATCTGCATCACACTGAAAGGTCATACTGGGCATGCTCACACACAGGCTAAATATGGATGTGATGATAAGGGATCTGTGGACAAACGTGTATAGTCATCTCTACTTCCAGAAACACATTCACAAAGTGGTCTGAAAATCCTGCTATGTGTACACACAAACTGCCAAGGTCTGTGCATGTAGGTCAAAGGAGGTTGCCACTACTCAGCAGTCATCAGACCTGTCAGAGACTACCACAACACATTTGCGAGGAATCTGACTAGGCACGTTCATCAACTAGAAAGAACAATGAAGAACCTTAACAAGAGGATTACTGGCCTCAAATAGTTGTCCCATGCAACAAGGATGAATGTAACCCAAGCTGTACTCAGTGGCATACTGTCTATGCAGCAGATCTCTGCCCAACAGACAGGTCCATGTCATGGTTACACTCAGATCTGTTCTGAGTTACAGCTCAATGGCACTAAATGTACAGAGCCAACTGATATTGGCAACATCCTGGCAGATAGGATCAGTGTTAACATGTCTATAATGGAAGACTGCAAAGTTGCTGTCATCACGGCTGCACAGGTAAAAAACACTCTCCGAAGCCAGTATCACAGCAGCCATGGGACTAGATAACTTCCCAGGCTGTGTAGTATCTACTTCCCTGAAGTAAACATTAACATGGAGGTTCTGTGGCTACTGACATTTCCAGAGGACTGCAAACTAGGAGCCATCATTGTAAACACTAAAGATGTGGACATCCTACCAAAGGGCCTCACTGAGACAGATGGCTGCTGTCCAAGCCATGGGCTGTAGCTCAATGCCAAAAGGTGCATTATCATCACCTTTGTTAAAATCTCTGTAGCCAAGAATTACAACATAGGTGGTAGTATACCTCACACTTTAAGTGTGACAAGAGATCCTGGGCCACAGGTGGACAGTGGATACAACTGTGATAAGCACATTCCCACAGTAGTCAGGAAACCCTCTTATGTGGCACACCTCATCACAAAATGTGTCTCATGCAGAATAAAAGAGGACATTGTTCTCCTCTACTCACCACTCACTAGAACCATAAAAGAGTACAACGCCACTGTTGCTATGTACCTCACAAGACAACTACAATAACTGGAAAGCAGGCAGCAATACCTCACAAAGAGCATTATTGGCCTGAAATACATGCCATACACAGACCATCGCAAAAATGCTCCATCTGTACTCCCTTGCATATCGCCTACTCATAGGTGTTCAGTGTGTAACATCCAAAGCTATGTCAAACATGCAGCTATTGGATATGATCCACGTAAAACACTCACAATCACCCTGACCATAGGACCCAAGACCACGAGTGAAATACAAAAGGAAGTGGTGTAGCCATTTACCTTATGGATATCCACACCTCCAGGTTACTGCCACAGCACGAGGCCTTGGAGACCATGCAAGTGCAACTAACATTGGGAAAAGCTGCTCATCAGATTGTAGCCTGCCACAGATCATGTACCTTGTCTCAGGAACCTCACTCAGTATTCTGGAGAAGAATGGCAAATATAAAGGTCATGTCAAACACCATTATATGAGGAGATTACAACTACCCAAACAATGAGTGGGTGAATTACTCGTATACAATGTCCTTTGCCCAATGTGTCCTAGAGTTAAGAAACTCTAACACCCTGGAACAGCTGGTCAGCACGCCCACTAGAGGTGACAACATACTGGACATGATCATCACCAACATGGGGTACCAGTGTTCCACAATAGAGATAAACCCCTCGCTGGTAATATCAGATCATTAAGTAATCACACTAGACATCCACATCCCGCCCCCACACCCAGTTAATGAAACCATTGTGAAGACATTTTCAAAAGCAAACAGCACATTTCCCAAGACCAAAGTGGAAAGTCCCAAAGCTATAGGATAATGGTATGCAATCTGCCAAGTCATTTACAAGTGCATCCTATGAGCATCTACAGGGATGCATGGATCGAGACATCACAAATAAAAGCAAGATGCACTCCTCCAAAAATAAGAAAATTATCTGGTGGTCGTTGCCCATAAATAAGCTAGACAACAGAAGGAGGAAACTAACACCTGATAGAGCCAACTTCCCTAAAAGAAAGGCATCACTGATCATTATTAGGATGAAACAATGATCGCTCATTAAATAATCCAAGCACAATTTCTAAAGACAAACTGCCAAGGAATGTAAGAATAACAACCACAAAGCCTTCAGTAGTTGTATCAGACATGTAGGTGTCAACTTCCAAATATGCTGTCAGCTACTGAAAAAAGTAATGACATACACAAAACCAACTTTCATTGCCCACACCCAGGGGGACAAGTGCAGTGTAAACTCCCCCCATCACCCCCAAAAGGGCCTGTGTCGATCACAGAAGGATGCAGAGACACAGACGTCATGGACATGCATGTAAAGACAGCCCTCACCAAAGCTAAGAACATAGCATCAGTGTGACTGTAAGTTGTCCCAGGCTGCGTCTTACACTAGGCCCACAAGGATCTACACCCTCACCTACATTCACTGTCCAGACTCAAGCGTATCACAGGCTATGTACCCAAAGAATGGCATACACTAACAGTAATCCAGCTCCACAAAGGGTGTGCCAAAACAGAGCCTGGAAACCATTGCCCAACATGTGTACTCAGCCTGGTCTACAGAGTTATTGAGCAAATTGTCATGGAACCCATACACTGAGACAGTGGAGATCTCCAGACACTGAACTCTACACAACTTTGCCTTGTTAAAGGCATAGCCTGGCTCCCAAACCTAGTTGACTTATTTAAAACAGTTACCATGAACATAGATGGAGGTGAAAGTAGTCCACACAGTCCACCTGGACCTCACTAAGGGCTTACTACACCATTCCCCACTCTGTCATCATGGACAAGTGTACCAGCTTGAACATGAACAGCTATGTCACAGGATGGGTGGCCAAGTGGCTCACAGATCAAATACACATTTTCATAGTTGCGGGTGCCATGTCCAACTCTAAGCCAGTCAGACATGACATCACACAGGTCTTGGTCCTGGGACCCCACCTGTTCAGTCGATACTGCTCAGAGGTACAGGCAAGCACGGCAGGTGTAAGGCTGAACAGATTTGCAGATGACTGGAAACTGTGGTCCATAATTGACTGTATAGCTGATGCAGACATCCTCCAGACATGTCTTACAGAGACAGATACCTGGTATCAAAACAATGCCCTGAAGCTGAATGGCAAAGAATGCATAGTCATCCCCTTTGGGTAATACAAAGTGCACACAAATTACCACATAGGTGGTAATCCAGCATGTACGGAGAAAGTAATTATGGCCCTGGGGACATAGGTAGATAGTAAACTCACCTTTGATGATCACATGGCCAAAGTGTTTAGACATTTGTTCAATGTAAGCCAACTAATGTCACCTAATGTAACACACTTCGTATAGTCTGATGATGTCACCATCCTAGAAATACACCTGTGGAAATGAAAGCCACCAGTAATATGTATAGCGCGTCATGTTAATGCGTACTTTTCTAGTATTATGAAGTAGTTAGGTAGGGGTTTGAATCCTGCACTTGGCAACTGTGTGATTGTGTGTGTTCTCCTTGGGAAGGAACAGCCTTTTAGGAGAGTAGTGAAACACCTCAAAAGTGGTAATCTAACCTTAGTCAAGTTTGATGATGTCAGCATCCTACAAGTATACCTGTGGAAAATAAAACTCCCACTAATCTGTATAGCGAGTCGTGTTAACGTGTACTCCTCTAGTATCATAAAATAGTTCGGTAGGAGTTTGAATCCTCCACCGCGCAACTGTTTGTGTGTGTTCCCCTTGGGAAGGAGCAACCTTTTAGGAGAGTAGTGAAACACCTCAAAAGTGGTAATCTAACCTTTGTCAAGTCTGATGATGTGAGCATCCTACAAGTATACCTGTGGAAAATAAGGCTCCCACTAATCTGTATAATGTGTTGTGTTAATGCGTAATCCTATAGTATCATGACATAGTTAGGTAGGGGATTGAATCCTGCACTTGGTGAGTGTGTGATACTGTTGGTCAATGTGCTGTGGGTTTTGCTTTTACCACTGTATGACATATCAGTATGCATTGTACATGTGAGCTAGCTGTGTGTCAAATACATATCTGTACATGTTACCACAATGATTCCATGTGTGGGAACCCCGCTTTCTCCAAGAACACAGCTGTCATCCTTGCCAGACTGTGCTGCTGCTTCCCAGACCTTAGGTCACATCTGTATGCTTGTGACAAGGCCAGCCACTGCAGTGATCCCTGGTCTAGGTCATCTGTGTTACACAAAGTCATTATGATTCCTATTGGAATGTGTGAGTGAGGGTCTATGGCCGAGGTATATGTCAGACCTGTTCAAATGCAGCAAAGTGTGTCCATGATGACTATTCATAGGTGTAGAACAAACTGTGGATATGCATGCAGACCCCTTATTGCTTATGTGATCCACCAAGGGATTCCAGAATACCTTTGGAAATGTGATTAACAAAGGAGAGATGACATAACACTTGGTTGCATGTACACATCGGTACCTGTTCATCATGCTGGTGGCTACTACCTATGTGGTACTGTGGGGATAATATGTTCCTTATAGGTGGATGAAAATGCTTAGTTTGGCTTATAGCTTTACAGCATGGGTTTGACAACAGGCATCTGTCTGTATAATACCCTTGTGGAGTATGTGTGTGTCATCTGGAGAATGCGTTATAGGCCACAGTATGCATTACCAGATGTGGACGGACATATCCCTACTGTGATTGCTTGTACCTAAGAGAGCTATATGGCAAACAGGAGTGGTCTCAGTAATGGGTGCAGGTGAATACCAGTGGTTACTGGCATTGTATAGTACCTGAAGGATCCAAATGTTCCTGTGTGTCCTACATTTGTGTGTCGGTTGTCAAGACATCATCTAACGATTGGTTATGGTCAGGCTGTTGAAGTGATGTATACCACCAGAATGCAAAACAATGACAGATAGTAACAGTATCACCCACAGCACAGTGTTAAACCATGTCATACACACATGTGTAGTCAGGCACCGGAATGTGTGTAGTACAATGCATACCAGCCAGCAATAGAAACTATGGAGTGTTACTGTGTAATACAGAGCATGTCACCTTGGCCATGTGTCCACTATGCACGTACATGCAGACAGTGCACCTCCACCATGTTCACAACTGTACACCTGCAAATCTGTGCTACACACATCCCAGACATACTGTCCACTCTGGAGTATGTGTGTGTGTCTGCATGCACATAGTTCCACCATGTGGCTGCCATATACGGGTATTTGTGGGACAGCCACAGACTGTACCTGCGAAGCTTTACAGATCACTGTCTCTGGCCATGGATACGGTACCTGTGCCTGGCAGGGGTGCTACTGACACTATCAGGTACTAAGCCAGACAGGGTACTATCCCCAGAGGTGGATGGATGCACACTGGACACAGGTCCCTGCTGGGACTGTCCAGAGCCACGTGCACATGGTCTTCTAGGACATTCTATGGACAGCCCACCCCCAACATTGCTGGGCTGTTACTGGCACTACGGAAGCAGCTGTGGCTTGAGGGACATCTGCAGCGACTGCCAGCTGCTGATGTTGCTGGCATATGTCCACGTTGATGTCTCAACCATCCCGCACTGTCCTGACACATGGACATGACATTGCGGAGGATATCTAATGTCTCTCCCCAACATCTAACAGTGACCTCGGTGTAATGTCGGATGGCACCTGCTAGGTCATAGATACTGTCAATGACAGCGGTGTTATGGGCCCTCTATGCCCTTAGTCCCTGTCTGGTGCACTGTTCCATACGTGCCTGTGCCTCCATGACAGCCTGGAACATGCATGACATTGTCAGACCTGTGGCACATCTGCCAGTGGCATAATGAGCAGCAGTGCTCCTACGAGAACCCCTGGACATCTGCCTATGTGTTACCCTTCCAGACATCTGGGTATGGCTGCTGTGTTGGGACGCATGTGCCATGGATACCACACTGTCCTGGCCAATGCCAACAGTATGCTGTCCCTCAGCTATGGGCATTGGTGATGGATGTATTGGCAGTATGACTGTATGCATGGATGGGGTGGACTGCTGTGTACTGTCAGTCAGTGGACCAATGACAGACCCTGGCAAACACGCCTGTGCCTCAACACACCTATCTTCATTACCATTATGTGGCTCAGTGACATCAGTTTCCCCGCTGCAGTGAACCAGCCCTAACACAGCACCTGTGGGAGGGAGAGAGGAAACACACTTTACGACCTGCACATGATGTCAGCACACATGCACACATTCACACATGCACACATGCACACATGAACATATGCACACATGCACACATGCACACATGAACACATGCACACATGCACACATGAACACATGAACACATGAACACATGCACACACACACACACACTCATACAAATACACTCCTCACTACAGCAGATACCCACACACACCACCAGCAATCCAAAGCCAGTGTGCCGAACAGTCACAGCCCTTAAGGCTAAACAACACACCTGATACACTTGTAATAGGTGACTCTATTATCAGGCACACTGACGTCCTGCTCACTAGGCTGAACAAGGAGAAGGTCACAGTGAGCTGCCTGTCGGGTGCTAGGATCCGCCACGTAACAAAAGCACTCAGATCACTCCAAGGCAAGTACAAATATGACTCAGTCATTGTCCATGCTGGTGTGAATGACCTGAGATGTACCTCCCTGGACTACATGAAAAGAGACTTAGAGGAGCTCTCTGACCATGTAGCCCAGGCTGGTATGACCCTGACCTTGAGTAGCATCTTACCCTCACCAAGAATGATGCCACAAGATGAAGACAAGATGATCAATTTCAGCAATTGGCTTAAGTATTGGTGTCATTCAAAGGGGATCCAATGCCTGTCAGCCTGGGATGACATGCTCGACAAGCCATGATGCTTCACTAGGGATGGCTTGCACCTATCACCCCTGGACTTTCGGATATTGGCAAAGGCTCTTGCTACCCCCATAGTGTCTTTTTTAGGCAAGGCTCAAAAGACAAACCCACCTGCATAGGTATCTCAAGGGATAAGAAACTAAGAGTAGTGTTACTCAACACCAGAAGTCTAAACCTCAAGATGCACGCACTCGAAACTCTCCTTAGCATGGAGAACATTGATACCTGTGCAGTAACAGAAACCTGGTTCAAGGCTCCCGAGAGCACCCCAGCACTACCAGGTTATACCTCATACCATGCTTTTTGGCCCCAAAACTTGGACCGAACCACTTGGACTATCAGGTTATACCTCATACCATGCTTTTTGGCCCCAAAACTTGGACTGAACCACAAAAGGAGGGGGAGTATCAATATTCGTCAAAGATACCCACACTTCCAGGTTGGTGGCACAGCATGAAGCATCCATGTGCAACTAACAGTGGGTAAAACTACCTTCCAGTTTATAGCCTGCTACAGACCACCTTCCCAAACCCAGGAACCCCACTCGGCCTTCCTGAGAACACTGGAAAATATGAAGGTCTCTCCAAACACCATTATATTGGGTGACTTCAACTACCCAAACATAGACTGGGAGCATTACTCTAGCTCCAACACCCTAGCCCAAAGGTTCCTAGAATTTATAAACTCAAATGCTATGGAACAACTTGTTACCACTCCTACAAGAGGGGAAAACATACTGGACCTGATCATCACCAACATGGGGACTCTATGCTCCAGACCAGAAGTGTATCCCTCACTGGTAAGATCAGACCATAAACTAATCTCACTGGATATTCACATCCCGACCCCACCCCCTGCCCAGAAAACCACAGTGAAAAGCTTCTCTAAAGCAAATTTCACACTCCTCACAACTGAGGTGGAATCCTTCAAAGCCCCCGGGCCTGTGTAAAATACGGCCCAGACCGCAGAATCCTTTATAAACGCATTCTATGAATACCTTCAGGAATGCATGGATCATGCAATCCAAAATAAAACCAAGACCCAGTCCTGCAAAGGCAGACTTCCTGTCTAGTGGACCCCAGCCATAAACAAACTATACAATAGAAGGAGGAAGCTACTACATGATAGAGCAAAATCCCAAAAAGGGAAGGCATCTCTGATCAGTATTAGCAAAAAACTATGGGCATAAAATCGTCTAAGGCCAGCTTCGAGAGAAAAATTGCACAGGACACTAAGGATAATCACAAGGCTTTCTTTAGTTATGTTAGGAACCTGGGTGGGAATTCCCAGATATGCTCATAATTAGTCCAAAATGACAAAAAATACACCGAACCCACAGACATTGCCAACATTCTAGCTGACAGGTTCAGCGCAAACTTCACCCCCCCCCACCAAAAGGGAAAATATCTATCCCAGCAGAGTGCTGCCCCCCTGACATCTCAGATGCTCAGGTAAGAGCCGCCCTCTCCAAAGCAAAAAACACAGCATCAATGGCACCAGACGGTGTTCGGGCGTCCTACATGAACTCCAAGAAGAGCTAAACCCAAACATAAAACTACTGTTCAGTCTCAGCCTTACTACAGGATATGTACCCAAAGAGTGACATACAGCAACAGTGGTCCCTCTCCACAAAGGTGGTGCCTCAACGGATCCTGGAAACTATCGCCCCATAAGCCTGACTAGCTTGGTCTGCAAAGCTATTGAAAGGATCATCATGGACCTCATAAATAAAGATATTGGGGACCTACAGACACTGGATCCTACCCAGTTCGGCTTTATTAAGGGCAGATCCAGCCTCTTAAACCTGGTTGATTTCTTTGAAACAGTCACCAAGGCCATTGACGAGGGGAAGGTGGTCCACACAGCCTACCTGGACCTCACAAAAGCCTTCGATACAATACACCACTCGAGCATTATAGATAAGCTCACCAGATTAAATATAAACCCCTATGTCACTAGATGGGTTGCAAACTGGCTCAAGGACAGAACCTACATGGTTAGAATTGCTGGAGCCATGTCAGACTCCAAACCAGATACAAGTGGCATCCCACAAGGCTCAGTCCTGGGACCTCTCTTGTTCGGTATATATTTCTCGGATGTACAGGCCAACACGGAAGGACTGTGGCTGACCAAGTTCGCAGATGACTGCAAACTAGGCGCCATAATCGACTCTCCAGCCGACACAAGCATCCTCCAAAAGGGCCTCATAGAAACAGACAACTGGTGCCAGAGCCATGGCCTTAAGCTAAATGCCAAAAAGTGTATAGTCATCCCCTTTGGCAAAAACAAAGTGCCCACAAATTACCACATAGGTGGTAATCCATTAAGTATGGAAGAAGTAATTAGGGACCTGGGGACCCAAGTTGATAGCAATCTCTCATTTGACAACCATGTGGCCAAAGTGGTTAGAAAAACATTTTATATAGCCCACCTAATCATAAAGGGATTCACATCTAGATCAGGGGAAGTCATCGTGCCTCTTTACTCATCCCTCATCAGGCCCATAATTGAGTACAATGCCCCTTTTGGGATGTACCTTACCAGACACCTGCAGCAACTGGAAAGACCCCAAAAGTACCTCACCAAGAGGATCAAAGGGCTCAAACAGATGCCATATGCTGCCCGGTTAAAGAAACTCCAGCTCTACTCAGTGGCATACCGCCTGCTCAGAGGCGATCTGTGCCTGACGTATAAAGCCATGTCCAACCTGGAATTAATGGACATGCTGCACCTCAGAAAATCCAAATCCCATTGAGCTACACGCTCGAGAGACTTGAACCTAAGCACTGAAATAAATAGGACATGCTGGAGGGACAGATTCATAACCCAGAGGCTCCCTTCACTCTGGAATAAAATCCCAGTCCAGGTTAGGCAGAGTCCCTCGTTGACTCTCTTCAAGAGGAATCTTGATGAGTGGATGGGGGATCGTAGGTTTACCCCGGGTATCACTTCTGTGTCAGTGTTAGACAGAGGCACAGTATAATAACCTTGAAAAAGGGCATAGCAAAATTAATTAAAAATGGGTGGCGAAAGCCAAACACACTTTGGCTAGGCTTATAAATGCCCTAGGGAAGATAGCCTAGCATGAACCTATGAACCTATGAACTTAATAGTGGTTGAAGTTGGGTTACAGTATCATAAGGCAAACAGTCATATCACACATGTCAGCATGCAGAAAGTTTGTTGCACAAGACCATGCAGCGCGAGTGTAGACAGCCCGTGTTAATAACAGTATACATGACTTTGATGCATGTGTGCTGTTGTTCAGTGACTGGCCTCACAGCCACTCGTTACATGGGTTTGTAAGGTGCCCAATAGGGAGCATTGGCTAACATGAATGTGTTATGTGTTGAAGAGTGTCGCACAGCCCAATGATAGGCCTCTACCCCTCAGCTATATTATGTGTGCTGTGTGGATGACATGTGGGATACTGAAGTGTGACCTTACAGCAGGTGTCTGGATATGCTATGTGTAGCATGTTAAGGTGTACTGCATATGACAAATTTGTGTATGTTGTGTACATGTGTATGAACTATGCCTATCCAATGTCCAGTACGGTGTTGCCACAATTGTGTATGCTGCTCCGTGTATTACATGTGATTGAGGCAGCTACTGTCATTACTGAGATGTGCATAGTCTCACAGCAAACATGCACAGCATGCATTACGCGTAGGTGTGTTACATGTATTCCACAAACTAGGTAAACCACAAAACGACACACCATTAAACAAGCGAAATGACACTATGAGAGCCGACAACTAAAAATAACAAAAAGTATTTAATGAAAGTTAGCGCTTTCAGCGAAGGTAATACTCCGCTTTCTTCAGACAAACAAGAGTAATTAATCCCCAAAACACTTATAAGTGTTTAGTAGCAATCAAATAACCAATCAAATAAATATGCATTTAAGCTACAATTTTCCATGGCAACCTTAAAGAGATGCATTAGTTAAATAACACAAAAACTAACAGTCTAATTAAAACTTATGACAATACATTCCTACTAAAACAACCACTAGACATACAGACCAATAAAAATAATTTATGTAAGTCACTACTAAATTAATTAAATTGATTAAATATGTCAAGAGGGAAATAGTAAAGAATGTTAAAATTCGAATAAAATATATAATACATTAAATAATGCATCATGTAAAAAATTAAATTCACAAACTAGCAAGAAAAGCTTCAATGTATCAATTATATTGCATTGATAAAAAATTACTACTATAATGTTAATAATTACCATAAATATGTATCAAATCTAAGCGCTAACTTTCATTAAATACTTTTTGTTATTTTTAGTTGTCGGCTCTCATAGTGTCATTTCGCTTGTTTAAAGGTGTGTTACATGTACATGGCCTACACCTCTCCTATGACATGCACATTTCATTAGCGATATTAAAATTATAACACACTCACCAGCATCGACCGGCTGCCTTGCTGTCACACCAGAGGGACCTACAAGAATATGAGACAGTTTTTCAGTGGCCACAACTGTGCCATTGCTACTGTGAGTTTGCTAAAGTACAGTAGTACAACAGTCGACAGTCACAGGTGTACAGATTATATTCCAAATATCAGTATTGCACAACACTATGCAGCACAACTGCTAAACACACAGTACACATGTCACATATGCATAATCTACCAGTACAGATAACAGTAGTCTACAGATAGGTCATGTTACCTGCATGCTCCGTATCAACATGCTGGGTGGGTCCGGCCTCCATGATGACACATGTCAGTTGCTGTTCCTGTGGTTGGCCAGGAGCCACCACACTTAGGAGCAGCTTCTCCACTCTGGTGAGGGGGGGATGACTGGCCACTCTACCACCTCTGGCAAGCTGTTGTCAATGGATATCAGACACACACCGCCGGACATGTCTAATTAAATCACTGCAGTGATGGCGTACCTGCTCATATGTCCGGTTATGCTTGCCTATGTCATTTACCCAACGAATAAGATCTTGCCACAGTGCAGTCCGCTCATGCTGGTCCTGGCTGGTTCTAGAGAACAGCAGGGTGTACTGCTGCACCAGGCTGTTGTGTATTTCTGCCTCCTCTGCAGCTGTATAAGACGGGTTTCTTTGATGGGACATACCCCTGGAAGACAATTAAACAGGATGTGTGAGCAAGTCAAGTGGCACACTTAACATCCTAAAGTACAGATATCAATTACCTGCCATATTTCACATCTGATTGGTTGTCAGGGGATAGACATGTTCAATACCACATATTAGTGCTCAGGCCACAACTGGCTGACAGTGCCTGCCACGCTCTATATATCAAACCATGTTCTGCACAGCAGCAAAGAGAAGCCAGTATGTAAGACTATACACCAGAACATGGCACACTGTATGTGACACAATGCACCATCTAGCCACAGGAGGTATATATCAAGCTAATGCATAAAGAAAGATGTCATCCATTGCAATGAATGTAAAGTACAGTTACAGTATTACCAGTATACCACAGTAGTCTTTGATGCCAAACCCCTGCCTAACATATGTGCACAGTTGTTGATATAGGTGGCATACTGCTCTACTAGACTATACATGTTGCTAGATACACATGTATACCCTGTAACACAGATATGATTGAGGGCATGGTACAGGCATAATTACACACACATCAGACATACATACAACACACAAATGTATGCCAACCCAGATGAGCTTTACCTGTGTACCATACAGTACTGTGTGTCACTACTTACAAAACCTTATGCCTGAGGTATGTAATCTGTGAGGACTACAGGGAACACATGAAACAGTGTTTCCAAGCAATGTGAACATACATCATGCTGTACTGTTTAGGCCTACAGCTTTAGGTAGTACTACAGTTCATATGTGAGTTGGATTCACCAGCAGTACCACTCACTAAGCATACATGTATTGCTTTAGCCTACAATGGGACACCACAGTCGACAACAAGGGACTACGTCACACCATATGCCATACTACTTTTTCTGCCTAGCAATAGCATACACATCTTTTGCTGGGATCACAGCTAGGACAGAAACTACCATGACAGAAACAATTTCACACTAAGCTATCACACCTTTACAGACCTTGCACACATTCACCAACACATTCACCATCACACTCAGTCAACCTCACATAGCAATTATTCCACTAAGTACATGTGTGTGTGCATTGTGCCATGGGTAGGTAATACGCTATTGGCCCTAGGGCCTACAGCAGCCTAGCCATACGCTACCCTGGCCTTTGACACACATGTAATTTAATTTCACTTGCTCCTGTCGACGAGAGCCACAGAGGTGATTCCCTGGGTGTATTTTCTATCTCCCAAACAATCATCAGGAGTATTTATGACAACTGCTAATGAGGAGCTTTGTTTGCTATTGATAGGTGGTTTGTTCCAGAGTATGGCATGTCTCTGAGTTAGGACTCTATCCCTCCAGCATGTGCTGTTTAGTGAGCTGACAAGGTGTAGGGCCCTAAAGCGTGTATCTATGAGGGATTGCAATATGTTTACGTGGAGGATGTCCAACAGCTATGGGTGTGACCAAGCTCAGTATGTTAGGCAGGGGTCACCTCTGGGTAGGCGGTATGCAACACAGTGTAGCTGTGGTTTTGTGAGTTGGTCTGCATAGGGCATCTGTTTGAGGCCGGTATTACTCTTTGTGAGGTATGTCTGTGGCCTTTCCAGTTGCTGTAGTTGGCATTGTACTCTCTAATGGGTTTTAAGTGTGATGAGTAGAGGGGAACACTGACCTATATTTCCCTAGATGACACACCTTTTGTGATGACGTGTACCACGTAGCAGAGTACATGACCAGTGTGGCACTGTGATTATCAAAGGGGAGGCTACTGTCCACCTGTGTCCCATGTTCCCTTATCACACCTTCGGTGTTAGGTAGACTACCACCTATGTGGTAGTTAATGGATACAGTGTTCTGGCAAGAAGGGATGGCACTGCAGTGTCAACACTGAGCTTCAGTCCATACCTTGGTCACCAGGCACCTGTCGCAGTAAGTATGCCCCATGTCTCTCTCCCTCTATCTATATATATATCTACATATCTATATATATCTATATATCTATATATCTATATACCTATATATATCTATATATCTATATATTATATATATATATATATATATATATATATATATATATATATATATATAGATAGATATATATATCAACAAATGACACTATCACCAGGTAAAGGTAAAGGCACTAATACAAAAGAAGTAAGCTTTTCCTGGGTGGTCTTTGTAGGCAGGAAGAAAGAGACATGAGCCGTAGGTCAGATTTGAGTTCTTTCGTTCGCTTATTTTTATTTTACAGAAAATAGCAGTGAACGTCTTCAGAAATCTGTGCAACAACATTCCATGCTCTAGAAAAAGTTTCAAACTTTAGCGCTGGCAGCAACATGAGACTAGAAGTCCGTGAACTAAATTGGCAAATCCGACTTAACGCTGACACTGCCCCAGACCTCAATGGTAGTCTGAATATAAAAAGCCTTCTGAAATGGCAGAGATAGCCAATCAGAATACTCGCCGCTCACAGTTTCTTGAAGCACTAACCACTTAGCTAGTATATATACTAGAGCATGGAATGTTGTTCCACAGATTTCTGAAGAAGTTCACTGCTATTTTTTGTAAAATAAAAATAAGCGAACAAAAGCGCTCAAATCTGACCTACGGCTCGTGTCACTTTCTTCTTGTCTACAAAGACCACCCAGGAAAAGCTTACTTCTTATATATATATATATATATATATATATATATATATATATATATATATACACACACACACACACACACACACACACACACACACACACACACACACACAGACACACACACACACACACACACACACACACACACACACACACACACACACACACACACACACACATACATACAAACATCCATTGCTGTACATATAGATGTACATATAGGCACATATACAGTCCACTCTTCATGGTGGGAATATCAATTATGTGACAGTTGTGAGATATACAGTTATGTAATAATATTGCACAGTGTTGTGCAGACTGCATTGAAGGTGTCCTCAGCCCATGTAGCTTTAGCAGGCCTCACTGGCTGCAACACTGCAAAACTGACAGAGCTTACCCACAGCGTTTAACCACCACATGTCATATACCAGCACTGCATGCTGTTTTCTTTGCCACACACTACAACCTACATAGAAATATGCACATAGCAACCTTCAACAACGTATAAATATATATATATATATATAAATATCTATATATACATATATATATATATATATATATATATATATATATATATATATATATATATACACCCTTCACAAACAGTTGCAGTATGTCCCTTGCCCTATGCACATGTACAGATACATAGAGATACATACTGCTGCCACATATGGATGATTCACAGTATGTAGAGTACTCTTCATAAACATCTACTACATGCCAACAAATACATATGTGTTACATACCTTTCCTTTGTATTGCTCTGTTCCGTCTGTTTTTAAAGGAAATAATTTTTATTTATTTATTTATTTTCTCTGTCTGTTGCTGTTGCTCTTTCTTTTTCTGTGTCTCTCTGTTTTTGTCTCTTTGTCTGTCTTTGTCTGTGTCTGTGTCTCTGCCTCTGTCTCTGTCTCTCTCTCGCTCTCGCTCTCACTCTCTCTCTTACTGCAATGAGATTATTGCATGTGTGGACAGCAAGTACAGCCTGCTTTTCTAGGTATCTGCACATGTGCATGTGATGGCCTCTGCACCTATTGGTGCCCACCATTTACTAATTGCATGCAGCCTGCTGTGTGGTAATTGCAGTACTCACTGTCATAGCAGCCCACTGCTATAAAATGCTAGGTTAGGTAAGCGTAGCCCTTTCAGCTTTCCAAAGTGGAGCCCATGCTTGTTTGCTGTGGACACCGTTGTGTCAGTCAGAAGGTTGGTATACTTCTTATCTCTGAAGCTAGAGTTGTAGCCAGTGATTTGCATGTTGTACTCAAACCTGAATGTTGCTGCTTCTAGTGCACACTTGTCAGTGTAGAATTTTACTCACCCTTCCAAATGCTTACACAAGATACATGGGAGTATGTACTTTCTTTTCTAATTAGACAATTGACTGCCATACAAAAGTAGTTATTGCAATGTATTCCTCTGGCACACAAACTGTTTGTGAACTACTATACTGTAAATATTAATTACCTCACTTCTGAACAGTTTGTTGTTTATTTGTGTTGACATTAGCACAGGCTGCTCAAGACAACTGGACACATTTCAGTGCTCAGTATGCCTACCTACATCCTTGGTAGAGCCTGAATACACAGGTATATTGTTCTTTTGGGTAGGGGTGCAGAAGTACAGAGAGCATTATATATTATTGTGTAATGTTTATCTTGCTGAACATACAGGGTTGCTGTGTACCTGTTAGTCTAACAAGGCAAGTAGTCTGTCTGCGTAGCTCCCACTTGTGGACATATCCAGATGGTAGCCAGAGGTTAGCCTATTATTCTTTGTCTGTGCACCACACCGGTCTTTTCTGCACTGGAACAATGGCATTGTCACAGTTGGTTGCTAACAGTACATGGCTACATCCTTTGATATTTCTGTGTTGTACTCCTACATAAGGGTATGCTTGTGGGACTCGTTCCAAAGCTATTTGCAGAGTGTGTAACAGCAGAAAATCTGAAATGCCTGTGTGTTTCTGCCTCTGCCAGGCCTCTGATACACTCAGGTATATATTTGAACAGCCTCAGGGAAAGGTACATATAAGTGAGGTACACCTGTAATATATTACAGACATTAAGTTGAGACTGTAAGAGAATCAGAGCATTTGTATTAATACACCTGTTCTGACGTGCATGCAGTGTGTACTCTTACTTATTGACATTATTCATTAAGTGTAATTCTTCACTTTTCGGCCTACAGTTAGTACTTTTCAGAGGGATTCTGAGGGACAAAGCTAACATTTGTTTACGAATCAGGGACATCCCTGAAAAGCAGTCACAGTTGGGAAGTATGGCCTCTGCCCTATTCAAATATGCCAGTGTTTATCCTGCTCTGATACTGTGTGGGGTTTGTAAAGTGCTACTGTAACATTATTTCCTGCTAGAATGGTTGGTTCTCTTTTCACAGACATGTCATGCAATTCCACAACTGCTGGTAAAGATCCACAGAACAAGATTTGTGTTATTGCATTCATATTTTCCCTTTACATTCACTCATTGTAATGCATGATATATTTATTACAGCAGCAACTTGTTGTATATTTACTGTGGCTTAGTGGTACTTCATGCAGTGTAGTAGGTCCAGGGTTCGAGACTGACAGAGGTGTTTTATTTTGCTGCTCAGCAGAACAAGGGCCCTGCCATGCAGGTGGCTAAGGCACTTTTAAGCAGTTGTAAGCGGGTTTGCGTGGGTTTGCACGACGCTTAGCAATACTTAGCTAAGCGCACACATGCGCACACTCGCTCATACCCGCTAACTACTGCTTAAAAGTGCTTACTCCCGCTAATCCCCCGCTAATTTCTTTGAAAGAAAAGAAAATGGGGAGATAGGAAAGTGGTGAAAAAGGGGGCAAAAAGAGGGAAAGACAGTAGGGAAACCAGCTCAGGATGTGCTGGACGGGTGTAGGGAAGGTCCATAGCTGCCCATTTCTTTACCAGCAACAGCTGTGCATATGTTAGAAATTTGGAGTGAAATTTGAAACCTTCCACCCCTGAGAGAGGGGTGAGGACAACAAAGTACGTTGTACTGCCAATTATAATTATCAGTTTACATGTCCAGTGGACATGTGTGCAAAATGGGCAGCTATGTATGAGGCGTAATTTTTTTGTGGGAACAGATTGCCCTTTTTTTTTTTCAGGTGAGAGTGGAATGTGAGGTAGAGGAAGTAAGTATATTTGGGGGGGTAGGTTGGGGAGGTAAACAGACAAGACAAACAAGGTGCATACAGGGGCGGAATATGACACATGAGGTGGGTGAACACAACTGATGGGGACGGATGTTGTGAAATCGCAAGCCCATGAGCCCACAGATGGTAACAGTGGAACTGAGATCCCCACCCATGGGCAGTCACCACTGCACCTTCACAGCCCCGAGAGTGGCTATGCTGGGGGCTGCGTAGGAGGTGCAGGCTCACCCGTGAGTCGCGCCACTCTCACCTCTAGCTGGTGTAGGGGATCAGCGACTGAACTCTGGATCTCCCTACACACTACAGCCCAGACCCTTCGGAGGGTGACAGGTGGCCCTTCTCCGCCCACGCTTGCATGGGGGGGTGAGCCCCATCCCCTGCAGCGCTTCCACCCGAGGGTGGCACAGGACCAACGGAGGAGGGGAGCCCGGGCTGGGCACCGGACCTGCTGGTGCCAGGTGCAATTGCCAGCTGAGGAGGGACAGGTGGGTCCGCTGGGACCGGCCTTCCCATACATTCTGTGTTTAGGTGTGTTTAATTACAACATAGACAACAGCATTCCAAATTAGTTGTAACAGCATGCAGTAATAGTCCCATTAACCCAACACACCAGGGTTCCAACAGTTGAACAGCAAGCATAACACATGCATATATTGAACGACAGTGGACATTCTAACAGCATGCAGGGATGATTGGTGGCAACAGGCCACCAAGATTGTGGTGTTTGAACAGGGCACATGCATCAAAGTAAATGCGGATATTTATAGAACAATAGGACATATGTCCCAACAAATGTTTTGAGATTAGACATACCCATTGAGGTGTGGAATTGCATTGTTTATGCACATACAGTAGGGTGTAAAAGATACCTCCATTAACATCTTATAAGTACTTTTAGTCTACACTACATTCCTATTGACTGCAGGTGTATATCCCCTACATGTATTATTACACTAGGCAACATGCATTAGGTTGTGTAATGGGTTTGGCTAGTTCATTATATACCTGACCTATATCTGACATACTAACTGTCCAAGATGCAGATGTTACTGCTACATAGTTATATATTTTATTTATATTTATATATCTACATATCTGGATGTGTTCACATGACATTTTCAGTTATATTTCTACAGAAACCTACATTTCATGTAGCACACTCACATTTCTGGGGAACACATTAACAAGCTTCTCATGTGCCAGATTTACATATGCATGCCAGCTATTAACCAACTGTTGAGGACTGTATATATGCTTCACAGCTACTGGCACTTCCTTCATCCACTTTATATGTGACTGCCCAACTGTGGGTTGACAGCACTTAATACAACTTTATATAATGCAAGGGTACAACAGCATTTTAAAGTAAGTGACACAGACACACTCCAAGTATTATACCTTTATTAATTACATTACACACTTTTCTACATGCTCTCTCATTTATTTGATAGTACAGTGCATACAGAAGACTTATTCAAGATGTATTATACCTTTATTAATAGGTTACAACACTCTTTTTCAGGCTCGCTCACTTATTTTATATAACAGTACATGCAGAGATATTATTCCGGACTTATTTTACCTTTATTAATGAGTTACTACACTCTTTTTCTGGCTCTCTGACTTATTTTATATAACAGTACATGCAGAGAAATTATTCAGGGCATTTTATGGCTTTATTATTGGGCTACAACACTTTTTTTCAGGCTCTCTCACCTATTTTATATAACAATACATGCAGAATAATTACTAACCTGCCTCGTGGTGCAGCCTTAGCAGCCTATCTGCATAGGCTTACTGATTCGCAGCACGGACACCTGCAGCTGTGAAGTAAATGAAGGGATATTGAGACATACCTATCCATTATAAAGAGTAAATTAGCATGTCTTACATACTTCATTCCATGGCTACTTACTCAGTAGTGGGGCATCTTGCATGTCACAGGCCTCCTGTATTCATTGGTTCAGTAGGTCCTGCTTCCGTCTCTTCAGGTCTGCATGGTGGTGATGGACCTGCTCACCAGTCCAAGGGATGCCTGTGGCACTGGTGAGATCATGAGCTAACCGGTTCCAAGCCTCTGCTTTGTACTCTGTCCCTTGGAACTGGCCCTGCAGGAGTCTTGACTCATGACAGTGGACAAGGAGCCAAACCACGTATTTTGATTCCTCGATGCCACAGCGTTGCACTCAAAAGTGAGTACCCTCTCCAGCACCAGCCATTCTGACTGCAAATGGGAGCTACAATCAGTTATGGCGAGTATTCCCACCTATGGAGCTTGAATATGCCACATTTCCCGCACTTTTTTATGATTGGCCATTTTTGAAAATTCTCGGCTGACTGCAGACCTGCTTAGCAATGGTTAATCTTCCATTTATAAGTATATGTATGTTAACAGTGCATGTTTAGCCTAAGCTGTCATGGCTTAGTGGTTCAGTACTTTGATTATGGTGCACAGTGTCCCGGGTTTGAACTTTGTCATAGCTTTTTATTTTACTACTGTTCAGACAGGCTAGGAGGTGTGTCTGTGTTTAGGCCACTTTGCACTACATTGCTCCATGTTGCCCGACGGTGCACTGGTTAGTGTGGCGTGCAGCTCGGAGTAAAGGTATTGCGCTAGGTAAAACCTTGCTTATCTATGGGCAATTTTATTGCGCTAGGTAAAACGCTGCTTAGGTATGGGCAATTATATGTCACTTTCCTCAATGCTGCTCATCTTCTTATCTTTATATATATATATATATATATATATATATATATATATATATATATATATATATATATATATATATACATTTTGTTCACTAATACATAGGCCATTTCAATGCTTTTTAATAAAATTTCATTCATATATGTCAGGAATTATTTTATATACTAATTTAAAACATAAAATAGACAGGGGAATGGTGGGACTAGAACCAGAGATGCCTCCTCTTTGTGCGAACGCTCTACCACTACGCTATTGCTATTTGGTTTGATTTTGCATAAACATTTCTTATTATGCTCTTCGATGTCGAAATTGCTAACTGCAGCTAAGCAATGGGCACACCCACGCATACACGCGCAAATACGGGCAGCTATATCAGGAATTAGAAAAAAAAAATAGTTTACATTTTACATTTACAATGGGGTTTAGTATGTGGGGATGTGTACTGTTTGCTATGTGTACATTTCAGCGGACTCACTCATTGCATTTGTCTTTTTCACTTTATATGGTTGCAGGGGCGTGGATATTTGGACTGCTCGGCAGTCCGACATGCCCCCTGCAGTCTTACACGCTCCGTGTAAGCCTTCCAGTTGAGTCAGCGCCCTCATGCATATGCATAAAGCGCTGACGTCGTAGTCTTAAACGGCAGTCTCCGAGTAAGACTTGGTTAGTCTTACTCGGAGGATTACTGAATCCTGGCCATAGTGTTGCATCTCAAATAACTGAAAACAATAACCAAAATCAAAATAAGAGTAACAAATTCTCAGAAGCATTAGTAATCACATACAGTAAAGGAGCTAACATTTTAAAATGGATTTTTCAGAAAAATTGGTGTGTATTGAACCAAGATGAAGAATTGAATAATATTATAGGAGACAAGCCACTCATTGTGTACAGAAAAGGGAGAAACTTGAAAGAGTTATTAAAATATAAAGAGGAACATAACATCAACAAAGTGTTAGGTATGAAAAAATGTGTTTTTTGTAGATGGTGCCACAAAATAGAAGTGGGTACAGATTTCGTAGTAAGGGGTAAAACATACCAAATACAAGGCAAATATAACTGTGAATCAAAAGCTGTGGTTTATTTAAGCAAATGTAAACTGTGCTTAGCCTACTATATAGGGAAAACCGAAAGAAAATTGTGTCAGCGTATATATGAGCATGAATACGCAATAAAGAAGTCAAACATGAATAATGCTCTAGCCAAACATGTTAACAGTCATCCAGACCACTCATTTACTTATACCATTATAGACCAAGTTATAATAGATGATAAAACAGCATGGAATGTATTTTTAGAGCTAAAGGATCTAGAATGGCAAATAAGACTGCAAGCAGGTACTTGGCCAGGCATTAACGAGCGTAGCTCAATAGCGCCTATATTAAAATTAAAGGCGCTTAAAAGAAATAAAATCTGCTAATGAATTAGATATATAATAAATGTTTATAAATCATAGATGTGCTACTTATTTAACACATTTCTTATAGGTATTGTATTAACATGAAGGTGTAATATAATCTATATACAAAAGCATATTTGTAAAATGCTTATTTTAGATTTTTAGATATGTATAGTCATATAGAGATTAGATATTTATTTATAATTATTTAATTGGTATTATATTATTATATTTAATTTATCATTACATGTATTTTATAAATGTATTTTAAGAATATTATAAGCATAGATGAATGTTTATGATAAATAGGCTGTAGAGGGCATAGATATGTATATAGTGGTTAGGGAACACTGTGAATGCAATAAGTACTACTTGATTTGAAATATATTAATTAAGAAAGGAAATTACATCATCATGACACTAACTGCTTTTGGTTTAAATTGAATAGATTGTGTTTGTAACTTTGTCTGATGAAGTACAACATTTTATTGTATGAAAGCGCTCACAATACATTGGTTTGGTTTCAGTTAATAAACGGATAAAGTTCAGTGGCCGTTTGTTCTTGGATTATTTGTTACATAGCCCTTCGCTGTTTTCACAGTTTGTTTTCTGGATTTTTACTGTTTCCTAAATATGTTAGATGATAGTTCTCCTGTGCAATTATCTTTTGTGAGAAGAATATCTAAATAATAAATTTCATTCTGGTTTACCCTATAGGTGAGCTTTAGGTATTGGGTGGTGATGTTAATGTAATTCAAAAATTCTGCCACTTCAGAAGTTGTTCCTCTTCAAACTATAAGTATATCATTCAAAATTTTTTTTATGAATAGTGCTACTAATAATAACAGCAACAACAGTAATAATCCTAACAACCAACACAACCAAACAAATGTCAATGAGGGTGAATATGATGAACATTTTTTAGGGCAACCACCCCCATTAAGGCACTCAGAACACCTCCTCAATCAACAACAAAATCAAGCTCCACATGGCCGCTCCTTTCAGTGAGCATCCAGGGGTCATTCTGTGAGGGAGAAGAACTGGGGGAGGGGAACCAGACATGGAGGGAGGTATATGTACTAGATTCTGTTGTGACACCTGAAGAACTGAATGTTTTGAATTCTAGTGCCAGAATGTCTGAAGTGTATAATGCTGATATGACAGTACTAAATGTTAACATGAATAATGCCTTGGTTAATAGCAATTCTACAGCATCCATTGTGAACTGTAGAACAGGAACTATACATAACCTTAGTAATTTTTCTTTGAAAAATGAACATATTTGTCTTTTGCAAAAAGGTTTTGGTTTTGTTCCGAGTTTTAAGTCTGATATCGCCAGACTGTTGATTAACTTGAGGCTTTATACCAGGCAACTTAACTTGAGGTTGTTTTTTCTAAGTAAGAATCAAGAATGTAGAACAGAACCATTTGCATTGAAAAGAAAAAGTACATTTTTGTCCCCCTGTAACCCTTTAGTGAATTTGTTCGAAACGTGTGGAAAATGATTTTAGACAAATTGTAAAGGCAAGTCATTCTTGTTGTGAAAACTTAACTAAAAAAGAAAGTTTGGCACTCAGAGAGCTATCTGACAACAAAGCATACCGAGTGATGAAGCCAGATAAGGGTGGCAGAGTGGTCATCATGAGGCAGATTGATTATGTGTGCAGAATGTACTCTTTAATAATGAGGAAGACACTTATCAGAGAATTTCTATCAGTGAACTCAGTAGAGCATATGTCAAGATTGACATCTTTTTATTTGATGCTCTAAGTCAGGACACTTTAACAGTGGAGGAGTATGATTTTTTGAAAGTAGATACACCAAGAATTCTGATAATTTTCAGAATACCTTAAATTCACAAAAATATCAGTGAGCCCCCTTTTAGACCAATTGTTGCCACCCAGGGTTCAAAAACTGAACCACTGGCTGCATTTGTTGATTATTTCTCTAAGAAAGTGGCCAATTATTTTGTTTATATCTTAAGAGATTCTTGGTATTGCTTAGAAAAATTAAAAACAGCCAAGCTTGATAAGGATGACTTGCTTGTGGCAACTGATGTGGTTAACTTATTTACTGTGATCCCCTATGACATAGGCTTAGAATATTATTCAGAATGTTTATCACAAAGTGGACACTTGAACCAAACCCGAGTAAATCTATTGGTTGACCTGTTAGAAGTGGTGCTTAAAAATAATTTTTTTAGTATTCGAAGGTGAATTTTTCTGGCAAAATCAGGTGTGGCCACGGGGGCGAAATGTGCCCCAGTTTTTGCCAACCTGTTCTTGGTTGAATGGGAAAAGAGGTATGCATTCTCTTCTCCCTTTATATCCAGGATACATGTGTATTATAGATTTTTGAATGATATACTTATAGTTTGGAGAGGAACAACTTCTGAAATGGCAGAAATTTTGGATTACATTAACACCACCACCCAATACCTAAAGTTCACCTATAGGGTAAACCAGAATTAAATTAATTATTTAGATATTCTTCTCACAAACGATAATTGCACAGGAGAACTATCATCTAACATATATAGGAAACACACCTACGCTAATACATTATTGCATTTTGACAGTTGTCACCCTGACCACCAGTGTAGGAGCGTAGTCAAGGGACAGATGGTCAGGCTGTCTAGGTTGATCAGTGATGACAAGAAATTTTCTGAAGAATTGTTCAAGCTGATTGGGATGTTCAAGGACAGGGGGTACCCTATTAAGCTTCTAGTGTCAACTAAGAAAGATGTAACCAGGAACCGTGCAACTAGGTTCCTACCCATCCTAAGAGGGAGGTCACAGTAATATTAATGTAAATCATGATGATGGCTCCAAAAATGATGTTATGATTTTACCATTTAATCAAGATGCCTCACATTTAAAGGGAAGCTTGAAGAAAATTTGGGGAGCCTTATTAAACGATGACCTGAAAAACAAATTAGGGTCAGAGTCTAAGATTGTTTTCAGTAGAGGTAAAAATATTAAAGAAATTTTGGAGAGGGACATGGATACTAAGAAGAACAATTATGTCTCTAGGATGCACAAATGTGGCTTCTGTTCAAGCTGCAGATTTATTAATGACGGACCCTAAGTCCAGATTGACTCTTATGGCAGGAACTTACAGTGTCCAGGGCACTGTAGTTGTAACACTAAAAATGTTGTTTATATTGCTACCTGCATTTCATGCCCTGCATTTTATATAGGCAAGACCACTAGGAAACTACATGACAGGATTATAGAACACAATAGGGATATTAGAAATGCAAAGTGTACCAGTGCCCTTTGCACACACACAGTTCAGAGTGTACAAATTTCAAAAGGTTCCTATTTTTTGTTATTGATAGAGTTTTGGTCAGTACAAGAGGGGGCGACGTTGACCTTGATCTGCAGATCAAGGAAACTGAATGGCAATTAAGACTTAATGCCAGGGTGAAACCTGGAATTAATGACGCAATTTCCCATCTTGAGTACCTTGAAAAAAAGATCAAAACAGGTTTAAATACAGGCTCCTTCAAGCCTCAGTGAATGCTAGCAGTTTTTAGGAAAGAAAAACATTTTTTTTAAATATAATATTTTTAAACATTTTTAACAACATATATATATATATATATATATATATATATATATATATATATATATGGTTTTATTACTTAGTATTTTATTCTGTTATTGCAATAATTTCAATAACATGGATGTCATTCATAAACTAGTACATTATTCATGAATGTATGATGTTACAGGAAATTATGTCAGTCTGTTCTTCCTATTAAGGTGACTGTTGTGAATTTTTATTTGACTCTGATGATGCCTGGATTGTAAAAGGCGGAAGCGTTAAGTCTCTGCTGATTTTATCCTATTAAAGTGACTGCTTCTTGTGCAAGAACATGTTGGGTAGCCTGTTTATTTTTTACTGTAACTATTTACCACACTGCTTCTGCATTTGTGGCTGCTATCCATTACCTATGACTAGTGTGTTGGGCATGCTGTTTTGCCTTAGGGGCTTTGGTTGAGTGGCACACTGTTGTTTGAGAAGCACTCTTCAGTCAGAACATAAGTAGATTCTAACAGTGGTATGCAGGAATTTATAAACGGGGACAATTTTTAAATCAAACACCTTCGCAAGTATGGCAGGTGGAAACGGCCAAAAAATATAAATGCAAAAAAGGAGGCCAGCACTAAAGTGTTATAGCATAAGAAGTATTTAATCACATAGCATCATACCAGTTTTGGCACACTTGCCGTCTTCAGTGAATAGACATGCTATGATACAAAGATTCATATATAGTAATTAGAACACAACTTCCTGTTAAGTCATTTCCTACAGTGTAATTAAGGAAAACATATAGTAATTATAAGTGATCATTTAATCCTGGTGAGAATAGACCTTCTAATTTAATTATCCAGTATTTTTCTTCAGTATTCAGAATATAATGCCAGCCTAGTTTATTAGTTTTTTCTCCCTGGTCTTGTCTATAACAGTGAAATGGAACTGGGCAGTATTGTGTATAGTGTTGTGTCTATATAGGCCATTGGTTAAACATTTATTATGGATGTCACTATAATGTTCAGACATCTGGATACATAGAGGTTGGGATGTTTGTACAACGTAGAATGCTGAGCAGATGCAAGAAGCTAAATATACAACCCAGTCAGATCCACAGTTACCAAAACATTGTATGTCATAAACTTGTCCAGAATTCTTACTTGTAAATTGTTTTGATTTATATATATATTTACAAAAGGTGCAGTGGCCACATAGAAATGAGCCCAAAAGTTTATCCCCTGTAATGGTCAATTGATGACACATTAACTGTCCACTACCTTGCTTTTTATAGTGTGCAAAATATGATCCCAATGTTTTACCTCTATGATACAAAAATTGACATTGATTTCCCAATGCCTGATTAAGCTCCTCATTGGCCATTAAGATATTTCAATGTTTAGACACATCTTCCCTGATGAGATTGACATTACGTCCATAAGTTGTGATAAATCTAATCGGCTTAGATTAATCCACATGAGTTCTATCCTTATATGTTAATAACTGAATCCTATCCTGATCAGATGCCCACCGGCTAGCAGATTGTATATCTTGTTGTCTGTAGCCCCTCACCTGAAACCTATGTATCATATCTTGCTGAGAAACTGCAAAATCTTCCTGACTGGAACATATTCTTTTGATACGCAGAAACTGAGACTTAGGTATGTTACAAAATGTATGGTGTGGGTACAGACTAGTGGCATGCAACAGATTGTTATATTGGGGATAGTTCCTGTAAACCTTGGTAGCAAGAGAACCATCCTGTTGTTTAATGACAGTCACATCCAAAAAGTTAATACAACGAATGTCACAATTCAATGTAAATGCAATACCCCATTTGTTTTCGTTTAAATACTGAACAAATTCCAACAGATATTGTTGGTCTGCACGCCACACCAACCAACAGTTATCAAGGTACCTTCTCCAAATGTCCATCTCATTGATGTATATGTTATGTGTGATATCATATATCAGATGCTCCTCAAGGTACCCCATAAATATATCAGCATAGATTGGGGAAAAAGATGCCCCCATCGCTGTACCCTTCGTTTGCCAATAACATTCCCCATTGAAGTAGAAAAAGTTTTTAGACAATACATTTTTGGCCATACAAAGTAATAAAGTGTTGAAACAGCCAAATAAAGGTTAGCCCTCTCCAACCAATACTGGAGCGCCAATAACCCTGCCCAATGGGGAATGTTAGTGTAGAGTGCCTTAACGTCCAGTGTGCAGAGTAACCATGTCGGTTCAAGTTGAGTTTCTGATATGATCCTAATGAATTCAGTGGTGTCCTGGATACATGCTCCCACATGCTTTAATAGGGGTTTAAGATAGTATGTCAAAACATCAGAGAGTGGTTCTGTCAAACAAAGATCCTATGCCAGATACAATAGGTCTTCCCGGAGGTTTATCCAGGCATTTATGTATTTTTGGCAATAGGTATAAGATTTGTTTCTGTGGATCATTCACCGTTAGTTGACACAACACAGATTCCTTAATAATGCCTTCATCAACTGCTAATTTCTAAAATGAATCTATCTCCTTTTTGAAGTTAAATCTGGGATCAATGGGCATATGCATATAGTGCTGAGGGTTAGATGATTGCCTATTTCCCTCAGCCAGATAATAATCTGTATCCATAATAACAACTGTCCCACCCTTATCTGCAGGAATGATTACAATGTTAGCATTATTTTTAAGTTCAGTAAGAGCTTATTGCTCCCCAACTGTAAGATTATGATGCAACATACTGGAATGAACATCTTTGAGAACTGCCTGTTGAAAAACACCAACATATTTATTCATGGGAGGCACAAATCCTGATTTAACAAACCTAAATTCTGTGGACCTTTGAGAAGAATCCCTAGAACCAAAAAACATTTTAAGATTTAACCTGCAACAAAAATCAAGAACATCATTCACCATAATATTTTCATCAATGAAAAAACCCGGGACATAATTGAGACCTTTATTAAGCAGTTTATTTTGTTCATCTGTTAGCACAACAGAGAAAATATTATAAATATTATAATCATGTTCTACTGTATCAACAATGTTTGTAGAAGTCCCTCTGTTGTGGTTGCATTTGCGTTTCCTCCCACCCCTATGCCTGCTTGTTCTAAAGGGTGGTCAGTATTCCGTGGTTTCTTAGGTGTCAGTGAGGCCTGTGTGTTGAAATTGTCTATGTCAGTGACTCATCCCCAGAGGTATTACTTGGCTGAGTGGTCTCTTCTTTAAAATGGATCTTGGTCTTTTTCTCCTAGTATGAGTAGTAGTAAAATTGCCCCCATCAGAAAATTTAACATTCCTTTGGTGTTCAAAGGGCTCGCCCCTTTGGTAATCAGAGGTATCCCTATTAAATTTATGTATTTTTTTTAATCTTTAATCTGTTTTTCAAAGGCCAGTAGATCTTTGGTCAATTTATTAAGGCAAGTAATATAGGTGGGTTGCCCCTCATATTCTTTCAAATCATCACAGAGTATCCTGACTTCCCCAACATTTTCATTGATCATACGTTCATAATAGTTGGCCAAAATTTCAACAAAAGATAAAGAAGCCTTCTGTTGTGCTTCACGCCAATCCCTTGTCAGTGCATCATCTAACCTGCCAACCAAAGGCTGTATTTTCACCCTCAAGCCTCTAGGGGTAATATTTTTACTAAGGTAAGCCTTAAATAACTTGAGGTGTCAGACATAGGGTTTTCATACCTTTACCTAAATTCTAAAACAGTTGATTGCAGCAGTCATTTGGATCCCTGTTCTCGATATCCAAATTATTTTCATCCTGACCTAATGGTTCAAACACCCTGATATCATTCTTGTTGGCACAAAGGCCATGTAGGATTCAGTCCAGATCCATGACTATAAGCTTCACAATCACTAGTTCACCTAGTATGTGACCCCACAATAATACTCAAAGTCTGTGCACCTCAAGATCCGTATAAAATCAACAAATAGTAGTTCAAAATCAGTTTTTGGTACATGCAGCAGATGAAATACACTAACAAGAAATGGGATAATCTTAAACCCCTATAATGGTCCGTGAAAATGTCAGAGAATACTAACAAAGTAAACAAACCAAAGTAACAGAGACAACCAACTAATACCTAATATACAAGCCTTAATACCAATGATCTGCTAGCTAAAATCCCACAGAAATGAAATATTGAATAAGTGTGGTAGGGGATAGTCCCAACCAAGCCCAAGATAATAAAGCTCATTAATATTCAAACCAAAAGTTAGCTGGCCAAAATGGTGTAATCTCAAACATCAGATATACACAAAGGCCAATGACCCAACATAAGAATGTATCCTGGTCAGAAATAGAAAATAAACCCTGTGGCATGAATTATTATAAATCGAGAAAAAACACGTATTCCTCTGCAAATATGTAAACTAAACCTTATTAATAAGTATTACAGTCTAATATATATGTACTTGCAAATAAGATCTCACATAAAAAACATATTACAATCCAAAGCCCCAAGGAAATGATATTCAAAATTAGTGTCCAAAAGTTCCAAAGGAAAACGACCAAAGAAGACAAGTCAGACAAATTATTATCAATAGATTGAATGTCATTAAATACTTCTTATGCTACAACACTTTGGTGCTGGCCTCCTTTTTTGCACTATTTTTAAATCAGCAAGCCTTGATACAATCAGATAACACAAAAGCTGTTAGACCAGTTTTACAAACTTTTAAGAACACCACAGGAATAGTGGGGAGGAACCAGTTTCAGAACAGATCAGAAAACAGAAGACAATGCCAGTAAATATATAAATATTTCAATCAAGCAAAAATCAAGACAGTGCAGAACTCTTAAAAGTTAAAGTGGCAAAAATATATTTAGCAGCGGTATATTTCAGATTGGTTGAGAAGCACTCTTCAGTCAGAACAGAAGGAGATTCTAACAGTGGTATGCAGGAATTTACAAACAGGGACTATTTTTTAAATCAGCAAGCATTGAAACAATCAGATGACACAAAAGCTGTTAGAACAGTTTTACCAACTTTAAGAACATCACAGGAATAGGTAGGAGGAACCAGTTTCAGAACAGAGCAGAAAACCGAAGACAATGCCAGCAAATATATAAATATTTCAGTCAAGCACAAATTAAGACAGTGCAGAACTCTGAACAGTTAAAGTGACAAAAATATACTTATCAGAGCTATATTTCCAGATTGAGAAGAACTCTTCATTTAGGACACAAGGAGATTATAACCGTGGTATGCAGGAATTTACAAACGGACTGATTTTAAATCAGCAAGCCTTAAAACAGTCAGATAAGCTGTTAGACCAGTTTTACCAACTTTAAAGAACACCAGAGGGATAGGGGAAGAACCAGTTTCAAAGCAGATCAGGAAACAATAGACAATGCCAGCAGATATATAAATATTTCAGTCAAGCAAAAATTAAGACAAGGCAGAACTCTGAAAAGTTAAAGTGCCAAAAAATATACTTATCAGTGCTATATTTCCAGATTGTTTGAGAAGCACTCTTCAGTCAGAAAAAAGGAGATTCTAAGAGTGGTATGCAGGAATATACAAACAGGGACTAATTTTAAATCAGCAAACCTTGAAAAAATCAGATAACACAAAAGCTGTTAGAACAGTTTTACCAACTTTAAGAACACCACAGGAATAGAGGGGCGGGATCAGTTTCAGAACAGATCAGAAAACTGAAGACAATGTCAGCAAATATATAAATATTCCAGTCAAGCAAAAATTAAGACAGTGCAGAACTCTGAAAAGTTAAAGTGCAAATAAATATACTTAGTGCTATATTTCCAGATTGTTTGAGAAAAACTCTTCAGTCAGAACAGAAGGATATTCTAACAGTGGTATGCAGGAATTTACAAACAGGGACTATTTTTCAATCAGTAACCCTTGAAACAATCAGATAACACAAAAGCTGTTAGGCCAGTTTTACCAACTTTAAGAACACCACAGGAATAATCAAGAGGAACAAGTTTCCGAACAGATCAGAAAACAAAAGACAATGCCAGCAAATATATAAATATTTCAGTCAAGCAAAAATTAAGACAGTGCAGAACTCTGAAAAGTTAAAGACACAAAAAATATACGTATCAGTGCTATATTTCCAGATTGCTTGAGAAGAACTCTTCAGTCAGAACACAAGGAGATTCTAACAGTGGTATGCAGGAATTTAGAAACAGGGACTATTTTTAAATCAGCAAGTCTTGAACCAATCAGATAACAGAAAAGGTGTTAGGCCAGTTTTACCAACTTTAAGAAATCCACAGGAATAGGTGGGAGGAACCAGTTTCAGAACAGATCAGAAAACAGAAGACAATGTCAGCAAATATATAAATATTCCAGTCAAGCAAAAATTAAGACAGTGCAGAACTCTGAAAAGTTAAAGTCACAAAAAATATACTTATCAGCGCTATATTTCCAGATTGCTTGAGAAGAACTCTTCAGTCAGAACACAAGGAGATTTGAACAGTGGTATGCAGGAATTTAGAAACAGGGACTATTTTTAAATCAGCAAATCTTGAACCAATCAGATAATGCAAAATCTGTCAGACCAGTTTTACCAACACCACAGGAATAGGTGGGAGGAACCACTTTCAGAACAGATCAGAAAACAGAAGGCAATGCTAGCAAAAATAAAAATATTTCAGTCAAGCAAAATTTAAGACAGTGCAGCACTCTGAAAAGTTAAACGGCCAAAAATATAATTATCAGTGCTACATTTCCAGCTTTTTTTGAGAATCACTCTTTAGACAGAACACAGGGAGATTCTAACACTGGTATGCAGGAATTTACAAACAGGGACTAATTTTAAACCAGCAAGCCTTGAAACAGTCAGATAACACAAAAGCTGTTAGACCAGTTTTACCAACTTTTAAGATCACCACAGGGATAAGGGGAAGAACCAGTTTCAAAACAGATCAGAAAACAGTAGACAATGCCAGCAAACACATAAATATTTCAGTCAAGCCAAGCTATATTTCCAGATTGTATGAGAAGCACTCTTCAGTCAGAACACAAGGAGATTCTAACAGTTGTATGCAGGAATTTACAAATAGGGACTATTTTTTAAGTCAGCAAGTTTTGAAACAACCAGATAACACAAAAGCTGTTAGACCAGTTTTACCAACTTTTAAGATCACCACAGGGATAAGGGGAAGAACCAGTTTCAAAACAGATCAGAAAACAGTAGACAATGCCAGCAAACACATAAATATTTCAGTCAAGCCAAGCTATATTTCCAGATTGTATGAGAAGCACTCTTCAGTCAGAACACAAGGAGATTCTAACAGTTGTATGCAGGAATTTACAAATAGGGACTATTTTTTAAGTCAGCAAGCTTTGAAACAACCAGATAACACAAAAGCTGTTAGACCAGTTTTACCAGCTTTAAGAACACCACAGGAATAGGTGGGAGGAACCAGTTTCAGAACAGATCAAAAAACAGAAGACAATGCCAGCAAATATATAAATATTTCAGTCAAGCAAAAATAAAGACAGTGCAGAACTCTGAAAAGTTAAAGTGCCCAATAATATACTTATCAGCGCTATATTTCCAGATTGCTTGAGAAGCACTCTTCAGTCAGAACACAAGGAAAATCTAACAGTGGTATTGAGGAATTTGCAAACAGGGCCTATTTTTAAATCAGTAAGCCTTGAAACAATCAGATAACACAAAAGCTGTTAGACCAGTTTTGTCAACTTTAAGAACACCACAGGAATAGGGGGAGGAACTAGTTTTAGAACAGATCAGAAAACAGAAGACAATGCCAGCAAATATGTAAATATTTCAGTCAAGCAAAAATTAAGACAGTGTAGAATTTAGAAATGTTATAGTGCCAAAAAATATACTTATCAGCACTATATTTCCAGATTGCTTGAGAAGCACTCTTCAGTCAGAACACAAGGAAAATCTAACAGTGGTATTGAGGAATTTACAAAGAGGGTCTATTTTTAAATCAGCAAGCCTTGAAAGAATCAGGTAACACAAAAGCTGTTACACCTGTTTTACCAACTTTTAAGAACACCACAGGAATAAGGGGAAGAACCAGTTTTAGAACAGATCAGAAAACAGAAGACAATGCCAGCAAATATGTAAATATTTCAGTCAAGCAAACATTAAGACAGTGCAGAACTCTGAAATGTTAAAGTGCCAAAAAATATACTTATCAGTGTCATATTTCCAGATTGTTGGAGAAGCACTCTTCAGTCAGAACACATAGAGATTCTAACAGTGGTGTGCAGGAATTTACAAACAGGGGCTATTTTTAAATTAGCAAGCCTTGAAACAATCAGAAAACACAAACATGTTAGACCAGTTTTACCAACTTTAAGAATACCACAGGATAAGGGGGGAGAGACCAGTTTTGGAACAGATCAGAAAACAGAAGACAATGCCAGCAAATATATAAATATTCCAGTCAAGCAAAAATGTAGACAGTGCAAAACCCTGAAAAGTTAAAGTGACAAAAAAATGCTTAACAGTGCTATATTTCCAGATTGTTAGAGAAGCACTCTTCAGTCAGAACACAAGCAGATTCTAACAGTGGTATGCAGGAATTTACAAACAGGGACTATTGTTAAGTCAGCAAGCTTTGAAACAACCAGATAACACAAAAGCTGTTAGATCAGTTTTATCATCTTTCAAGAACACCACAGGAATAAGGGGAAGAACCAGTTTTAGAACAGATCAGAAAACAGAAGACAATGCCAGCAAATATCTAAATATTTCAGTCAAGCAAAAATTAAGACAGTGCAGAACTCTGAAAAGTTAAAGTGCCAAAAAATATACTTATCAGCGCTATATTTCCACATTGTTTGAGAAGCACTCTTCAGTCAGAACACAAGGAGATTCTAACCGTGGTATGCAGGAATTTATAAACTGGGACTATTTTTAAATCAGCAAGACTTGAAACAATCAGGTAACACAAAATCTGTTAGACCCATTTTACCAACTTTAATAATACCACAGGATAAGGGGGGAGTGACCAGTTTCAGAACAGATCGGAAAACAGAAGACAATGCCAGCAAATATATAAATATTCCAGTCAAGCAAAAATTTAGACAGTGCAGATCTCTGAAAAGTTAAAGTGCCAAAATATGCTTATCAACTCTATATTCCCAGATTGTGTGAGAAGCTCTCTTCTGTCAGAACACAAGGAGATTCTAACAGTGTATGCTAGAATTTACAAACAGGGGCTATTTCTAAATCAGCAATCCTTGAAACAATCAGATAACACAAAATCAGTTAGACCAGTTTTAAGAACACCACAGGAACAGGGGGGTAACCCGTTTCAGAACAGATCAGAAAACAGAAGACAATGCCAGCAAATATATAAACATTTTAGTCAAGCAAAAATTAAGACAGTGCAGAACTCTGAAAAGCTAAAGTGCCAAAAATATAATTATCAGTGCTTTATTTCTAGATTGTTTGAGAAGCACTCCTGTCTGAACACAAGGAGATGCTATCAGTGGTATGCATGAATTTACAAACAGGGACTATTTTTAAATCAGCAAGCCTTGAAACAATCAGATAACACAAACCTGTTAGACCAGTTTTACCACCTTTAAGAAGACCACAGGAATAGGCGGGAGGGACCAGTTTCAGAACAGATCAGAAAACAGTAGACAATGCCAGCAAATATATTAATATTTCAGTCAAGCCAAGCTATATTTCTAGATTGTAAGAGAAGCACTCTTCAGTCAGAACACAAGGAGATTCTAACAGTGGTATGCAGAAATTTACAAACAGGGACTATTTTTAAGTCAGAAAGCCTTGAAACAACCATATAACACAAAAGCTGTTAGACCAGTTTTACCAACTTTAACAGCACCACAGGAATAGGCGGGAGGAACCAGTTTCAGAACAGATCATAAAACAGAAGACAATGGCAGCAAATATATACATATTTCAGTCAAGCAAAAATTAAGACAGTGAAGAACTGTGAAAAGTTAAAGTGCCCAATAATATACTTATCAGCGCTGTATTTCCAGATTGTTTGAGAAGCACTCTTCAGTCAGAACACAAGGATATTCTTACAGTGCTATGCAGGAATTTACAAACAGGGACTATTTTTAAGTCAGCAAGCCTTGAAACAAACAGATAACACAAAAGTTGTTAGACCAGTTTTACCAACTTTAAGAACACCACAGGAATAGGGGGGAGGAACCAGTTTCAGAACTGATCAGAAAACAGAAGACAATGCTAGCAAATATGTAAATATTTCAGTCAAGCAAAATATAAGACATCTAGAATTTAGAAATGTTACAGTGCCAAAAAATATACTTATCAGTGCTATATTTCCAGATTGCTTGAGAAGCACTCTTCAGTCAGAACACAAGGAAAATCAAACAGTGGTATTGAGGAATTTACAAACAGGGACTACTTTTAAATCAGCAAGCCTTGAAACAATCAGATAACACAAACCTGCTAGACCATTTTTACCAACTTTAGGACCAACACAGGATAAGGGGGGAACGACCAGTTTCAGAACAGATCAGAAAACAGAAGACAATGCCAGCAAATATATAAATATTCCAGTCAAGCAAAAATTTAGACAGTGCAGGACTCTGAAAAGTTAAAGTGCCATAAAATATGCTTATCAACTCTATATTTCCAGATTGTTTGAGAAACACTCTTCAGTCAGAAAACAAGGAAATTCTAACAGTGGTATGCATGAATTTACAATTAGTGACTATTTTTAAATCAGCAAGCCTTGAAACAATCATATAACATAAAAGCTGTTAGATCAGTTTTACCAGCTTTAAGAGCACCACAGAAATGGGGGGTGGGACCAGTTTCAGAACAGATCAGAAAACAGAAGACAATGCCAGCAAATATATAAATATTTTAGTCAAGCAAAAATTAAGACAGTGCAGAACTCTGAAAAGTTAAAGTGACAAAAAATACGCTTAACAGTGCTATATTTCCAGATTGTTAGAGATGCACACTTCAGTCAGAACACAAGCAGATTCTAACAGTGGTATGCAGGAATTTACGAACAGAGACTATTTTTAAATCAGCAAGCCTTGAAACAATCAGATATCACAAAAGCAGTTAGACCAGTTATACCAAGTTTAAGAACACCACAGGAATAGGTGGGAGGAACCAGTTTCAGAACAGATCATAAAACAGAAGACAATGCCAGCAAATATATAAATATTTCGGTCAAGCAAAAATTAAGACATTGCAGAACTCTGAAAAGTTAATGTGCCCAATTATATACTTATCAGCGCTATATTTCCAGATTGCTTGAGAAGCACTCTTCAGTCAGAACACAAAAAAAATCTAACAGTGGTATTGAGGAATTTAGAAACAGGGCCTACTTTTAAATCAGCAAGCCTTGAAACAATCAGATAACACAAAAGCTGCTAGACCAATTTTGCCAACTTTAAGAACACCACAGAAATAGGTGGGAGACACCAGTTTCAGAACGGATCAAAAAACAGAAGACAATACCAGCAAATATGTAAATATTTCAGTCAAGCAAAAATTAAGACAGTAAAAAATATACTCTTCAGTCAGAACAACAAGCAGATTCTAACAGTGGTATGCAGGAATTTACAAACAGATAGTATTTTTTTAAATCAGCAAGCCTTGAAACAATCAGATATCACAAAAGCTGTTAGACCAGTTTTAACAACTTTAAGAACACCACAGGAATAGGCAGAAGGAACCAGTTTCAGAACAGATCAGAAAACAGAAGACAATGCCAGCAAATATATAAATATTAAAGTCAAGCAAAAATTAAGACAATGCAGAACTATGAAAAGTGAAAGTGCCCAATAATATACTTATCAGTGCTGCATTTCCAGATTGTTTGAGAAGCACTCTTCAGTCAGAACACAAGAAAATTCTAACAGTGGTATGCAGAAATTTACAAATGGGGACTATTTTTAAGTCAGAAAGCCTTGAAATAACCAGATAACACAAAAGCTGTTATACCAGTTTTACCAACTTTAAGAGCAACACAGGAATTGGCGGGAGGAACCAGTTTCAGAACAGATCATATTTCCAGATTGTTTGAGAAGCACTCTTCAGTCAGAACACAAGGAGATTCGAAACAACCAGATAACACAAAAGATGTTAGACCTGTTTTACCAATTTTAAGAACACCACAAGAACAGGGGGGATGAACCAGTTTCAGAACAGATCAGAAAACAGAAGACAATGCTAGCAAATATGTAAATATTTCAGTCAAGCAAAATATACTTATCAGTGCTATATTTCCAGATTGCTTGAGAAGCACTCTTCAGTCAGAACACAAGGAAAATCAAACAGTGGTAAAATCAGCAAGCCTTGAAACAATCGCTGTTAGACCAGTTTCAGAACAGATCAGAAAACAGAAGACAATGCCAGCAAATATATAAATATTTCAGTCAAGGAAGGATTAAGACAGTGCAAAACTCTGAAAAGTTAAAGTACCCCAAAATGTACGTATTAGCGCTATATTTCCAGATTGTATGAGAAGCGCTCTTTGGTCAGTACACAAGGAGAATCAAACAGTTGTATGCAGGAATTTACAAGCAGGGACTATTGTTAAGTCAGCAAGCTTTGAAACAACCAGATAACACAAATGCTGTTAGACCAGTTTTACCAACTTTAAGAACACCACAGGAATAGGTGGGAGGAACCAGTTTCAGAACAGATCAGAAAACAGAAGACAATGCCAGCAAATATGTAAATATTCCAGTCAAGCAAAAATTTAGACAGTGCAGAACTCTGAAAAGTTAAAGTGACAAAAAATATACTTAACAGTGCTATAATTCCAGATTGCTAGAGAAATACTCTTCAGTCAGAACACAAGCAGATTCTAACAGTGGTATGCAGGAATTTACAAACAGAGACTATTTTTAAATCAGCAAGCCTTGAAACAATAGGATATCACAAAAGCTGTTAGACTAGTTTTACCAACTTTAAGAACACCACAGGAATAGGTGGGGGGAACCCGTTTCAGAGCAGATCAGATACCAGAAGACAATGCCAACAAACATATTAATATTTCAGTCAAGCAAAAATTAAGACAGTGCAAAACTCTGAAAAGTTAAAGTACCACAAAATGTACATATTAGCACTATATTTCCAGATTGTATGAGAAGCACTCTTCAGTCAGAACACAAAGAGATTCGAACAGTTGTATGCAGGAATTTACAAGCAGGGACTATTGTTAAGTCATCAAGCTTTGAAACAATCAGATAAGACAAAAGCTGTTAGACCAGTTTTACCAAATTCAAGAACACCACAGGAATAGGGGGAGGAACCAGTTTCAGAACAGATCAGAAAACAGAAGACAATGCCAGCAAATATATAAATATTTCCATCAAGCAAAAATTAGGACAGTGCAGAACTCTGAAAAGTTAAAGTGCCAAAAATATACTTATCAGCGCTATATTTCCACATTGTTAGAGAAGCACTCTTCAGTCAGAACACAAGGAGATTCTAACAGTGGTATGTAGGAATTTACAAACAGGCACAATTTTTAAATCAGAAAGCCTTGGAACAATCAGATAAAATAGTTAACTGATTCAAAGGAGGTTCATACAACAAAATGCAAATTGAATAACAATGTAAAAAAGTTAAGTAAAGTGAGGATATGCTATAAAAAGAATGTATATGACAAAATAGCAATGACACAATTTGCTGTAACAAATTAGTAATCAAAGATGGATGCCAAAGAAAACATTTCATCTTTGAAACTAGTTTTCAGTAGATATGGATATAATATTGAAAATAAACCTTGCTCAGCTGTTAACCAAACATACAGATTTTTTTGTTAAAATAAAGAAAATTATCAAAACTACATAAGAAGAAAAAAACAACCCCCGGATTCAATAAGCCCTACATGGTGTGCAGGCCTAGTGCAGGAGCTCCAGCAGACGATATGTCTGCCATGCAATTCAGGAATAAGCTGTAGGGACGTGCACGAATGCTCCTGCACTAGTTTTGCATGGACTCAGCCCCTGTATGCAAATTACTCCATTTGCAGGTGAAATTCATGCAAATGAGGTGAATTTGCAATCCATGAAGCTGGAAGCCAACTGTGCAGGACTAGTGTAATCTGCAGAAATGTACTCGGCCAGTAACCGTTTACATATCTGCAAACTATAAAATGGAAGCATGACAGCTCCAGATAAAGGGTGGATATTATGTAGAAAGCATGCCAATGGCCAAATATAAGGCCAATGGCATGGAAAATGGGTCTATATTGAAAACTCAAACGTTAACTTACCCGAACACCTAAACACCGATACGTCTTCATCGAACCACAAAAACATCGATCGTCCTGAAGCTCGAAAACCAAAACATCGATTCGTCATGGTTGGCCCTTCTGCGGTATAGCTCTGTAAGGTAAGTGTGCGATAGTTACGGACTTTAGGGTTAGGGTGTGGGTTAAGGTAAGTGCATAGATGGTAATGTATGTTAGATTTAGTTTAGGGTTAGAAGTAGGGTTTTATTAAGTGTATGTGTGTGGATTATTTAGTTTGTTTGGGTATAGCTTTTTAAGGCAAGTGTGAGATAGTTACGGACCTTAGGATTAGGGTGCGGGTTAAGTTAAGTGCATACTTGGCAGTATATGAAAGATTTAGTGTAGGGTTAGAAGTAGGGTTTAGTTTAGGGTTAGAAGTAGGGTTTTGTTTAGTGTATTTATGTAGTTTATTTAGTTAGGTAGTATGTAGCGGGCGGTGGGATGGGACAGCTATGATGTTTCGAGTTTTTGAATTTCACAGTTTAGGGCGTTCGGTGTATTTGCGGTTCGCGGAATATGTGTCGGCGTTTAGGTGTTTGGGTAAGTCAACATTTGAGTTTTCAATATAGACCCTGGAAAACAGTTGCAAAAAATAAAAAAAAAATCAACTTTTATTATTTTAGCCGATCTCAGCTGTTTAAGCATTGGGCAGCTGCGTGCAAACGGGATTGGGCAAAAAAAAAATAAAAAAATAAATAAATAAAATAAGCTTTCTAACCAAAATCACTATTTTGCCATTATACTCAATGGCAGGCAGGAGACAACATGGCCAGTGAATAGTGGTTGCTAATGGGGGAGGCTCAGTGTGGGACCTGTAACTATGGATCAGCAGGCAATCATATGCAAATGCAGGGAATGATACTGAATCCCAGATCTCCCCTGCATGCTAGTCAGCACACAACAGCGTAAGAGCAGGAATAACTTGGTGTAAGCCTATTAGTTAGCTGACATCATGGGGAGGTGTCAGGCATACTGTAAGCAGAATGGAGCCCTGTGGCTCAGGTTTGCCCTTAGCTTAGCAGCGCTAAGCAAGGGGGTGTGTCTGAGGCTGCCTAGCACTCGTTACATTGCCTAAGCAGGTGTGCGTGCCGCGCACCAGGTTTTAACGGAAAAAAAAAAAACAGGAAATAGCAGCTCTGTGCACAATTGAGCACTGTGTTTGCACGGCGCACCCCTGGGCTTAAACAGGAAGGCAATGGGAAGGGAAAACACTAGAAAGAAGTTAATCAAGGAGAACAAGCATAGCTGGCAGGTGAAATGTAACAGAATCAGCCAATTACACAGGCAGCAGCCCAGCCTGGCCCAGAACACTACTATAAACTATGTAAACACCTTTCCCTCTCGTTTTTCCACATACTCTACACCACCGGTGTATACAAGCGGGGGAATATTAACAAACAAAAACGACAAAATGATAGGGGCTGCAATAGCTATCATACAACAACATGTTGGAAGAGGCTGAGGGTGGTGAGGATGAGAATGCTGTTGACCAACCCATAGTGAGGAGACGGAAAAGAATGTACAGACCCAGGGGCTACATGGGCTGGAGATAGTAGAGTGCTATAGGGTGGACAGGGACCTCCTACAGCAAATTGTTGAGCTGTGCCAGCCATGCCTCACACACAGACCTAACAGAGGGGAGCCCATCCCAGTGGATACCAAGGTATGTGTAGGCCTAAGAATACTAGCTACAGTTACCTTCCAAAGGCCAACTGGGGATATCATGGGGATTTCACAGGCATCAGCATCCAGGGTACTCCACCCGTTCCTGGATGCCATGTTAGCACGTGCCGGTGAGCACATATATGCGTTGGCCAGCAATATGCATCTCCTCCACCAAATAGCAGAATACCCTGAGGTAGTGGGTGCTATAGAATGCACACACATACACATAAAAGCACCACCCAGTGAGCGGGGTAGGGTCTACATCAACCGCAAGGGCTTCCCCTCCATCAACTGCCAGGTCATGTGCGATGCCCAGGGCCTAATAATGAATGTGTGTGCTGGCTGCCCTGGAAGCTATCATGATTCCCACATCTGGCATCTGACACAGCTGTACCAGAGATTTGTCAGTGGGGACATCCCTTACAGTCACCTAGTGTGGGATGCTGATTACACACTGGAGCCATGGCTGATGACACCCATCAGAAATGCACACACACCCAAACAAGAACTCCATAATGAGGCAAATGCACAGACCAGAATTATAATAGAGCTTGTGTTTGGGATGCTCAAGTCACAGTTCTGGTGCCTGGACACATCTGGTGGAGCCTTGCAGTACTCACCAGCTGCATGTACTCAAATTGTCATCGTATGTGCCATGCTACACAATATTATCCTGTGGAAACAGCTGCAGCAGGCACAGCATGGGGTAGGGCCACACAGCCCCTCACCTTTGCCAAGGCATGCACAGGCACAGACTGACTCAGAGGAGGAACAACCTGAGCCTGCCCCAGTAGGCAGAAGGAGGCATGCCCAGTATGCCCTGGCCTTGGCAAAGAGGCAACACATAGCACATACACTGACACAGGAGGGACCCAGGAAATGACACCTCTCTCTGATTTTCACATAAAGTAAAAGGGATGCCAAACATGACACTACCTGTGCTCAACCATGTGTAGGGAGTGTACTATGTGCATCTGACATAGGCAGCCCTCCAGCACCATCCTCAGTAGTGGCACACCCACAAGGTAAGTCACTCTCCTTACCAATTGCTGAATGGAGAAGTATGTGTTGTTACCTGTATCTATGGTATGGATGTGAGCATGCAAGGGAATCGGGTGGCTGAATGGGATGCCAGCAGATAGTAGACCCCTGTAGTGGCAGCATGAGATCTGTAACAAATACTGGTGTCACCATAGTAGCCAGTACTACACATGGTGCAAAACCCACTGCAGGAAATGTGCTGGGCCACATGTGTGTCCATATGACACACACATACCAGTCAGGGAGGTTCACATACCCAACAGTCTCAGCCAGCAGGACAGGTGTAGACAAACACAAACAAAGGCTGTGCTAAGCCCTCTGAATAATGCCTATGGGTAACCTCCCCCCAGGCCTACACAGACAGACCACATCAGGTAGACAGTGGGATATTACTTCTGAAGGGTAGGAAGTCAGAACTAATATGTAGGTCAATCAAACCTAAGACCTGTAGTACACTGATATGCCTCTAGTCAGCATGAAAGGTTAGAACACAGAATGAAATGGAGTATCTGACATACAAGTACAGTCATAGCAAATATGTACAAGTGTCAGGTGTGCCCCCCCCCAATCCTGTTTAGCAATGTAGAAACAGTCAGGTGGGCCCCCCAATCCTATGTAGACATGTAGTAACAGTCAGGTGTGCCCCCTCAATCCTATGTAGAAATGTAGTAACAGTCAGGTGTGCCCCCAAATCCTGTGTAGCAATATAGAAACAGTTAGGTTTGCCCTGCAAAAACCTATGTAGACATGTAGTAACAGTCAGCTGTGCCCCCCCAATCCTATGTAGAAAAGAAGAAACAGTCTGGTGTGCCCCCTCCAATCCGATGTACACACATTGTAACAGTAAGGTGTGCCCTCCCACATCCTATGTAGAAAAGTAGTAACAGGTGTGCCCCCCAATCCGATGTAGACATGTAGTAACATGTATGTGTAGGTATAATACCAGTGGAGCACAGATGCCTAGAGGTGGCTAAGGTAGCAGGATAGATTGTAGCATTTGTACAATATGCAGGCATGTGTGTGTTAGGTTGGTGTGTGTTTCATATTGTGTGAGAGTGGTCAGTATGTATGCATGTTGAGGTTTCACCTGGTGGCCATTGCCCACTACTGCCGATGACAGGGCCAAGTCCTCACAACTGCAGTGCCAAAGACAATTCCTCCCAGTATAACACATGCTAGCAGCCATTGTAAATGTATGGTGGCAATATGTGTCACCATTTGAAAGATGGACATGGCAAGGCTATTGGGCTAGATATACAAGCAGTGCATATTATATAATGTATATAATGTGTAACCATGAGAGGGACACATCCTTGGAATTGTACATACAGGTATGCATCACATTATCTGGGCCTGTAGTAAGGAATACCGGTGTCGTCTGGCCGAACACTTGCAGATCACAAAGGTGATAGGACTGATGTACCTGCACAAGCCAGCATAACTGGAATGCTCCATGCATATCTGTGAGTCAGATGCAAGTAGCGTCCCTAGCACACATGCACCCAGCTCACCCAAACACCACCTACAGGTACCTCTCTGGTTGTATCCCTGCTGTTGGGAATGGGTACAATATGACCCCCACCTGTGTATGGCAATAACGAAAGAATGCAGCATGCAATGCAGGTGTCCCATGCATGTGTGTCCCTAGCTGTAAGTAGCACCCTGCCAGCATCCACACCACCTGATCAATACTGATAGAAAGTATTGGCATGAACACCTAGCACACCTACCCTGTCACTCCAGGGGAATATACTGTATGGTGGTCTGGGACTGTAGGACTGACAAAATGCAACAGTCTGCCACAGCTGACCTGCATCACCAACAAATGGCCTACAGGCCTCTGCTAAAGGCCTGTGTCTCACACATACTGCCAATACATGTTATGTCATGGACACCCAAATAACAACATAACACACTCCACATAAGCCATATGCAAGGCCATGTGGACAAACCACAGTAACATGTCAACCATGTCCCACTGCATGAACTGTGGACTAACACCAAAACACAGCTGTGATGAGGTGATAACCTTAGGGAAAGTATCAGAGAATGTATGCATAATGTATGGAAGAGGATGGAATAATAGGGGGGGGTTGGGAGGATGGGCAGCATGGAAAGTGCAAGGTCCGACACACAGCCATGTGCACATACTATCCCTGGCTGCAAACACATAAATGGGTGGCTACAAACCTGCCCATACACCAGAATAGGGGTAATGTCCTGAGCTATGACCCTTGGCTCTGGGTAACCTGTGTGAATCTGTACAGCTGTGAGGTATTGCCACAGCAAGATAAGGCTATACTGTCATGTTGCTGAATGTACAAGTATGGGATCCTCTGCCAGCACTGTACAAAGGTGCTGAACTGGATACACAGACCCAGCAGCAAGTGTCTGCAGCTCCCCCTCCAGAATGGCATAACTTTCCATGAATATGTAGTGTTTGCCCACAATACTGGACACAGCTGCATTCACTCTTGTTCCCCAGGCCATCACTGTGAGCAAGAATGAACACCTGAAAGTACTTGAGGACATAAAACATCACAGTGTATAACAGTACACATGTCTGAATATCTCTGCTAACACCAGTACCATGTAGCAGAAGCAGCACAGACACAATCACCTAGAGTGCTCACTATCCATTGCACAGTTTGACCCCATATTGTCAGATGATCTACAGATATCCTGCAGAAACAGTTTGCTACCTATAGGTGTACAACACAAAGGTCTGCACTGGAGTACAAACTACCTGGAATGAATCCACATATTCAATACAGAAGGGCATACTGGGCATACTCACATACTTAGAGAAATGAAGGCAATGTCAGACAACAACATACTGAAAGGTCATACTGGGCATGCTCACACACTTAAACAAATGAAGCCCATGTCTGCAAACAACAGTGAACCATACATATCTGACAGTTGCGGATGTTAGTACATACGCTCCTTAGTATGCACCAGTCATGCTTTGCACACACATTAGATAGGAATACAGACATATATCCAAGGACAACACACTATAATATGCCAAACGTAGACATACATAGATGTGTGGAAGAGAGTGACAGTGACAAAGAGCCTTCCATCATGAGGCCTGTCCCACCCAGCACACAGCCAAATGGCTACAACCACATGATGTGTAAATGTCACTCACTGTAGAAATTAGCCACTGGTATCCGTCAGCATTACAGACTCTGTGGTGCAAGTACTAGCTGTGCATCATGACTGTACAAGGCAGTAGTCATCTAGCAGTTGTATACATGTACCTGCGGAATACAAACCTGTGTGTAGTGTGTCAACCTCTAGATGAATGGGTTATGGACCATGCACACACACTGCCCTCCCCATAGCCTTACTATGACAAGCCTAATGATGTAATCCACTTTGAAATACACCTTTAGGAATGGAATAGCCCAGTAATCTCTGTGGCTTGTCCTAAAACTGTGTAATACTGCAGTGTGATAAACTAGCTAGGTAGGAGTTCTAATCCCAGACATGGCAAGTGTGTGTGTGTGTTTGTTTGTGTGTCTCTGTCTGTGTAGGGAGCAATGCTTTTTAGGCTAGTCACACTCACTACAATTCAAATGCCCTACTTTGGCAAGCCTGCTGATGTCATTCACTGTGAAATACACCTATGGGAAAGAAGTAGCCCAATAACCTCTGTGGTGCATCCTATAACAGTGTAATGCTGTAGTGTGATATAGTACGTTGGTAGGGGTTCTAGTCCCACACATGGGAAGTGTGGATGTTTGTGTGTGTGTTTCTTTGTCTTTGTAGGGATCAATGCCTTTTTAGGCTAGTCACACGCATTACAATTCAAATGCCTTACTTTGGCAAGCCTGCTGATATCATTCACTGTGAAATACACCTTTGGGAAAGAAATAGCCCAGCAATCTCTGTGATGCATCCTATAACAGCGTAATGCTATAGTGTGATATAGTACTTTGATAAGGGTTCTATTGCCACATATGGCAAGTGTGGATGTTTGTGTGTGTGTGTGTGCTTCTTTGTTTGTGTCAGGAGCAATGCTTTTTAGACTAGTCATGCTCACTACAATTCAAATGTCCTACTTTGGCAAGCCTGCTGATGTCATTCACTGTGAAATACTGTTAAATAAAATCAAGAGATCAATACACAGGAGGTTCAGGTTCAAAAGTTTACTAGTGTACACCAGGAGGCAAAAAACGTACAAGTACAGAATTTTGTCTGACATGAAACAGGAAGTACACAATTCTTATAGTTTCTTACATTCAAGTTGTGCCCACCTTACTGACGTGGTCAGTCACAGGGCATCTACATCACTTTAGCTTACAGTTTTCTATTCATTAAATAATGCTGATGCTGTATATTTAAAAAAAAGTTGTCCTCTGGTAACACTTACACTTACCACCTGGTCAGACATAATGTCTTTCTGTAAAGTTACTTCTTCAAGGTTTCAGACTAGTTCGAATACAATAGCAGATTCAATCTTCTAATACACTTCTTTGTTCAGCTGTAACACTTTCACAACAGCTGCATGTTATCTAGTAACACATACACAAGGCCAAATCATCCCAGCAGGAAAGAGCAGAAGATTTCATTATTTCACATATTTAATTTCCTGACCCAGCAGATAATCACTTGTGAAAAACATAAACATTAAAACTTGCTGAGCTAGCAGCTGCCAGGGTCAGAGGACAACTTGCTACAAGGCACACTGCAGTTTCAAAAACTTCTTGCAATTACACATGAATTCATCCTTTTTGTTATATCATTAATAGAATAAAATGCATTACATACTACTTTGCTTTTAAACTAGCACTTCACAAATATTCAAATACATATTTCTCTAACATTTTCCCTCCTATTAATACTTTTTATTCTATTTTGAAGTATGCATAATGTCATTTCGTCTCCTAACCTCTTCCACTAAGGATTTTCAGCTAGGTGAGTCATTTGATCTATACTTCAGAAAAAGTTTCATCTGAGATCAATTTTTCAATCTCAATATCTTGGAAAGTTTCAGTAACAGATACATCAATAAAATCTTTGATTAATCTTTTCATGCAGGGAATTCCACAACAAACACATGCTCCTAATAGGAGTAAACCCACACAAATAGCAATCAGAATATTCATTAGGATGGAACCCCACCCCCCAAATAGATTCTGGAAGAAGTCTGTCAGTGGGTTTGGGCCTGGTTCAGTCATGGCTGATACCTGCTGAATTACCTCTAGGTGGTTGTTAATTTCATGCCTGTTTGATAAGCGCACACGTACCCCAATTCGCCACTAGGGTGAAGTCAAGAGCCATTCGATTTTGTAGCACAACAGTTCTCATTGCATTCAGTTCATCAGTCGCCAGTTATAGGGCAGAGAAAGTTGCATTACTCATTACTTCGAGAAGTTTCGACAGCTTCCTCAACTCCCAGATTGATTTGACTGCTCCATATGCTGGGAATATTCCTGCCCAAGATATAACACTGTCACTCAAGTCCATATGAGTCAATTTGCTTTTGTCCTTTACGGTATTATGGTCTTTCCAGCCAGCTTCTATCCGTCCTACTGGATTTACAGGTTTCTCAACTGGACCTTCAGGTTTTCGGAACCAGATAACCCAAAAAACAACTGCCGGACCAATTCTCAGGTAGCCATTTATATGCTTTTTTTCCCACAAATAAAATAACAATTTTCTACTTTAGTACTAATACACATTAACCCTGCATGAAACATTTTCTGGTCTATAACTGACAATTGTTTAAATAAAACAGGATTCTTGCGAATTTCATTCATGGTTGTTTTCATTGAGTTCAAATATGAGTCATAATTAGTATTGCAAAAAGTATTGCCATTACTAGTCTTAATATAACACGATAAGATATTGTTATATTACAATTGCTCCAGCCCACCTGGAGAGTATCATTTTTATAGAAACATACAATTCCCTTTTGTGTGACAGGTAAAAATAAAGCTATTTTGTCCTGTGATCTCACAGTCCCTGTGTCAAAAAGCAAATTTTCCCAAGTCTCATTTATCCCCAGAGGGACAGCGGACATTAACAGTCCTCCATATGCTGTTGGTGTAGCTGTACAAACCCAGCAATTTGAAATGTTCATAGTCTCTGCATATACACGCTTCATGGCTAGGTATGTGTTAAAATTTGGATGTCAGTCTATAGATGTTTCGTCACGTCTTCCCACCTTTACTTGTGTGGTTGAGTGTAGGAAAAACCACAACAAGAGGAAAATTGTCACAATTATAGTTAATAAATGTATACTCAACAAAATGATTATGCAACATCTTTGGGGTTGATCTGTGTTTCTATTCGCTTTATTCTTGGCCATTTTGCCCTTGTTGTATATCAGTCACAAAGTTTTTATCAAGTTGAAAGTTCTTTACTGGTTTGCAGTGTGTCAAATGGACCCAGGACATCCTCTCAGCCACTCTGACTGCAGTAGGCATTGCCAACAGTACCTGGTACGGTCCTTCCCACTTTGGACTCGCCCAATTCTTCCTCTTTGTCACTTTTAGCCACACCCAAGTTCCCGGAGCCAAAACTGCTTCCACCGGTCTTGTCTGTTCTTTATCTGAAAAAGAGTTAAACTGCAAAACAGATTTATTTGTTAACAGTTTCCTCATATAACTAGCTAATGAACTGTCAGCCTCTTGCTCTGCAGGCATGAGAGCTTTCCACTGAGGCACATAATATGCTCTCCCAAAAACCGTTTTGAAGGGAGTCAAACCCTTCACATTTGGAACCGTTCTCATACTCAGCAGCGCTAAAGGCAAACAGTATATCCAATTCTTCTGGGTCTCATTAACTAACTTCCTAAGCTTGTTCTTAAGGGTTCCATTGTACTTTCCACCAGTTCTGCAGACTGTGGGTGGTAGGCACAATGATTTTTCAAGGAAATTCCAAAAAATCTTCCAAGTTGCTGGATTGTCTGATTAACGAAATGTGTGCCATTGCCACTATAAATCCTTTCCGGTATGCCAAATCTAGGGATTACTTCTTTTATCAGGGCTTTCGCCACTGTTGCTGCATCCAGATTTTTGGTTGGGAAGGCTTCTACCCATTTAGAAAACATATCTACAATGACTAGGCAATATTTTTTCCCTTCACACTTATTCAACTCTATGAAATCCATACAAATGGTATGGAACAGATACGGTGGTATAGGAAAACTTCCTTGTTTAGGTTTAAATGCCCCTTGTGCATGGTGCTTGTTACAAGTATGACAAGCTGCACAAAATTTTTTGGTATAATTTGTGAATCCATATGTTTGGAATATTTGGTTTATTAACTGTACCATCCCCCTTGTTGAGACATGGTACTGCCCATGGCTCAACAAAGCTGCATATCTAAATAAATTAGAAGGCAATATCGTTTTTTTCTCTTTGGAAATGTACAGTCCATTTTCGAGAATTGCACCTTTGTTTTTCCCATTTTTGTTTTTCTGCTTTTGTAGTAAGCGTCTGCATTGTTTTCAACACATCTAAATCTAAAATCTCAGAGGGTTGTAATTCCTCATTCAAAAGTAAAGTTTCTGAGTCTGAGGCCGCTTGCTTTGCAGCTGCATCAGCTCCCACATTGCCTTTCGAAATCCTATCCTGTTGTTTTGTATGAGCTACACATTTGCAAATAGCTACTTTAGTAGGTAACTGGATAGATTCTAATAATTCCAAAATAAATTGCGCATGATTAATTGGTTTTCCACTAGATGTTATCATTCCCCTATTTTTCCATTGGTGTGCAAATACATGTACTGTAGAGAAAGCATACTGACTGTCAGTATATATGTTTACACATTTGTCTTTTGCTAAAGTACATGCTCGTGTCAAAGCTATCAATTCTGCTGCTTGTGCAGACAAGTTATGTGGTAAGGGTTGGGCTTCTAAAATCTCAGTGTCTGTAACTACTGCATACCCCAGTAGATTCTTCCCTGTAGGGCCCCTTCTGCAGGAGCCGTCCACATAATATGTCACCTCGGCATCATCCAAGGGCATATCTGTGAGATCTTGTCTAGGCAAGGCTAACTGTTCAATTTCCTGCAGGCAGCTGTGCGGTGTGCCATCCGCAGGAGTTGGGAGTAATGTTGATGGATTTAATGTTGTACATCGTTCAATTGTCATATGAGGTTGGCTCAGCAGTATAGTCATACATGAAAGATGTCTAGCAGGAGAGAGATATGCTACTTTTTCTTGCAGTAAAATTATTGCGACTGCATGAGGCACTCTCAATGTGAGAGGGTGGAATAATACCACTGAGGCCGAGGCCTGTACTGCCATTGCAGCTGCAACCACCGCTTGTACACAGTGAGGCAAAGATTGCACCACTGGGTCTAACTGTGATGAATAATAGGCTATGGGGCGTTGCTTATCCCCATGTTGTTGCATCAGCACTGACGTCATATATCCTTGCTTACAATCTACGGTCTGAAAGAACCATTTGTGATAATTTGGGAGTCCTAAAACTAATGAAGAAGCTATCAACTGCTTCAACCTGCAGAAAGCCGTTTCTGCTTTGGGTGTCCATTGTAATAAATATTGTGCTGCCATTGGTGTTTTATATATCAAGTCAGTTAGTGGAGCAGACTCCAAAGCATAGTTTGGTATCCAACTCCGACAAAAATTAGTTGTCCCCAAGAAGGACATCATTTCCTTCTTGGTTGCTAGTTTGGGTGCTTGTAAAATTGCTGTCTTTCTATCCTCGTCTAATATCCTAACTTCATTGGATATCACATATCCGAGGTATCTAACTTGCTTTTTCCAGAGTTGTAACTTACTTTTGTTTACTTTGTGTCCTTGTGTTGCTAAGAATTTCAATAGTGCTATAGTATCTTCCCTGCATTGCTGCTGGGTGGGGACTGCTAGCAAAATGTCATCTACGTAAAGTAGAATTTGACTACCTCCTGGTGGGGTAAACCCTGCCAGGTTGCTAGCCATTTCTTGTGCAAATATTGTCGGACTCTCACAGTATCCCTGTGGTAGTCGAGTATAGGTATACCTTTTACCCTGAAATGTAAATGCAAACTAGTACTGACTATCAGGATGTATAGGTATTGAAAAGAAAGCATTACTGATATCTACCACAGAGAAATATTTCTGTTGTGGTTTTAAGTCATTTAACAAAGTATGTGGATCTGGCACCGTGGGTGCTCTGGGTATCACTGCATTGTTTACAGCTTGTAAATCTTGAACCATCTGCCATTCCCCGTTTGCTTTTTTAACAGGAAATAGGTGTGTATTACATGGTGAATCAGGAGATTCTATCAGTACTCCTTCTCTGAGTAATGCTGCTATTATAGGCTTGATTCCTATTTCTGCATCTTTCCTCAAAGGGTATTGTCTTTTCTGTGGCCTAAATGCTGACTTTGGTGTAATTGTAACTGGTCCTGCTGTTCGAATAAGTCCTACGTCTGACTTTCCTGTTGACCAAAGAGTCGTTGGTATGTCACATAAGGCTTTCTCTTCTTCTAATAAAAATGCTAATCAGCTGTCCTCACTAGATTGCAAGTGTACAGCCGGGTGTGTCTGCGTCAACCAATTCAACTTTTGTTTCTGTATCCCCTGTTCTGATAATTCTAAGTCAGTCTGTTTCTCTCATCTTGTTACCTTCTCTCCTAAGTCTGCCCATTTTACGTTTTTGTTTTTGGTCAAGCTGACATGTGGCAATCCATTTGATCTATATAATGCAAAGAATTCTTGAGGTAGTGTACAGCTAACTACACTGTTCCCCTCAGTATCCCAATACAAAGTACGTAATACTAATCTAGTTGCACGATTTTTGAACAATTCTTGCTCATATTCTCTATCAGGTCCTGGCGTATTACAGTAGTATAGAGTACAGTGTAACAAATGTTGTCGATCAGTGTCAAGGGAGGGGGCTTTACTGATGGCTATGTTCATCAGTTCCTCGGTTACTGCCCCTGGACCAGTCGTAACTAGGTCCTGGCTGTACCAATAAAAAGTTTCACCCTCCGATCGCACCACAAAAGTATCCATTTGCCTCTGTGCCTCCATACCCTGCACAGTTGGAACTACTGCTATGCCAAATATCTGCATAAGGTCCCTTCCCAATAGGTTCACTGGACATTTTGCAGAAACAACAATCTTATTTCTGTGAGTCATACCAGAAACAGGGTCAGTTATTGCTATATCATGGGAAAGTGGTTCCCTGTATAGATGCCCATTCACAGCTTTCACTAATATATAATCAGGTGATTCAGAATGTTCTGGTAGCTTGGAGGGGTGTATCAGGGTCCGTGATGCTCCTGAGTCACACAGGAATTTGACTTCCCTCCACCAGAAGTGTAACTTCCGGTTTCGTGTCTGCTAAGTAGAGCTCTAGGCTCAATAATGCTAAATCCAGAATTTCACTTTCTTCATCCTCCATATCTACTTGCACTTCCTCTATTCCTTGTATCACATTTACATTTGTCCTCTGTTTATTAACTTCTCCTGGTGATTTCTGACTTCTGCATGATGTATCTTTACTATCATATAGTCAGTCCTCATCTCCCTTGTCTTCTGTGATTACCTTTTTGTTCTGTTTACAATCCCTTGCTAGATGTCCCTTCTTCCTGCACTTAAAGCATTCAACTCTCTTTTTCCTTTCCTCAAAATCTTCTGACCGTTTGTCAGACTGTTTATTTCCCTGGGCATTTTTCTTTCCCTTTTTGCCTGACTGTAACACAAATACTTCAGCTCCGTCTTCAGCAGTGAAGACTTGCCTTCTTTTCTTTTGCTATTAAAATGTCTTTCAGCATGTCTAGCATATTCAAGTAAGGCTTGTAGCCTACCTGTCCGATGGTCTGTCATATGCTTTGTAATGAAGCTACTGATAGGTACAATGCAACCTTTTAAAAATGCATTTTTCAATTGTTGTTCATACGGGGAATCATTCACTTGATTTTCAGGAACTGTCATACCGCTATGGTTATTAAAACATTCCAATAATCTAGCATAGTACCCATCTACCGTTTCATTTTCCTGTTGTATGCATTGGTTAATGCAAGTCCAGTCTGCTCTAGGTTTCCATTTCTCAGAGATTTGGTCTGTAAGACCTTTCACTCTATTGTCTAGTTCTGCGTCACTATGTGGGAGTGGTTTAAGCTCTGCATTACGAGGATTCCAGGTGCCACAAATCATGTGCCAATCTGGACCTATAATTTGTCTTACTACTTTTTCTACTTCTTCCCCATTCAAGTGGTAACTCAACCTCATGCCTTGCAAATCTTCTAAAAATTTCGTAAAGTTAACTTTTGGATGGGGGGATTCCCTCAGTAGCTTTCCGGATATCGTCCGGCGTCCATGGCCTGTATACTAAGAGGGTTGGGTCCTGCCCTGCCTGTCCTGCCTGAGGATTTGGGACCTCTATAAGCGGACACATTTCTTCCTCATTCTCATCCTGTAGGTTTCTCTCTATTTGATATGATTCTGCATCCCCATGTATTTTATGTGCTTGGGACCTAGTTTCAATAGTATCTCTAACAAACGATTGTGATCTCGCTGAGACCTCAGGATAATGCGGAGGCGGACCAGCCTGTCCACTCACTTCATATCCTGAAAAAGGCAACAGAGGGGGCAGGGGAGGAGGAACTGTTGCTATTACTATGTTATTATCTTCTTTGTCTAAAAATAATGCTTTTGAATTTTTAGTCTTCTGTTCCCTACGGTTTGCTTCCTCAATCCACCTGTGTGCCTGAGGAATGCCTAATTAGCGTTGCTTTTTTGCCTGACCTTCCGCATCGGATTTAAGTTGCTTAAGGAGTTTAACCAGTGAAGTTTTATCTAATTTACCATCGAATTCATATTTGTTAACCCATTATAATACCTAACATTATCAGAACGTTGTGATTGCATATATTTTGCGTCTTCGGTTAGGGGCGGATCTCGCAATGTTTTAGTGCACTGATTTCCCATGGTAAAAGAAAATGTTACGCAACCCTTCTTATCACGTGGTACCAAAATTTCAGTTCCTTTTCAAAGTTTATCTAGAATAACTGCCTACCTTATTCTGTTACCCTGATCTATGACCAAATACACAGTAATTCCTTTTGTCCCTGATCTGCATAACAAATCTTGACAACAATATTTACTGTAACCTAGTCCCTGATCTAAAACAGAAAAAAGGCAAAAGTCTTCCTACCTGAGCCGCCGGTATTGAGCCGTCCAGGATCCACTCTTCAGCCACAGATCAGAAAGTGGCCTGCCTCTTTAAACGACAATTCAGTCGGAGGTCTTTTCACCCAAGAAGAACCGTTTCAGTAACTTCTCCTGCGCAGTATTCGACCACCGGTAGACTCTGATCTGCAGCTGTCTGAGGGATTTCCGGCTAAGAAGGGCCAAACTGTTAAATAAAATCAAGAGATCAATACACAGGAGGTTCAGGTTCAAAAGTTTACTAGTGTACACCAGGAGGCAAAAAACATACAAGTACAGAATTTTGTCTGACATGAAACAGGAAGTACATAGTTCTTATAGTTTCTTACATTCAAGTTGTGCCCACCTTACTGACGTGGTCAGTCACAGGGCATTTACATCACTTTAGCTTACAGTATTCTATTCATTAAATAATGCTGATGCTGTATATTTAAAAAAAAGTTTTCCTCTGGTAACAATACGGTCTTGCTTACCACCTGGTCAGACATAATGTCTTTCTGTAAAGTTACTTCTTCAAGGTTTCAGACTAGTTCGAATACAATAGCAGATTCAATCTTCTAATACACTTCTTTGTTCCCCTGTAACACTTTCCCAACAGCTGCATGTTATCTAGTAACACATACACAAGGCCAAATCATCCCAGCAGGAAAGAGCAGAAGATTTCATTATTTCACATATTTAATTTCCTGACCCAGCAGATAATCACTTGTGAAAAGCATAAACATTAAAACTTGCTGAGCTAGCAGCTGCCAGGGTCAGAGGCCAACTTGCTACAAGGCACACTGCAGTTTCAAAAACTTCTTGCAATTACACATGAATTCATCCTTTTTGTTATATAATTAATAGAATAAAATGCATTACATACTACTTTGCTTTTAAACTAGCACTTCACATATATTCACATACATATTTCTCTAACAAATACACCTTTGGGAAGCAAGTAGCCCAGTAATCTCTGTGGGTGTCCTATAACAGCGTAATGCTGTAGTGTGATATAATATTTTGGAAGGGGCTCTATTCCCACACATGACAAGTGTGGATGTCTATGTAGGGTGCAATGCTTTTGAGGCCATTCACAGTCACTACAAACTCCAGTCACCTTCTTTGGCAAGCCTGCTGATGTCATACCCAGTGAAATACATATTTGGGGAAAGAGTATTCTAGTAATCTCTGTGGCACGTCCTATAACTGCGTAATGCTATACTGTAATAAACTAATTAAATAGGAGTTCTAATCCCAAACATGGCAAGTGTATGTGTCTGTGTTTGCCATTCGTATCCTGTGTGGAGGTGGCTGTGAGTGTATAACAACTAGACTCATTGTGGATCAGGTTTTGCAAATTTCTTATATGGTGGCCCTATTATATGTCACAATGTCTACCTTACAAGGATAACATGTGAAATAGCTGAGAGCCTGGGGTGGCAATCCATACTCCCACATATGACATCAAGGCCTGGTGAACAAAGTTAGCAACCCTTGTTTTACACAGAGAACACTCTTAACCAATGTCTCATACACAAACACACTTGTCTAGGCAACAGCTGCTATGTTGGTAGTACCCTGCATATTGCCCACAGTAACCATGGTGTGATTGCAGTGGACTGCAGAGGGCATGGCACCCTGTCCATCAGTACAATACACATACATGCAGACAGTGTGCCTGCACTATGTTCTCCACTGGACACCTGCAACACCTCTGGTGCCATCAAATCTGACCCACAAAGGACATACCATAACTTATACACTACACTGTATGGACAGGTGCCACAGACACCAGGGAATACCTGTATCATGCTATTCATGTAGGTCCAGGGCCAACCTGCTGTCCATTACCTGTTCCAAGCACATGAGGCCAGGACAGGCACATCTGATGATAACAATCTGTGTACACAACATGGGCCAGACACCCCACATGTCACTGTACATGCATGTGGGATGTGTGCACAGCATTCATGTCATGGACTAAAGAACACATACATCGCAAGCATTGCACAGCAATGGACACACACAATAGTTACCCAGGAGACTGGATGGTGAATACAATACCCACCTGTGTGGGCCAATCCAGACACTGCACCCCTGGGCCACACTGCAGACCATTGTCATGTGGCCTGATGCCAAGGTATACCCTTCACCTAGATTTGTATAGCCTTCTGGCACAGTCAACCACTACATATGCATGAAGCAATGCATGCATGCATGTCAGAACTGGCACCCTGTGTCTGTGTGTGTGGTTTATGATGCTTTCGACCACATTCACACTCACTACAACCCCCATTGGCATGCTGTCTGATGTCAGACACCTTCACATACCCTTTGCCCATGTAACCTCTGGATAACCCCTGCGGTGCATGTGATACCTGCACAGTACTGTATTGTGGCAAACTAACTAGTTAGGAAGTGTATTCCTGACCCTGCCAAGTGTGTCAATGTGTGTGAGTCCCTGAGAGAGTGTGGCTGTGTTGACGCTGACACCTCTTCATGTGGGCAGGCACGTGTACTACACCTACCGTATCGCTACCATATCACTGCTGCAGATGTCACTCACCATCACATATACATTTGGAGAGCTCTTCAACATGTAAGCTATGTGGTGCATGCAATAACTGCATTAGACATGTGATAGCAATACATAGTCAGTCAGGAGTTTGATACCCTGTACTGGTAGATGTGTGACACAAACATGTTTAGGTTTTACTCTCCCACCCTCTCCCTGATTTACTTTGTCTCTGTCTGCCTCCCTCACTTCCTCTCTGGTGGATGTGAATAACTACACCTGCTTTGCTTAGGCAGCAGCATGTGTTTTGTAAGTGATGTTCATGATCAGCTGATGGCCTCTGCATGAATTGCAGCCCTCCTCTAGCTGATTACATGTGGAACAGCTGTGGTAACGTTCCCATAGCCAATTGCATGGAAACACACTCCAATATCTAGGAACACCATGTTGGTGTTGGCCTTTTTCATTCACTGTGAGCAAGACCTAGATCTGGTGTTTGGCAAACAGCATCACAGATGGATTGGGGATTTACCTCTAACAACATACACTGTAGAAACAGGCCAACATACAGGAGGAGGATGTGCCTGACATGACTACAGAATGTAAGTGTTGCTATTCTGCATATGGAGTAATGTTGGTTTAACAAGTTGTGTGTGGATATGGCTGGTCTACATGTTTTAATACCTGTCACGACAGTGATATGTTTTTGAGGAAACCCCCATCTGTAGGGTCATCTGCAGACTGGGCAGTGTGTGATGCCTTTTGTTTCTTGGGTTACTCACAGACCACCTATCTGAGAACTGCAGAAGCATAGTGTGAGGATTGCTGTCAGTACATGGTGACAGCCATGAGAGCTACTAACTTCATATCCCTCATAGGACATATGTCACAACAAACCCTGTTACAACAGTAAATATATGAAGTTATCACAGCAACATGTCAATATTGGCCCTGTGTTTGTTCCTCCAGACACAACTCTGTCTACCTTTGTACATATATCATGCAGTAAGAGGTGCATAAGTTCTGTACACCATTATTTATTGACATCATATCTGATAACAAGCCAGTGAGATATCAGGCTGCTACACATGTTATGTATAGTAGGGGTTATATTTGAAGACATAACCTGGGCATTCTGTGGTTGTGTGTACAGTACTGAGGTCTGTGTACTTATGGTGATTGTCAGCAGTGTGTGTATTTTGAATATGTACCTTGGCCTTTGTACAGACTGTGGTAGATGTCATTGTTCTTGGTCCTGTTCTATCTGATGTTAATGCTGCTCCAGTGTATGTTACCCTGTCGGCTTATATGTTTGTAGGGCCAAACACACACATGTCCCATAACACAGACAGGCACTGGACCACACTGTGTAGTGGCCCAGTATATGTAGGGTTAGTGTGTGAGTGGCACATATGAGGATGGTGTTGATCAGATAGTCCATATACTGTAATATTAAGCTAGCTTACCATATGTGGCTGTGTTCACATTGGTTGTGGTTATGCACTTTCCCACAGGTGTCTGTCACTCTGTGCTGTGACATGCCTGTAGAGCCTGCTATATATGCAGGTACATGTGTATTCCCCCATAAGAAATGTATGCCAGTGTTGTGGCAGTCTGTCTGTAGCCTGCACAGTGCTTTGTTACATGCCTAGGAACTTAGTGAACTTACCCAGTGTGATGTTATGTCCAGATACTTGCCAGATGCACTGCTTCTGGGCCACCATAACAGTCATGTATTTCTGACAAAGCAGTGGGATGCTGTACAGCTGTGTGTCACTAGCTAGTGGGTAGTATGTGGCCATGTCACCTCTGTACCAGTGGTTATTATGTGTCAGGACAGATAGGGGTGTGTGAATGCATAACCTATGGGGGCAAATGTATACCAATATTTACGTGATATACCCATCTACATGGCTGTTAACATCCACATTATCAGGCTTGGTCCACATGTCTTGCACTAAGGGGTTCTGTGTATACCTCTGGACTGACCAGAGTGTGTCAGACTGTCCACATTTATTGGCCATATCTCTACTGTAGTCCACAAGATCATTACTGTGCTAGCAGAGGTACTGTTCTATGATGTCATTAGGATGCCTGTCAGTAGCCAATGGCACACATGTTAAAAGCAGATGTGACCTCCCACACACAACATGTCTGTTAAGTCAACTCCTATTACAGTAGCAGTAGTCTACATATATACCTGCAATACATACCTGACATTACAGTAGCAGCAGTCTACATATATACCTGCAATACATACCTGACATCCCCTTGAACTAAGAGGTTGGGACTACTGGGGCTGAGGTAGGACTCCACTCCATGTTCTGGGCATATGGTGAACATATATACACCAGATAACGCTGTGTTAACTGAAACATGGCTCAAACTACAATATCACAATAATGAGATTACTGCCCCGGGTTACATTATCCGAAGAGACAGATCAGAGAAAAAGGGCGGAGGTGTTGCAATGTTATTCAAAAATCATCTTGCCTTAGAACAACTAGATTACAATACCCATGAATTCAAAGATGTAGAACTAATCCTTGCCAAATTAAAAATAAGTTCCAACAAACATATAATTATTGCAGGTGGCTATATACTACCAGGCAATAACATCACTGTAATGGAAAGCCTACTTAATTGGACCTCCAACTCCCTTCCACATGAAACCATACTATTAGGAGACTTCAATATTGACTGGCTTCACTGCTCCAGCCATAACCCCTATGCCTTCATAAACCTCTACAGGTTTACCCAAACTATAACCACACCCACTTGAATTGACAGAACTTCCAAACGCCAGTCCATCTTAGACTGGATCCTGGTATCTGACCCCGCTCTTGCACAGCAATCTGATTGTCTTCCAGATACCCTAAGTGACCATCATCCAACCTACCTAATTAGGAACAGATCCCAAACCATCAACCAACCTATCCTCAGAGTAGTTAGAAACAAAAAAAAACTTTATAGCTACTGATCTCATCAATACTCTAAAAAGCTGTAACTGAACCTCCCTAAAACATCTACCTCTAGACGATGCTGTCGAGTACTTTAACACAATCTTCATAAAAATCTTAAACCATCATTCACCCCCTAGAACCATTAGAATATAAACTAACTATGCCCCATGGCTAAGAAAAGATACTAAAACTATAATGAAAGAAAGGAACAGGGCCTGGATTCAATATCAGAAAAACAAAACCACTACTTTGAGACAAAACTATGTAGAGCTCCGTAACAAAGCCAAAAAACAAATCAAACTAGACAAATCCAGCTACTATACAAGCATGCAAGAAAAATATGCTCACAACCCACAAAGATTCTGGACCTCATTAAATGGTATACTGCATCCAGGAAAGTCCACGACTCCAACCCCTGTGCTTCCAAATAACCATGAAAACATTCCTACTCAGTTTAACAAATTCTTTACCAAAACAGTCCAGAACCTTGCCAATGCCCAAAATAGTACTAGCAGCCCCACACCAATAACTACCACAACCCACCCCAACATACAAAACAATAGCCCAGATTTTCACTTCCACTCTGTATCCACCAAATCAATATCTATACTCCTTGGTAAACTTAAACCAACCACTGTAGCAGCTGATAAGCTGCCACTAGACTTCCTTCAGATCTCAGCTGAAGCTATAGCCTATCCTGTCTCTATTCTCATAAACGGATCTCTCTCAGAATGCAAAGTCCCCACCTCATGGAAAACATCATATATAATTCCACTGCACAAAGGAGGCAACTCCTTAGAGCTCACCAACTATCGCCAAATAGCAATCCTATCACCTTTATCCAAAATATTAGAAAGAGTTGTTCATACTCAGCTAATACAGCACCTCCAGAATAACAATCTACTCTCCATATCCCAGCATGGCTTTAGACCTTCCCATAGCACCACCACAGCACTACTATCATTCACCAACATAATTAACTACCACAGAAACAAGGGTCTATTTGTTTCTTCCATATTCTTAGACCTATCAAAAGCCTTTGACATGGTAAACCACAGTCTGCTTCTTGATACCCCATCCATCCTAAACATAAGTCCCTCCTCTATATCATGGTTTAACAGCTACTTATCTGCCCATCAGCAAGCAGTCGTATGGCAGGACTAATTGTCCCCCCTGTTACCAGTAACCATAGGAGTCCCTCAAGGATCCATCCTTGGCCCATTGCTGTTCTCTCTATTTACAAATCAGATCTCTTCATCCTCTCCCGCTGCCTCAGTAGTACAATATGCAGATGACTCCACCCTCATATGTGCTGCCCCTACCCTTAGTGAACTGCAAACTGTTAGCCAAAATAATTTCACTCTAGCTGAAACTTGGTTTACTAACATCAAACTTCTTCTTAATCCCAAAAAAAACAAGCTAATTATTTTCAGTCCTGGCAGAGCTCCTCCCCTAAATAATAATTTCACCATTAGCTCCAAAGAAAACATTCAAATCAGTCCAACCACACACACTATACTGCTAGGCGTAGAAATAGACAATAACCTGAGGTTCAACATCCACATAGCACAAACCATTAAGAAAGTTAATAAAAAACGTAGTCTCCTCTACAGGAACAGTTTATGACAAAACGCACCAAAGTAACCATCACAAGAACTCATCTTCTATTCTCCCTCCTCTATGCCTCTCCCATCTTGACCAATCTTCACCAGACTGATCTAAATAAAATGTAATCTTGCTACAATAAGATTTCCAAGTTTGCTACTGAAGCCTCATATAGGTCCCACCACTGTCTATCCCTTAAGCAACTCAAATGGCATGAGTTGCCTCATATACTTCTACTCAATCAACTCTCTATAGTGCACAAACTCTACTACCTTCCTGAGATAACTCCAGCACTTCAGCACCTAATTCAGCCCCACCTTCCCTCTAGACCCTTAAGATATAGTAACCAGAACCTCATAACTGTCATCAAACATAAAAACGAAGCTGGTAAGTCCCTCTTTGACAACACCATTGCCAAAACCTGGAACACACTACCAAGCCAAATAACTTCTACCACCTCCTTTAGTCAATTCAAAAAACTCCTGAAAACTCACTATCTAAGTAACTGGCTATGCTCATGCCACTCACCAGACTAATCCATACCAAGAGAATTTGTCAGGGTACAGCTATTTATAAACAGCTTCTCCCCTGAAAGCTTCCAAACCAGTATACATTTACCTTACAAAACTTATAACTGCAAAAGAAAAAAAAATGTACCTCTGATTGTCTACTGCAAGAAATGTTAATCACTAGCATGATGTCCTGTTGTGTGTATATATGCTATATGTATGTTTGTTAATCACCAGCATGTTGTCCTGATGTGTCAACTATTTTAATAATCTTCTCTCCAATAATGTGCTTAAAAAGAAAAGTACAGTTAATCCTGTTTTACATCCTCAGTTAAAAAACTTTGAGATTCTGGCAGAGAGAGAACTTACTAATGTATTGAGTAAGTCAAATGTAGTGTCAAATTTGACTTGGCAGGAGAGAAGTTTATTACAACAGTTGAGTGAAAATAAGAATATAAGAATTTCAAGGCCAGATAAAGGTGGAGGAATGGTTATTGTGGATAATATCATATATGGAGCTAAAATGGAAGAGTTATTAAGAGATGAGAGTAGATATGAAACAGTATTTATCAATGAGATTAATATTGCTCATTCTAAAATCAATTTTGCACTTAAGGAGATTTTAAAAGATAAGTTAATTGATAAACAAACTTTTGATTTCCTATATTTTGAGAAACCATTAATCCCAGTTATTTTGGGGATTGTAAAAGTTCATAAAGATACTCAGAACCCCCAATTAGACTGATTGTTTCGGCCAATGGATTGAAAACATACCCACTGGCGAAATTTGTAGATTCAAAAATTAAGAAGGTCTGGATAGACCAGGAAGGTTTTCTAAAAGATTAATGGGACTTGTAAGAAATGTGAAACAACGATTCTTTGATTGTGATACAATATTTTTAAAAGTAGATATTGTAGACCTGTTTTCCATTATCCCACATGATGTGGGGATGGAGTGGTTCTTAGAAGCCTTGTTGGATACAAAGAAATTTAATTGGAAGGAATTGAGGGTTATAATGGAATTGTTAGAACTGGTTTTATTAAACAATTTTATAGTATTTGAATGTGAATTTTTAGATAGTTACAAGGAGTTGCTATGGGGGCCTGTTGTACCCCCAGTTTTTCAAACACTGTCCTCAGTACCTGGGAAAGACGTTTTTGTTTATCTCACCTTATATTAATTATTGGAGTTTTTTTAAAAGGTACTTGGATGATTTATGCTTCTTTTGGATGGAAGGGGAGGACAAATTAGTAGAATTTTTACAGTACATAAATATTACCACCAGTTTCCTTAAGTTCACACATAATTTTAATAGAGAGAGGTTAAACTATTTAGATGTGACTATTTATATAAATTATGCTAAGAAAACCTTGGAGTCAAAGATTTTTAGAAAAGAGACGTTTTCCAATTCATATTTATATTTCACTAGTGCCCACCCATTTAAACAGAAGAGAAATCTTATTAAAGGACAATTTATTACAATATCAAGGATGACAACTGCGCAAGAAGATTTTGAAAATTAATGCAATAACTTAAAGCAGATGTTTTTAGAAAGAAAATATCCGGAAAATTTAATCAATGAAGTGATGAAGGAAATTATTAATGGTAGGGATGATAGATTTGGCCCAATATTAGGGATTGGTTTACAAAGTGAGGAGGGAAGGAATATTGTTAAAGGAGACACTGAAGCAAAGAACTATAATACTGCATTCATGTTGAATTTTAATTGTGAGTCAGGTCTAGTTAAACACATAGTTAATAGAAACTGGAAAATGTTTTCGGAATTCTCAGATTTAAATACAATATTTAAGCAACCCATCATGTTTAGTTTTAGAAAGGATAGGAATATTAAAAATATTTTAGAAAATAGTTCACGATATGTTGAGACAAACAATAGGAAAAAGGGTACATCTAGGTGTGGCAGATGCACACAGTGCAAGTATGTGATGAATAAAGAATGTTACTACTTATTGGGTAGGGATAGATTAGTTTCAAGTAAGACCTATGCCAATTGTGATACAAATTGTATCATGTACCTTGCTGAATGTAAAAAGTGTACCTACTTTTATGTGGGAAAAACAGAGAGGGCATTAAGAAGAAGAATTTATGAGCATATATACGAGATCCGTAAGCAGGATCAGAAAAATGCCCTGTACAAACACAGCCCAGTATGTAAGGAAGCTAACTTTGTGTTTTTTGTGATGGAAGTGATCCCACATGATGTTGGGGGGGTTGGGAAAATAGGATAGAAGTGAGGGAACTATACTGGCAACTGATCTTGGAGGCTTGCAGAATACCAGGGTTAAATGAACATATATCCATGGTACCTGTTTTGAAATTAAGAGCCGCAAGACTGAAAAAAATGGTTGTGTTTTTTTAAAAATGCTTTATAAAAAAATCTTCTATGAGCAAATGTTAGTATGCTTTATATCAAGGATAGGGACTTAAGGTTTTCTTAGTAGAAATATTAACCTTGCAAAGCTTAAGATATGGTTTAGGTGCAGTAATAATGTTTGCCACACGAGGGTGCCCTCCTATTAAGTGCTCATATATATGATAGGTTTTGTTAATGCATTTTATAAACATGTATAACATTTTTTTATCTTTTTATATTTTATGGGAGGATAGTATTTATTAGGGGGTTTCATATTAGTTATTACTATATTACATTAGTATGCAGGTTTGATGTAAAAATGTTTTTATATAAAAAAGAAAGTTTTTTTACATGTCTTTTAATGCTTCCTTTGTGATTGTTTTATGAATGAATAAGTCATTGTGAGGTTTAAAGTGATTGGATAATAGCATGGGATTCGTTTATATATAAAGGGGATTTGCTTAATGACGTGTTTTGCTGAGGAAGTTGCATGGTTGATGAAAAATGCGGTGAACAAGTTAAGCGTTTTTTTTTTAATGTGTTTTTGTTTAATAAAGTCGAAGTTTGTGGTTTTGGTGGCTTCAGGTGCTTTGTTTTTAATATTTGTGGAGGTTATTATTGAGGCGCCTTTTCCTCTCATTTTACTTTGGTTGATCAAGTACTGACAACAGGCACACTTGCAGGCATAGCTGGACTCTGAGGCCTCCCTGTTGTATCCCTGGTGTATGAGCTGTGTCACAGTTTATAACCCCTACTGGATAATGATCCGACATGTGGAATGTAACTGTAGATTGCCATCTGTACTGCACATGTTAGTGAGGGCTTCTGACATGTAGTTATGGCATACATATTGTTGTCATATGTCTATCTGTCAGCACATTCATCCTACTGCATAGCTACTTGCCAGGCTGATGACTGTCAGTCCCTGTACAGATGTGCAGATGGCAGGTATCCAGCTGGGATATATATATATACAGGCAACCTAAGCTTGATTGACACTGACATGTCTGCCCAGCTGTGTAAAAACTGGCACATATAGGTGACAACACCCTGTACACACCACATGCCACGGGTACCTCCACTACACTACCACAGTCAACAGAACATGCTTGGGTAAAGGTCTCCATCACAGACACTAACCATGTGTTGTAATACATTTTGCATACATGTCAACTTGATCACCTCAGTGGCCATGTGTAGGAGTACCCAGAGGATAGGCTGATGCATGCCACTCTCACCCCGAAGGTCACCACAGTAGTGTCTGTCGATAGATTGCCTGCTGCCACATGGCAGGTGGCAGGATACCGCTGTACACACATCCCCTACACAATCCATCTCTCCATGGACAATAGCTAGGTACACAGCTATGACCACCTGCAATGATGCACCCCAGGACTGACACATGTGTACGTGTGCATTACTGAGTACAGCAGTGTCTGTGTGTTAGCACACCTGTACTTTGGAATTCCATGAGGGCCTTCACAACCACCGCAACACCCACTGCCATAGTCAGTTGTGGCTGCTGCTGTATGGGAGATTACATGTACCCTGTTATGCTACTCTCCATACCGGCTACACAAGCCTTGCAGTACCAGTACAACAATGTTGTACAAATAGGTTGATAGTCATGGGATACCCATTGAGTTCTGGCAAGTGTGTGTATGTGTGAATTTCCGTATATCTGTAGGGTACAGCATTCCAAGGCCACATACTCCTATTACAATACCCATTGTCACACAGTAGTACAGATAGTGTTGTTGCTGCCAATAGGTGAGGCATGACAATGCAACACCCTCCTATGCCTGTGGCATGTGCATTAGATGTATATCCCTGTAGTACCACTGTTGGGATATACAATGGGTTGTATCACAGTCATGGGCAATGTGTGATGGTGGGTATGTCAGAGTGTCATCATGGGTTTCAAGGAGTACAATATCCACTGGGGGATGCGGGTGGTCTGTACACTGTCATTACACCAAGATACACCTGGTATATGTCCCATGTACCACTTTATGGTTACCACTGTCACCATCAACCATAAAGGCAACTAATACCACAATCCAGGCCAGTTATGCATGTGCTGTGTGCAGCCTACCTGTAACACATTGGACACATGATCAAGTCAGTTAGCAGCGATAGGTCCAGGTCTCTCGGACGTGTGTTTGCCTGTTATGTGTCTGTTAATGTGTATATGAAGGTGTGTCACACTATTTATTGTCCATATGCACCCATTACATCCCCCATTAGCATACTGTACATGTCTGGGGATGTTCCGCATGTAACATGTAACCTGGAACACACCTCACCCTAAACACTATGTGGTGTGTGCAATGAAAGCCACACACTTCAGTAGCACTACATACCTTGGTAGGGGTCTAGTCCCAGTGTTGCTAAGTAAGAGTGTGTGTGTATGTGGATGGGTCTACATCAGGTTGCAGATTATACACATCCCAGCAGGTCACCTGTCCATGTGGCACAGGCAATAACTGTTATACAAACCTGTGACATGTGTTTAACTGTACCCCAGATATGTCACAGCCATGGTGTCACCACAGTGCCATACCCCATTGTGGAATATGACTGAAGACCATCCTCGTGCTGACACATGTACACCTACAACACAAATGGATAACATTATAGAGACTACAATCAACCAGTGTTACTAACAGCTATAATGCATCATTGCTGGCTGACTACACTACCTGACATATATGCATTAAACTTTACTATTGACAACATGTTACACTGCAGTACTTTGGCATGCTGTAGTACAGTCAACGTGTGCATCAGAACCATATTTGGCTGTCCCTGCATCAATGTTATAGATGACAGGGATGTGGCACAGGTATCATCATATGCACAGGGTGTGTTGTTGGTTTGCCAGAGGCCGAGGGTGTGCGATACATTTGAGACCATGTGTGTGGGTGAGGGGTGTAATGAGGTGAACTGGGTGTGTTGATGTGGTGTGTGTAGGTATGCGGTTGTCCTAGGTGTGTTTGTATAGTGTGTGGGTATGCATGCACACAGTTCTGCTACATGGCTGCCCTACACAGATGTTTATGGACAGCTGCAGACCATACCTGGCAGGGTGTGCAGTTTACTGCCTCTGGTCATGGACACATGGACTGTGCCTGCCAAGAGTTTCATGGGCACATCCAGGTACAGGCCTCAATGTGCTACTCTCCCCTGATGATAACAGATGTCCCCTGAAACCAGGTCCCTCCTGGGACTTGCCAGGACCACATGCTTGTGGCCTGCTGTGATGTGGTGTGGACAGCGCCCCCGCAGTGCTGGGGCTGGTACTGCCACTACGGGAGTCTCTGGGTGTCCTAGCACATCCAAGTTGACTGCCAGCTGTTGGCATTGCTGGCCTATGTCCACACAGCCGTCGGTGCACTCCCACCACACGTTCAAGCATGGACAAACCACAGTCGATGAGGGCCATCATCTCACCAGACCATCTATCCATGAGCTCGGTATAAGCACGGATGGCACCGAACAGTTCACGGATGTTGTCGCTTGCAGATGTGAGAGCAGCCCTCTGCAGCCTCAGGTTCTGTCTGGTGTAACATTCCATACGTGCCTGTACTGCCATGACAGCCTGAAACATGCACCTGCTGGTACCAGTTGTGTCACATCTGCCAGGGGCATGATGACCAGTGGCCCTACCACAAGCACCCTGGGACATCTGCCTATGTGGTACCCTGCCAGACATCCAGCTATGCCTGCTGTGACCAGACACAATAGGCATGGTTACCACACTCTCCTGTGCACTGCCACTAAACACCAGCTGTCCCTCTGCTATGGCCACTGGTGATGGGGTATGTATAGCCACTGAAGCTGTGTGCGAGGTTGAAGTGGCTAAAAGGGAGATGTCAAATGATGGTGCTGTTTCAGCCCCTGACAACCCCACCTGTGCCTCAACAGTACTCTCTTCATCTTTGGTGTCTGTATGGACACCAACATCAAGTTGCATGCAGGAGGGACCCTGACCCACCTTGCCACCTGTGGGGGAAAACAATAAACCTGTTCAGCATTGCATAACAGTACACACATGCACACACACACACACACACACACACACACACACACACACACACACACACACACACACACACACACACACACACACACACACACCACCTTAATACCTACCTGTCCGTGACTTTACAGACAGTCCCACATATATTCCCATTCGTTCTCCAGCCTGCATCACACTTGGTAACATACATTCATTAATACCACTCATTAACGTATCATTCCTCTAAATGTCTAGAGAAGTGATCACAACACAAGACCTGTTACTCCATTACCTCCCTAACCTGAGTGGAGTGGTTTTTCATGGCCTCACTGCTGTCATTCAGTGTTCACCCTGTATATGTCCGGACATCATGAGCATAACCCCTATATGTGAGGGGCTACTATGTTCACTCCATAATATCATGCAGTGGAGTGTCATGTGTCATTGCTCAGTACATGCCAGATAGGCTGCTCAATCAGCCTATCATGTGACAACTCTAATATATGGATACACTCCCTGGTGTTGTCTAATAATTCCCCAATGCATCTGTAGTGCTGCATATGTGGGTTGTTAGTCATCTCTCTGCTGAATGCGATATCAAGGGTATACCTGGTGTCTACCTTACCTCTCAATGCCTGTTCCATGCTACAGACCTTATTATACTATCAGCTGTCCTATGATTACATACATGACTAAAGTATTCCTGGTGTGCCATGTGTCAGTCCATGTCCATGTACTGCACGATCCCAAAGGGAAGTACTGCTGTATGAACAACCCTACAATCACACATGTGCATACATGGACACCCACACAAACACACACACATGCACACATGCATCCTACATGCAGCAACCTCCCTCCACTTCACCACAGTGACCCTACAGACAAAATAACCACCCACCAAGACACACACACACATACAAGTGAGGTTGCACAATAATAGTACACACAGTCCTCCTATTAACCATCTGTCAACATGCATAACATATGGTACACAACAGCTTGCAGTGCAGCTATAGTCAATCCATGCTAGCAACAGTATACATGTGTGTGATGCATGTGCTGGGTTACTAGGTGATGCCCCTTCCCCTGGATACCACTGCACCCATGTACACAGCATTGCTGTGCACCTGTTCTGCACCCTGCCATGTACTGTGCACCACACCTCACAGGTGAACAACCCAATGCTGAATATGTAGTACTGTGTGATTTATGTCAGCTTTATTGCTCACAGCCCTTATGTTTTTCAGCAACACATACCTGGGATTATATGTGGACAGATGTCATTTGTGAATGCCTGATGTCTGGTTTACAGCTGTCAACATCAGTGGACCATGTATGACCAATCCAATACTATTACACTGACAACCATCAGAGCATACCATGGCTATGGGGAGTGTACACACCCTTATTGATATGACTCACCCTTCCTTGATCTGCCATGGGACCACATCACCGCATATATTAAAAGTACATGAGCCTGATATGTGACATATGTCCTGTACATTCACATGCAGTGTCTACAGAATGCATTAGGTGTGCGGATGCTGGCTGCAATGCATACACTCCGTGTGTGCATATGTGTGCACACCCTTATCATGACAGTTTGTTGCACCTATTGTTATGTGTACTACAGCAGTTACTACTCCTGGCAGAGGTATACTAGCATGGGCCATCTGCATTTGCCAGTGTATGTTCAGTCTGGCCTACACATGTCCCCCTAATCTGCATGATTGCAAGGTCAACTCATGTGCACATTCCTTGGTGTTCACACACTGCCGTCACTATTGCTGTGGGGATAGGGTTACATCAGCCACATTTCCTGAACCTGACTGTGTGAAGGTACAGCCATTCTTAGCATCCTTAGGATCCCTACTGCAGTGCACTGGTGTGGTATGCTGACACCCCCCCCACCTTCAGCCTTTTTGCAGATGCTTGACAAGTAAGGCCTACACATGTGTGTCAGTTTGCAGTGTCCCATACACTGAAGACCACATGTTACAGCCTAGTCCAAGCTCATAATGTGGACCACAGTAATATGTTATGCCATAGTGTAACTCTGCAACAGTTGCCATTGTATTAGTGGTATATACACTGGTATTGCACTGTATATGGGTGATGCTTCAAACATGTCCCTACTGATGACCATGTCTCCCACCATTATGTTACTCCCTATGGACACATTCCACAATGACAGGATGTTAGTTATCTTGCAGGTGTCTGACATACCCTTCCAATACCCCTTCATGGTCACCACTGTAATGCTGTGCATTTAACAGCAACAATACGTGCACATGTACTGCATGCATTCTGGGTAGGTGTGTTAGATGAGTGCATGGAATATATCTTAGCCATTACATGCCCAGTGTATTGGCAAGCATCAACATAACCCATACTCACCAGCTACAGGCTGCTGCCTTGGTGGTATACCAGATTGACCTACATAAGAGGGTGAGAGATACAAATTCAGTGGCCACACCTGTGGCATTGCTACAGGGTGGGTTCAGCATTATAATACATAAACAGTACATGTCCACAATACTACCACATATGCACATCTGTTTATCACTACTATTCAGCAACAAACTATAGCTATGACATGTCAGATATGCATGATCTACCTGTACACATCCAGATGCATACACAACAATGGTCTACTGATGTGCCCTTTTCTGCACGCTCCTCAGCCTGTGTGTGGGTAGCACCCACCTTTACAATGGTGACCAGCAGTTGTTGGCTATGAAGACGGGCAGGTGCCACGAGGCTGGCTAGGAGCTCCTCAACACGTGTCGGGTGGGATGAATGGCATGGCCCCCCCCCATTGCGAGGTGATCCTCCTGGACTGCAGCAGCATGCTGACAGACATTGTGATGCAGGTCAGAACAATGATGCTGGACCTGCCCATAACTGCGATTGTGCAGTCCGACATCATTGACCCTATGGACTAGGTCATTCCACAGGGTAGTCCGCTCCTGCTGCTCATGGGTGGCCTGGCCAAACAAGACAGGGTAGTGCTGGATTAGGTGGTTTACCACAATGTTATTCTCAGCAGCTGAGTAAGCTGGGAGACTTCCATGTGACATCTTGCCTGAAAGACATAAAGATGGATACAGGTGTGAGCAAGTCATACAACAAGGTTACCACAGTTCTTAATACACATTACTGTCACCCCCCATCATATCAGTGACAACAAACTGCAAACACAGCTCAATAGGTATGGCTACAATTTATCTACCAGTGGGACAGATATTGTATTGTACACACTTTGTGCAATGTGTTTGTAGCCATGTTCCCTGTGTGGACACTATCATTGCTGGCCTGTTACAGACCGTTCACCTGCATGCCATTGTCAGGGCCACTATGGTTCCATATATGCCTGTGGTATGCTTGCTATGTGATTGCTGCACATCTGACATTCTGTGTTATTGGGGATATCTATGCGTGTTGTTGGACATGTTCCAGGATTGTGTAAACTATTACTACCCACATATGTTCTATAACAGTGGCACAATAGCATGTGTATAGACTATTGGCCAGCAGAACCACCTCTCCAAACTCATCTGCCCATGTTACCAGGCCACATCACATGTGGGACCCACCCTGGGGCCTCCTCATGTGCTTGTCCAGAACTACCTTCAGGTGGAACAACCTCAGGGGATGTTGTCCCACCCGCAGGGGCACACACAGACATGATCCTGTCCCCTGAGGTTAGGTCCAGGGTCTGTTCCATAGCGGGATCTACATACACATGTGGGATATGCTACATCACTTGAGGCACCCAGTACACATTCACAGGGTCCACATGCTCCTCCTGCTCAGCCTCCAGGCCAGGCACCTTTGGGACACAGACTGCTGTTGTGAGTAGCAGTGGGTGGGAGGCTTGTTCCCATTGTGTCCATATTAGGGCCCATGGGGCTTCCACATCACAGACCACACACATCATCCAGGGGGTTTACACAGCACATGTCACATGCTACCCCATGTAGGCTGTCCTCTATATCTACCAACCCTGACTACCTCCACAATTATACCTGCCATACTTCCCCATATTCCCATTCCATACTTCACAGACAAGGGCAATGTTGTCCCAACAAGGGGTTCACATGTGACATACCTGTCCATGTTGCACACACTGACAGCTGTAGATATCTGTCTGTTTTGCTATGTGTGCTGTTCCTTCGCATATAGCATGCAGCACTGTGGTGGTAATATAGGGGCATGTATTTACATACATATATGTTTGTGTGTTTGTATATATGTAGACATGTGCATATAGGTATATATCTATATATGTGTAGATATATATGATGTATATATGTGTTTATATATATGTCTACACATGGGTATCTGTATATGTGTGGACATACATGTATATATATATATATATATATATATATATATATATATGTGTGTGTGTGTGTGTGTGTGTGTGTGTGTGTGTGTGTGTGTCTGTACACATATACATACCTATATATGGGGTACATTCAGACATCAGATCCACAATCTCACAACATGTTCCTGCACAGCTGCACTGCTCTGCCTTGCTACAACACAGACAGGTGCCACATATGGACAAAGCCTGACATGGGGGGGTATATGTAGGGCCAGATTGCAGGTAACCCTATTACACATCTATGGCATTCCAGCATGCTACAATACAGGTTAACCTGAGTATCCTGCAAGTGGTGGGCTGTGGAACCCACGTGTCCATCATTATGGCATTACTTCCACCACCAGCTATTGGCCACAGTTATATACATGCTTCCCATTACACAACACACACTATGATGGCTTACATCTTATCAGTCAGTGTTGCTCTGCACAGTTAATGGGTATGGCCCACTCCCCATAGGGACAGACTCTATTGTCCTTAGCAGTTGTTCAGCTGAACATCATTACAACAACAACATCTGATGGCACATATAAATCATTCCACATCATCTATCCCATTATTATGGACCAAGTACTACAGTCAATTGCATGCATATATACTTCACATACCTGTTGTGGGAATGACGTCTCTTTTGGATATTTTACTGGATGGATGTTTTATTTTTTAGTTCTCTCTCTCTCTCTCTCTCTCTCTCTCTCTTTCTCTCTCTATATCTATCTCTCTCTATCTATCTATCTATCTATCTATCTATCTATCTATCTATCTATCTATCTATCTATCTATCTATCTATCTCTCTCTCTCTCCTCCACTTGCTACCTGCATGCAGCATGCTGTGTAGTACTTCCAATTACCACTGTCGTAGCAACCCACTACTTGAAATCCCTACATCATGTAGACATGGTCCATTTAGCTTTCCTGTATGGTGGACATCCTTCCTGTGTGTGGGAGCAGTATTACAGACAGCAGGTAGCAATACCTCTTACAAGATAACTTGCACATTCAGGCCAGGTACATATTTGTATGAGGTTCCAGAAATACAGACAGAGTGTGAGTAGTGCTGTTGTATGCATTGTATAGCACTGGTGTTATAGGGTTTGTGTGTACATACTAGTTTAACATGGAATGCAGTCTGTCTACATAGCTCTCAACTGTCGGCCTATCCACTTGATGGTCAGAGGTGTGCCTGTTATGTTTTGTCTGTCCACCACACATATCTTGTGTCAGATATATCACTGGCAGTGTGTGTGTGTTGAGTGCTATCAGTACATGGCTACATCCATTTTTGTTTCTAACTTCATATGCCTGACTAAGGGTATGTTGCAGACTATCCTGTAACACCAGTGACTTGCTTAGTGTATGACAACAGTATTTCACATATGGGCCTGTGTTCCAGCCTCTGTCCTCCACCTACATACCAGGTTTTGTCCATATGACATGCTGTCAGGGGTTGTTATGTAGTGGCCTGTGATTATGTCATGCTGCCATTCCTGCCATCAGTCCACTGCTGTTGTGGCCCCCACACATATTGTGGGGTTGGTTCCATATATGTGCGGCCTTCGTCTGCACAATACATGTGTGCCCTTATGCACTCCAGAGGCCAGTGTATGTAACAGCGGTATATAGCCATGTATGTCAGTCTATGGGGGGGGGGATGCACCATAACTAACCTAGGCTGTTACAACATGTGAGCTGCCTTAACGTATCTGGATGTACATTACCATACAATTCACCTTGGGTAAATGCAGGCATACTGCTACCTGCCATGCAGACTATTCTGTTTGTCCGTGTGATTGTGATGGTGTCAGTTATGCCTTGTTATGTAACAGATACATCTCATTGTGTCAGCTGAGGTCCTTAACCCCTAGGGATTGTGTACAGAGTGTAGATAGAAGCTGCTGGACTATACATTTGCATTACTTACTGTTGATTGATTGTTATCCTGTGGCCTAGTCTGTCTTTTCTATTGTACTACTTGTAGGCCTCGGCCTGGACAACAACATATGTAAACCTTTCCAGACTACTGTATTACTATAACTGATTCAAACTTGCATTAGTCTGTTTATATGTATGTCAGAGTCTAAACAGCTATATGACATGGCATATACAACTGTAATAGTACACAAGTAAAGCTTTCCCATGTATGCAAACCTGTGTGTGGTGTTATATCCTTTGACCTCTCTGTGGGTATATGTTGCAGGCAACAATTGTCATTTGTATGGGTGGCTCATACAGTGTCCAGTTAGTAAGGTGGCAACGGTAGGCATAGTGGGTATTCATATATATATATATATATATATATATATATATATATATATATATATATATATATATATGTGTATCTGCATATATTTGTCTGTGTATATGTATCTTAGGAATGTTGATTGCTTCCAAATTGTACATAACCTGTGGTAGCCAAACTGTACTGCATGATATGTTACTTATACCAGCCTAACATCATACAGGTGGGATGGAGTACTGTTAACATCTTGTGCCCATGTTGTGTCAGGTCCTGGTTATGAGATTTGTAACAGTTGGTATTGTATTGCAGGGCAGACGTGTTTGGCTGTGGGGGTGGGGGTATCTATACGTACAAGATGTATGTTGTTTGGGCCCCTCACCCCCATTAAAGGTGCATGTGGACATATATATTTTTGTTATGTTCTCTTATATATCTATAGATATATGTCTGTATATACATATATAGATATATATTTATGCTTACACACACACACACACACACACACACATATATATATATATATATATATATATATATATATATATATATATATATATATATATATATATATATATATATATATATATATATATATATATATATATATAGCAAATATCCTTCCCCCTTACACCCCCAACAGAACTCTCAGATCTGATCATCAAACTTAATTGCTATCCACAAGCCTAAACATACTGCTGGCCAACTTCTCCTCTCTTTCTCTATAGGCAAGAAATGGAATTCCCTTCCTTCCACTCTAAGAACTATACCAAACTCAGATAACTTTAAATCCCAGCTTTTCAAACATCAGTCCACTTAATGAAAATGTACCTGCCTTCACCTTACCTAAATCTAAGTACATGCCCCCAGGTGGTTTTCTCCCAGGTTCCTAAGCTCTCTAAATCTCCCATAGCTACTTTAATTTGAGTGTATCTAAGCTCTCTAAAACTCCTAGAGCTACTTATCATGACACAACTCTGTAAATATTGTAAATAGCATCAAACCTTAAATGAGTGCATGTAAAGTGTTTTCTACATTTGCTTTAAAGGTGTGTATGTAAAGTGTTTCCACACATACTATACAAGAGTGTTTGCGTAAATGAATCTGTATAACCCTTACGATCAATCATAATGAATTTGTCTGACTGTGTGACACTGAATGTACATATGTTGTAATCTGTTCTATATAATGTATCTTTTATACTTCTGCATCTCTTGTATCTGTACTGTATTATGTAGCTTGGAGCTTTTCTCCCTGGGCCTCCACTGAAAAACGGGTCCTTTGGGCCCAGGGGTAATCAAACTGGAAATAATAAAATAATATATATTGCTGTATATATATATATATATATATATATATATATATATATATATATATATATATAGACATATAGATGTAGACATATATATCTATAGATGTAAGAATATGTGGATTCACTACACAATCTCGAAATACTGAAATGTCAAATTTCAGTATTTCGAGACTGAATAGTGGAAAACCCACATACCCGAAAACCCAAAACCGCGAATAGCAGAATCAAGACCACACACACACACACACACACAAACCAGCACATAAGCACACACACACATACACCTACCTAACTACACTAAAACAAACATAACAACACACACAAACACAATATAACATACAAACACACCTACCCTACCTATAACCAGGGGGGCAAGCCCCCCTGCACCCCACATGTGGAAGGCTGTGCCCCCAACCCCCCACTTATATATTCTAACTCCAAGGTTACACTAAACACACAAAAAACACCACTACACACACTCACACACACTAAAACCCCTACCCAATACCCTTACACAAACACCACTTACCTGCAACCCCAGATAAATCCACAAACCGCACCACACGTCACGAACGCGACACCATGATAGCGGATTCAAAATTTCCACATTCAACATAGTGCAGTTTCCTGTAACTGCTCTTTCCACTATTCAGTCTCGCCGTATTGAAATTCGACATTTCAGTACGTCGAGATTGTCTAGTGAATCCACATAAGTATATATTTATATATCTATCTATCTATATATATATATATATATATATATATATATATATATATATATATGTATACATATATAGGTATGTTATATCTATTTACAGATAAATATATATATATATATATATATATATATATATATATATATATATATATATATATATATATATATATATATACATATACACAGACACACATACATCTACATGTTTAAATACATTTCCTGTACTGTTGAGTGACTATGCTGGATGATATGTTTGTGAAAACATAAGAGTTATGTATATCTGACATGGCTTCATGGTAAATCACTTTAGCTATGGCATGCAGGGTCCTGGGTTTGAGCCGTGCAGAGGCTGCTTCGTTTGTTGCTGGGCAGAACAAGGGCTGTTGGATACAGAGTGATTAAGCCACTTTTAAGCAGGTTTGCATAAGTTTGCTCTGAGGTAAGCACTGCTAACTTCTGGTTACAGTTTCTTATACAGATTTAGCTTCTCAATTGCTTAACCTATGTAGACATTGCTTACCTCCATGCAAACAGGCTTAAACCAGCTTACTGCTGCTTAAAAGTGCTTACTCCCACTTATCCCTGTGCTAAATTCTTTAAAAGAAAAGAAAAAATGGTTGATAGGAAAGTGGTGAAAAAGGGGCACAAAGAGGGAAAGACAGTAGGAAAAATAGCTTGGGAGGTGCAGGAAGGGTGTAGAGAAGGTCCATAGCTGCCTATTTCTTCTACAGCAGCAGCTGTGCATATACACTGACTTTGTAGGTAGATTTGGACACTCAATCCCCCGAGAGACGGGTGAGGACAACAATAATATATTGTGATTCCCATTAGACCAGATTACATGTGTCCAGTGGACATGTGTGTGAAATGGACAGCTATGATTTTTTTTTGGGGAACAGATTGCCCTTTTTTTCATGTGAAAGTGGGATGTTGGCGAGGGATAGTAGGTATATTTGGGGAGGTAGGTTGGGTAGGTCAACAGACAAGACAGACAAGATGCATACAGGGGCAGTATATGACACATGTGGGGGTAAACACCTTGATGGGGAGGGGTGCTGGGAAATCGGAAGCCCATGAGCCCTCTAGTGGAAACAGTGGGACTGAGGTCCCCATCCATGGGCAGTCACCACTGCACCTTCACAGCCCCGAAGGTGATTGTGCTGGGGGCTGAGTCGGAGAGCCATGCTGACTCTCTAGGCATGACACATGGCCCTTGAGCTGGCATAGCAGATCTCCAACCTCCCTGAGGAGCTCGCTATGCACCATGACCTGGACCTGGCGATGGGTGACAGGTTCCTGTCCGCACCCACTCCCGGGGGGGAGCCCCAACCCCTGAGGCGGTTCCACCTGAAGGTGGTGCAGGAACAATGGACAAGGAGGTCCAGGGTTGGGCCTCAAACATGCTGGTGCCCACTGCCATGGCCAGCTGAGGTGGGACAGGTGGGTCCGCTGGGACCCACATTCCCATACATGCTATAGTGTTTATGTTTTATCAACATATGTGGGTTAGTAATAATCAACACATTCCAGGATTAGGTATAACAGCATGCATAAATATTCCCATTAACCCAGACACCAGATATGGAACAGTTGCATAGCAAACAGAACACATGAATATATGGGATCACAGTGGTAATAACAACAGCATGTAGGTACATTGATGGCACCATGCTGCCAATGTTGGAGTATTTCAACATAGCACATGAATAGAAACAGATTTAAATAATTATCAAACAATAGGACATATGTCCCAACATTACAGTGAAGTCATCACATACCAATTGAGTTGGGTATTTAGTGTATTGTTGGAGATATGGTGGTGGGGAGAGAAATATGTTAATTACCAACTAGCATATTCCTGTAGTTGACATTACTTTCCTAGTCAGTGCTGCTATCTGTACCTTACAAGTATTACTAGATTACCCTATTGTCTTAGCTTGGATAGTGATATGGCTGTCGACAACTATATACATGAACTGATTTACCTGCAGTATACACCTCTTACCTGGTATACATGTGGAGGAATTGTTTGTTAACACTAACTAACTGTTTCTACACATACACCCAGATTCCAGGTTGATGTTATGCACATACCTGTCCATCTCTTTTTGCACAGACTCTGGCCATGTCTTGACCATATACAGGTGAACCGGGACATATGTAGACTATTGTCCTCTTCAACCTTTAGTGACTTACAACACTCTTATACAGGATTTTCTAGACAGTGTAGCACAGTGTGGGTGACAGTGATGAGTGATACCTTATTATTCAGAGCAACTGCAACACTCACAGTGCCATACAATACCAGAGCAAACAGTACCAGTACAGGGTATCAATCTTTTATTTCTAGGCACAGTGTTCGTATCTGACGGACCTGTGGGAGCAATGTTTGTTAGCACTACCTGAATATTGCCACACAAAGTACCAGATTTCACATTAGTATTATGCACTTACATCTCACTCTGTTACTGTACACACTCTGGTCACAGCTTGACAACATGGGGGTGTAGATAGGACATATTTGGCTTATTACTCTCATAACAGTTTGGGGAGTTGCTAGTGTGACAGGTTTGTTTTTATACATGTGTGACAATCAGTTGTATTTCCTGTCTGCTGCCTAAACATCTGGGATCACCCCACTGATTTCCCAGGTGGGCAGGGTGACAGGCAGCAGATATGGGCCAATATATGTGACATTCTGGACATATCTGTACAGTTGCGGGGTATGATTCTGTATGCAGCCTACTTCCACTCCCAGGATTCAGACCATGGTTGTGTCTGCTAACACTAAAACACTGTCCATCACAGTTGTGTGTGCTATATGGATATTGCTGCATATCTCTTATCTGATTTCTGTGTATAATTCTCCTGTGGTTTTACATTCTGACCTTGTATTACACCACTCTTGTACAGGATTTCCTAGAAAGTTATATTATGTAGCAGAGTGTGGGTGACAGTGATGAGTAATACCTTATTATTCAGAGCAACTGCAACACTAACAATGCCATTCAATACCAAAGTAAACAGAACCAGTACAGGGTATCACTCTTTTATTTCTGGGCACAGTGTTCGTATCTGACCCTGTGTGAGCAATGTTTGTTCACACTACCTGAATGTTGCCACACAAAGTATCAGTTTTACATAAGTATTATGCACTTACATCTCACTGTTACTGTACACACTCTGGTCACAGCTTGACAACATGGGGATGTAGATGGGACATACTTGGCTTATTACTCTCATAACAGTTTGGGTTGTTGCTAGAGTGACAGGTTTGTTCTTATAGATGTGACAATCAGTTGCATTTCTTGCTTGCAGCCTATACATCTGGGATCATCCCACTGATTTTCCAGGGGGACACAGTGACAGGGAGCAGATATGGGTTAATTTACTGGACATTATGGACATATCTGTACAGTTGTGGGGTATGATTCTGTATGCAGACTACTACCACTCCCAGGATTCAAACCATAGTTGTGTGTGCTAAAAATGCAACAATTCACATCTCAGTTGCATGTGCTATTTTGATTTTGCTGTCTGTGTTGTCACTGTTTTCTGTCTATGTCTCTCTCAGTTGTACTAGCTGACCTCTGGGGATTACACCAGTCATATACAGACATTCCTACACATTTTTTATTTATGTTACACAGTGCTTAATACAACAGTAATATTAAGGGATTGCAAATCTACATTACCATATGATACCAGAGTAAACACATGCAGTACAGCAGTTAGACCTTCATTGTCAGGCTATTATGCTTTTATTTACATACAACCTATATGAGACTCTTAAACGAAACACAAACCAAGTCCAGCAAGCCAAAACTCCAAGCTGTAGCAAAACGCTATAAATGAAAAAATATAATCCAAGTTGCAAGGGCTAAAGAACACAAACGTTTAATTTAAGCGCTTTTCGTCTGCTATGTAAACAAGACTTCTTCAGAAAACAGTGTTCCAGTTAAAAAACCGCCATTTAAATAATCAGCTGTTACAAATTAAGTACATTTTTAAAGGCACAGTAAAGTAAAACCAGGAACACAAATGCTATCAAGTCTACCTACACAAAACAAAGCAAAAGTATACACAGTCTACTTCTACTTCTATTTTACCTTAAACAATACTTTAAATAATTAATTTCTATATAAAAATAAAAACCTGTATATATATATAAGTAAAAATTCATGATACATATTAAACAATACATATTATACAAGAAAAAAATCTTTTTTAAGAGCTTTTCAGAAAAGTTATATATATATAACTAAAAATATATACCTAAAAATATATATATAAATAAATATATATAAGTCCATTATGTGTACAATAATTATAAAAATCCTTATATTAAAAAAAGGGGGTTTTATATTTAAAAAAAAATTTTTATATAATGGAATTATTTTATTTTATTTATTTTATTTTATTTTTCTTTATTCTATTTTAAAATAAACAATTATTTTCTGAGACTTCTAAGTCTAAGAATACTTGAAATGGAACAAGTGTCGTTTAACCCAGGTTTGTGGCAAGCATTTAATTTAACTTGCCAAACTAATTCTAGTTCTTCAAGTTTCAGTTGCCTTGGTCCTCCTCTATAGTCTACTTTCATATCATCTATAACAATAAACTTAAAGCTATGCCCTATATTAGTACAAATATGTTTAGCTAGGGCGTTATCTAATTTCTGTTTATTAATAGCATATTGATGTTCATACAGTCTATCACGTAATCTTCGCTCCGTTTTGCCCACATAAAATGAAGGGCACATTTTGCACATAGCTAAATACACTATGAAGGTAGAATTGCAATTAAACTTCCCTCTCATTTTATAACGTATGCCGTTGATAGTAAAAAAGTCAGTCACGTCAATGAACTTAAAAAAGTTACAATTTTCACATTTACTCATCCCTGGTCTACGAATATAGGGGATGTTTATATGTTCTAAAATAGTTTTTAAGTTGTTTCCCATTCTGAATGTGACCCTAGGTAGGTCACCCAATTTACTATGAATAGTTTCATTTGTTTTAAATAAGTTCCAATTTTTCTTAAGGATGTTAATACATAAGGAACTTTGTGGAGAAAAAGTAATTATGAGGTTAACTCTATTATCGTGTGTTAGGTCTCCATTTGGGTTAATAGGTTCAGCTAACCTATTACTTTCTCGCTGTAAATCTATCGTAGTTTTTCCAGAAAGAATTGGTAAAAAGAAGTTGTTATTTCTCTTAATACTAACTTCATTAATCAAATTGTCTAAAAGTACTTCCGGGTAACCACGTACCAAAAACATGCTCTTAAGAAGTGAACACTCAAGAAGAAAGTCGGTGTCCAAGGTAGTCATCCTAGCAGCACGCACCAGTTGACCCTTGACCACCGACTTCTTTTGGTGGAAAGGGTGGTTACTAGAATAATGAAGGAAAGTATTAGAGTAGGTTGACTTTCTATAAATTTTTGCTGTATAGCAGTTCAACCTATAATCTTTTACTAAATTAATGTCCAAAAATGCAATACAATTTGTACTAAAAGTTGACGTAAATTGTAAAAACTCTGTTGTAGTATTCAAATAACGTACAAAATCGGCACTAAGGGTTTCGTCGCCATTAAATAAGATGAAAATGTCATCTAGGTAACGAGTGTAAAAGACCATATAATCACTAAAAGTATTGTTAGTAGTATTAAAAATAAATTGTGACTCCCAATAAGCCATTACACAATTGGCTACACTGGCCCCACAAGGCGACCCCATTGCTACACCTACTTTTTGATGGTAAAACGTGTCTTGCAATATCACAAAGTTGTTACTCAACACTATGTCGATAAGTTCCATAACTAAACTAACCTCACTATGAGAGGCCCTGTATTTATTAAGCAAGATTCCAACCCATTCAATAGCTATTGTGTGGGGGATACATGTATACAGATCCTTCACATCAATAGTAAGGAAGTTAGTACTAGTGTTGAAACTGATAGAATTGATCTTGTCTAAAAAAGACCAAGAGTCTTTACAGATTTGAACCTCCTGCAACAAGTACTTTTGAAGTAAGACATCTACAAATTTAGCAACAGAGTACGTAGGGGAACCCCTACTGTCCACTAAAGGTCTAAGTGGAGGGTTCTCTAGGTCTTTGTGTATCTTGGGGATACCAAAGATACATGGAAACCTAGGGTACAAAGTGACTATGTAGTTATATATATGTTGTTCAATTCTACCTTCAATGTATAAGTCTTCAATAAGATTTTTAATCAAGTTATAAGCTTTATTCACTTCAGTTCGTGAACTCACTTCGTAAGCTGGAGTGTTCAATAAATTATACATCCGGTCTTTATAGTCAGTGTTGTCAAAAACAACTAAACCCCCTCCTTTATCAGGTTTGCAAAACCTTAAATTCTGTGTTTTTATGAAAGACAGAAGCTCACGTTCATATTTATTGGTGTTAAAGTGAGTCTGGTGTCTATGTGAATCATTGACCAAATCACGTATGTCAAATTCACATAATTGTTCAAAAGTCTGCAAAATTGGCACTAGAGGTGGATTAAAAGTACTAGGAGTATAAAAATTATTATTAGGAAAACTTGTGCCAACAAGGTTATTGAAAATTAATTTAAAATTCAATTTCCTAACAAATAGTTTAATGTCTATGATAGTTTTAGCTAAATTAATAGGCTGCGTAGGGACAAAGGTTAAACCTTTAGAAAGGAACTCAACTAAATCTGTACTGATGTTCACTGTAGAAAAATTATAAACTGTAAAGTCTTTAGCTTGATTGCAATAACTAAAGGATACTGACGGGCAACTGCCTCGTCTATCACGGGGCCAGTAGTTAAATCTAATAATTTATCAGGAATAAAAGATAAATCAACAGAGTCAAAGTCAACATCAAGGTTGGTCCCAGTAACATTACAGAACTTTAAAGGCATTAAGTTTTGGGTTTGTTGAATTTCTGTTGGTTGTTCCTTTGTTGGTAAACTGGTCGAAACGATTGTTTCGGCTTGGCACCTAAGTCCAATCGTTTTGGAAAATTTTGCAACTGGTCACTATTACCATTAATTTTCTGGTTGTTGTTAGCACTACGCAGTCTATTACTCCAGTTGGTATTTCCCATGTTCACCATTCGGTTGTCATTCACATTTTGGTCGTTGTTCTCAGGAGAAAATATCTCACCAGTACCAGTCTGATCATAAACTTGGTACCCTGTGTTGGTAGCACTAGAGGTACCAGGTTTAGATGTCATGTTGAACTGACTATTAGACTAGCTGTCAGATGGCTGTTTTTTCCATACTTGAGCTTGATGTGGGACCGGATAGGCAGACTTAGTATTATACGCCTTACTGTCCCTTTCCAACTTCTTAGACTTATTAAGTCTCAATTTAGTCAAGTACTGGTCAATACTGGTGAATATACGACCATATTCATATTTATATCTACCAAAATCAAGGTCAGACTGAATACTTTGATCTAATGATGTTAAACTAGAGGACAAATCCTCTATCCATAAACCATAATGTTTAATCATCAGATTCAGTAATTCTAGACCTTGTTTGTCGAACATGTGAAGTGGTTCTAAATGAAAAACAGAATTAGGTACTAAACCCGTTGGGTAAGAGTGCCACCTTAAACCTTTAGGCACTATCCCATGGGAAATACACTCTCTAAAATATGCAATTTCTAGCTGGCTCTTCCTGCCATATTCTCTGGTGTATGCAGTACTTGCCTTAAACAATACATGTTTTATACAGGCAATTAACTTACTAATACTATTAGGTTTATTTCCTATGACAGTACATGCAAGAGTATTACTAACCTGCCTTACATTGCAACCTCTCCAAGCAACATCCAGGGGCCTCCTGGTTCACAGCCTGCTCACTTGCTGCTGTGAAGGACATAAGAGGAATATTTATCCATACCTATCCATAATATACATGAGCTCGCAATTATTGAACAAGTAGTGGAGTGATACTTACACACTACTGGGACCTCCCCTGTCTTCCTAGCCTCTTGGCTCCACTGATACAAGAAATCCCCCTTTCACCATTTCAGGTTGGCATAGTGATGCCTGACTTGCTCACCAGTTTAGGGTATGCCAGTGGCACTGGTGAGGTCATGGGCGATAGCTAATATGATGGACAGAAGGAAGGTTGGTATATTGTGTGTGCAAGAGACCAGATGGAAGGGGAGTAAGGCTAGGTGTATTGGAGGTGGGTTCAAATTGTTTTATCATGGTGTGGATGGGAGGAGAAATGGCGTAAATGTTATCCTGAAGGAACAGTATGCTAAGAGTGTTTTGGAGGTAAAAAGAGTATCGAATAGAGTGATGTTTATGAAGCTGGAAATTGAGGGTGTAATGATGAATGTTGTTAGTGCATATGCTCCACAAGTTGGGTGTGTGATGGATGAGAAAGAAAAATTTTGGAGTGAGTTGGATGAAGTGCTGCTGACTGTACCTGAGGGTGAGAGAGTGGTGATTGGAGAAGATTTCAATGGGCATGTTGGTGAAGGGAACAGAGGGAATGAGGAAGTGATGGGTAGGTATGGTGTTAAACAAAGGAATGCAGAAGGTCAGATGGTAGTGGATTTTGCGAAAAGGATGGATATGGCTGTGGTGAATATGTATTTTAACAAGAGGGAGGAGCATAGGGTGACATACAAAAGTGGAGGAAGATGCACACAGGTTGATTATATCTTATGTAGGAGAGCCAGTTTGAAGGAGATTGGAAACTGTAAAGTGGTGACCGGGGAAAGTGTAGTTAGGCAGCATAGGCTGGTGGTTTGTAGGATGACGTTGGTGATCAAGAAGAGGAGGAGGAGTGTGAGGGCAGCAGCAAGGATCAAATGGTGGAAATTGAAAAAGGGTAATTGTGAGATGGAGTTCAGGGATGAGTTAAGACAGGCACTGCGTGGCAGTGAAGAGTTACCAAATAGCTGGGTAACTACAGCAGAGCTAGCAAGGGAGATGGCTAGAAAGGTGCTTGGTATGACATCTGGACAGAGGAAGGACGACAAGAAGACATGGTGGTGGAATGAGGACGTACAGGAGAGTATACAGAGAAAGAGGTTGGCAAAGAAGAAGTGGGATTGTCAGAGAGATGAAGAAAGTAGACAGGAGTATAAGGAGATGAGGTGCATGGCAAAGAGAGAGGTGGCAAAGGCTAAGGATAAGGCATATGAAGAGTTGTATGAAAGGTTGGGCACTAAGGAGGGAGAAAAGGACCTGTACCGGTTGGCTAGACAGAGGGACAGAGCTAGGAAAGATGTGAAGCAGGTAAAGGTGATAAAGGGTAATGAGGGAAACATACTCACAAGCGAGGAAAGTGTGTTGAGCAGATGGAAAGAGTACTTTGAGGGGTTGATGAATGAAGAGAATGAGAGGGAGAGAACATCGGATGATGTGGGGATAGTGAATCGTGAAGTGCAATGGAGTAGCAAGGAGGAAGTAAGGATAGCTATGAAGAGGATGAAGAATGGAAAGGCTGTTGGTCCAGATGACATACTTGTGGAAGCATGGAGGTGTTTAGGTGAAATGGCAGTGGAGTTTTTAACCAGATTGTTTAATGAAATCTTGGAAAGTGAGAGGATGCCTGAGGAATGGAGAAAAAATGTTCTGGTACCAATTTTTAAGAATAAGGGTGATGTGCAGAGCTGTAGTAACTACAGAGGGATTAAATTGATCAGTCACAGCGTGAAGTTATGGGAAAGAGTAGTGGAAGCTAGGTTAAGAAGGGACATGATGATTAGGGATCAGCAATATGGTTTCATGCCAGGAAAGAGCACTACAGATGTGATGTTTGCTCTGAGAGTGTTGATGGAGAAGTACAGAGAAGGTCAGAAGGAGTTGCATTGTGTTTTTGTAGACTTAGAGAAAGCATATGACAGGGTGCCTGGAGAGGAGTTGTGGTATTGTATGAGGAAGTCAGGAGTGTCAGAGAAGTATGTAAGAGTGGTACAGGATATGTACGAGGATAGTGTGACAGCAGTGAGGTCTGCGGTGGGAGTGATGGATGCATTTAAGGTCGAGGTGAAATTACATCAAGGATCAGCTCTGAGCCCTTTCTTATTTGCAGTGGTGATGGACAGATTGACAGACGAGATCATATAGGAGTCCCCATGGACTATGATGTTTGCAGATGACATTGTGATCTGTAGTGAGAGTATGGAACAGGTGGAGGAGACCCTGGAGATGGAGATATGCTCTAAAGAGAAGAGGAATGAAGGTCAGCAGGACTAAGACAGAATATATGTGTGTGAATGAGAGGGAGGATAGAGGGATGGTGAGGATGCAAGGAGTAGAGGTGGCAAAGGTGGATGAGTTTAAATACTTGGGATCAATAGTTCAGAGTAATGGTGAGTGTGGAAGAGAGGTAAAGAAGAGAGTACAGGCAGGGTGGAGTGGGTGGAGAAGAGTGTCAGGAGTGATTTGTGACAGACGAGTACCAGTAAGAGTGAAAGGGAAGGTCTACAAGAGGGTAGGGATACCAGCTATGTTATATGGGTTGGAGACAGTGGCGTTGACAAAAAGGCAGGAGTTAAAGTTGGATGTGGCAGAGTTAAAGATGTTAAGATTTACACTGGGTGTGACGAAGGTGGACAGGATCAGGAATAAGTATATTAGAGGGTCAGCTCAGGTTGAAAGGTTTGGAGACAAAGCCAGAGAGGCAAGATTATGTTGGTTTGGACATGTGCTGAGGAGGGATGCTGAGTATATAGGGAAAAAGATGCTAAGGATGAAGTTACCAGGTAAAAGGAAAAGAAGGAGGCCTAAGATAAGGTTTATGGATGTGGTGAGAGAGGACATGTAGATGGTTGGTGTGACAGAGCAAGATGCAGAGGACAGGAAGAAATGGAAACAGATTATCCATTGTGGCGACCCCTAATGGGAACAGCCAAAAGAAGATGATGATGATGATGAGTAGGTTATAGAACATAAGACTGTATAAAGATTCCTTTCACATGTTCAGTTTGATTTTACTATAGTGAGGATTTATTTGGTGATACCTCAACCTTATGTAGTGCTGTGATGGCTTAGTGGTTAACTACTGTGACTCTAGTATACAGGGTCCTGCGTTCAAGACCTGCAATGGCTATTTATTTTGTTTCTGACCAGAACAGCGGTTGTTGCATACAGAGTGATTAAGGCACTTTTAAGCAATTATAAGAGGGTTTGCATGGGTTTGCATGAGGGTAAGCAATGCTAACCTCCAGTTAAACATGCTTACAGAGAGTTAGCTTCAATATTGCTTAAACTGTGTGCGCATTGCTTACCCCCATGCAATCAGGCTTAAACCCACTTACTAGTGCTTACATATGCTTACTTTTGCTTACTACTGCTTAATTATGCTTACACTTGCTTACTAGTGCTTACTCCTGCTTACCACTGCACTAATTTAGACAGTAATGTCTAATGGTTCTTGGGAAGGTGGGGGATTTGGAAGCTGTATGGTGTTATCATTCATTACACATTTTACCTTACATTTGTATCCCTGATTCCTGTGTACATATACTGTATGGCACACGTGATTATCTGTGGACATTGCAACATTATGACACTGACACCTCACATCTGCATTTAATGCAGTACTCCATTTCACAAATATATGTTATTCCGTAGGTTACGCTACTAAAAATATTGGCCATAAAGTGATTTGACATGGAAAATGGAATGTGCAGCAGTGGGACTCGAACCGGGAATGACTGCTCGCAAAGCAAATGATCTGCCCACTACACTATTGCTGTACTGCTTCATTTGCATATATCTTGCCTTTTATCCTCTTGTACCATTTAAGCTGCATTAACCGTAGCTAAGCAATGGGCAAACCAGTGCACCTACAGTTAATTTTCATTTGTTTCATAAAAAAATCTTTATATTTGTTGTTTTAACTATTGTTCTTGTACACATAGGGGGATGTTGCTGGGGGTATGCATACACTTATGCACTTATGCGGTCTCATTCATTCTTTTTGGACTTGTCTGCTGTTCTTTATTGCAGGGGTGTGTATATTCTGAGAGCTTTGCTTTCAGACACTTCCTCTGCACTCTTACATGCTCCATGTAAGATTAAGAGCTCAGGCAGCGTGTCTTCATTAATATGCATGGCGCAATGCCGTCATGCTCCTAAACGGCTGGTTCCATGCAGGACTAAGCTAGTCCTGCACGGAAGGATAGTAAATCTGGGGGCAAGTGTGCTGAAAATTATTTTGATTAATGAGAAGAGATGTTTACTGTTTAAGTAATAAGACTTGATACCATGAAATCTAAAAATGCATCTGAAGAATTAAGGCAGGTGTTCAAGATTAACCTTTGTAAGAACACTGACAGTCAATGGACAAAATATGGGATAGAAACTAATTATTGTATAAAATCTTGTCCAGAAATGCTTATAAAAGTTTTGGTCTGTTCAGCATCCATGAAAGAAATGTGTGCATATTGTTATCTTATTCTAGCTAAGTCGAAACTGCTACATATGAGCACAGTGATGAAAGGTTCAGCATTTTTGCAAGCAGTTGCACTTAAGTTGTCATTGTGAGAACTGAAATGATAGAATTGTTTCATAGAGTGAAATGAAAAACTGAACATGTCTGAAATCAATCAGAAAGTCACACATTTATTTGAGACACTGTACTTATCCATAGCAATGACATCTTGCATGTTTATTCTGATCAGTTTACAGGCTTAGACAGCTTGATAGTAGATTATGACTTGCCAAAACATGCATGCATGCTTCTCACTGCTCCTACACATAATGCACTGCCAGTGGTACATACTCATAGGAAGTATTCACAACACTTTGAAGTAAAGGTGAATGGAAAGTAAAGTGATATGAAAGTCTAGTTATTATTAACCAGTGATATGAGCTAAGAAAATATGTAAATAGTAGGGTAATTATTGTAAAAAAGACAAGAGGAGGAATTCAATAAAACCTACATGGATCAATTTTTCCATGTAGGCATAGTGGCATGGAGCTAACATGGAAGTAAGCAGCTGTGCGATCCTGTAAACGGAGTTGTGGGACGTGTACAAGTGTGCGAATACTTAAGTGTCCATGGCATGAAATCACCTCAAAAGCAGGTGAATTGCATGCAAATGAGAATGTTGGAGTGATCCAGCAAGCAGATAGGCAGTCCTGCAGACCCCGTGTTGGTGTTCGAAGTGTACACAGAAAAATTCTATGTACATGTGATAAAAAAGGGAACATGGGATGTAAAAGCCAAGTTGGAAGGATAGAAATAGCATAGCAGATACAGATATGTGCAAAACTATGCCCTGTGTGTCCAAAAGGTAATGTAAAAATAATGTAAAATAATTTTTTTAAATACCCATATTATGTTTGCGTGGCGCACAGCAGTGCAAACATGCCATTATGCAAAAAGAAAATATTTAAAAGCGTAAAAACATAAAAATAAAATACGTGACAAGAATGAATTATAGAGGTTTGCATGTAGTATGTACAATGGTAGATTTCTGTGGTTGCTAAGGAGTATGGTCTGGAATAGTATAGTTTCCTGTTTGTGTGCATGTATCTGTATGCAAATGAACTGGGGTTACTGAATAGCTAAAATGGGTATCTGTGCCAGCAGATCACTTTTGTGTAGCCCCAGAGCTGTGTTAGTGTCCACAGAAGAGATAGCTGACATCAAAAGGGGTGGGTCTGTATTTTTTTAAGCACATTGGAGCTTAGTGGTGCCTGTTTGCCCACCGTGCCACTAAACTGAGCAGGGAGGTGTTTTCAGTGCCTGCTAAGCTTTGTTTATCTTCAGGGCATGCATTTTAGCTAGCTTGAGCATGTTTGTGTGGTGCTTATTTTCAGGGCATGTGTTTTAGCTAGTTTGAGCATGTTTGTGTGGTGCACCGCTGTGCTGAGCATGCCTGTCTATGGTGGTCTGTCCAGTGAGTGGTGAGTATTGTTTATATCTGTGGTGCGTGTTTGTGCTCTGTGCCACAGTGCTTAGCAGGGAAGGCTGTTGATAAAAAAAAAGAAAATTGCCTGGGAATGCCAGTCAGACATAAATTACTGATGACCCCTGTACCACTTAAACTGGGTCATTTAAACACTGATAAAGATGTACTTTGCAGGTGGAATGCATCATAGGTAGCCAATCACACAGGCTGTACCTAAAGCAGAGCACTAGAAAAGTTGCATACACTCTACAATCTAATTTTATCCCTGTGGTCTGTACCACTGGAGTACAAATGTGGGATTTTAACTAAAGCATTGCTAGACGTTACTGCAGCTCTGCTACGTCTGTATGTGCCAGATGCTGAGGTTAGTGCTGATGCTGCTGCTGACAATAGGCCTAGACTGAGAAGGAGAAGAGCAGTCAGGCCCAGGGTAACCTTCCAGGAACTACATGAGCTGTAGATTGTAGAGCACTACAGAGTGGACAGGGACATACTACAAAATTCACCAAGCTCTGCTGCCCTCAGCTCAGACCCAGAGACAATAGAGGTGAACCTGTCCCATTGGAAACAAAGGTATGTGTAGCCCTTAGGATACTAGCTACATGTACTTTCCAAAGACCAGCTGGGGATATTATGGGGTCTCATAGGCATTAGCATCCAGGGTAATCCACCAGTTCCAGGATGCCATGCTAACACATGCCAGTGAGCACATTTATTTACCCCTCAACCCCGAGGAAAGGGCTAGCAGTATGCAACTCTTCTACCATGTAGCACACTACCCTGAGATACTGAGTGCCATAGACTGCACTCATCTACACATCAAAGCACCATCTGGTGAGGAGGGTAGAGTCTATGTCAACCACAAGGAGTATCACTCCATCAACTGCCAGGTCGTGTGCAATGCCCAGGGCATTATCATGAATGTGTGTGCTGGCTGCCCTGGCAGTTATCACGACTCCCATATCTGACATGCATCACAGCTGTACCAGATGTTTGCCAGGGGGGACATCCTGTACAGCCATCTACTGGGAGATGCTGGCTATGCACTGGAACCATGGATGATGACACCTATCAGAAATGTACACACACTGAAGAATGCCATAATGAGGCACATGCACAAACTAGGAACATCATAGAGCATGTATTTGGCTTGCTCAAGTCATGGTTCCAGTGTCTAGATATATCTGGTGGAGCCCTGTAATACTCTACAGCCACATGTGCACAGATGTTCACAGTATGTGCCATGCTACATAATATGATCCTGTGGAAACAGCTGCAGCAGGATCGTTAGAGGGAAGGGATATGCAGCCCCCCACCAGTGCCTGGATCCCCACAGCTACACCCACAGAGAGACTTAGAGGAGGAACCCCTGAGGCTGTCCCTGTAGGCAGACATTGGTGTGCTCAGTATGTCCTGGCCTTGGCCAAGAGACAATGCATAGCACATGCACCGACAACCTAGGGTACTAGGGACTGACACCTTCCTCTAAATCACTTACTTAGCAAAAAGGATGCCAGCCAGACAACACAACCTTTACCTAACCATGTATTGGCTGTGTACTGCATGCATCAGACAGAGTCAGCCCTGAAACACAGGTCTCTTAACCGCTGTGTTCACAAGGTATGTCACTATCTGATACAACAAATGTATGGGGTACTAGACTCTAGTAGCATATGTAATGATCTGCTGCATGTATGCAAGGGAATAGAGTGGGCTACTGGACTACTTGCACAGAACTAACAGCTACTTGGGACAACAGGTACTGGGTACCCCATAATATGCATTAGGCCACATGGCTGGTAACCCCACTGCACTATGCAAGGGAAATGTCAAGCAGTGGGGTCATAGGACAGATGCATGACTGTCAGTGCCAGAGTCCCCTACACCCAACACATCAGTGTTCCCATACAACTGCAGTAACAGTATGTTTGCCAGAAAATATCAGCGGACCACACAATTACAGGTCTGTCACAAAGAACCTGGCCATATGTTGTATTTTCCACAAAACGCAGGGCTCACAGCAGGGGTCACAGTGTATGTCAGTATGCTGTTGATAGTGTGAACAATTTAACCTCACTTTCTGTAGGCTTGTGTGGGTCACTGGGCTAAGGACATTAACATGGTTGATGGTGCTGATAGTTTGTAGCTAGCTGCACCTACAACTTTTGCATGTGAGTTACTCATATGGTGGAGTCCCACAGACTGTCATAACACCGTAATCTACTATTGCAAGGAAGCTGAACACAGACAGAGGAAATGGGGGGGGGAGGCAGAGGTCCAAACCTACTGACATTATACATGCTCTGAGTAACCTAGACAATGGCTAGTATAACAGCAGGTTGCAACAGATCAGATTAGTTGCAGTATGCAAAGGCCATCACTTAACTGTGTCAGTACTTACAACAATTTTGTGGACTGCAGTTTATAGTATATTACCAGATAAACACAACTGTATGAGGAACAGAGCAGACATATTGGGTGGAATGTTGGACATTCTACAAAATCATGTACAGTCAGAGGTATGAAGACTGTTGTCCTGTGTGTGGTGTCACAGTATGTACCCCTGTCACATCATACATCTCAACCTCTTAGAGCAGGAAATCTGGATAAAGCCATAAACAATAGTGGGACAAATGCTCAAATATAAGGAGAAGGATTAAATATTGTCCAGAAAAATGTGGAAAGTTGGTAGAATAACAGATCTTGCATTAGCAGAAATCTCCTGATGTGTATGGAGTCAGACTCAAATGTCTCTCATCATATCCTAACATCAGTCTATAATGTTTCACCCCTAATATGGCAGAAAATCACAATGCTATGTAAAATGTACCTAAAATAAGATGCAAAACTCTACACATTCCATTACAATCTGTACAGTTGATAGGTATGGGTCACTTACTGTGCGCAGCAAACAGCCCGGGAATGCCTTGGAAAAAATATCAGGGAGTTGATGGACTGTGGAAACAGGCCCAGCAGCAATTGGCTGCAGCACACAAAATCCTGGACTGGAGTACAGGTACAGCTGGCCTGGTGTCACCTTGTAATTACTGACAGTGACACTGGGCATGCTCCTACAAGCTAACTTGAGCCCACATCTGTTGCCTCATCTGCCCAAAGACCTGCTATGCGGACATATGTCTGTACACGGGTCCCCTACACATGGTCGATATTTCATAATGTTGAAGACCATATGGCCGAGACCGTATGATTGACATTTGAAATGCCGACCATGTAATATAAAAAAAAAAAAAAACACAACAGTAACTTACCTTCAAACTACTAGAGTGGGGACTACACCCCCCTGCACCCCTCACACCCCAAGTAACTTAAATATACCAACTCTGAGATTGCACTACAGTGTGGAAATGGAAATATTTCCATTCCACACTGTACGGAGATGCCGGTTCTGCATGGTCGGCATTTCAAATGTCGAGCATATGGTCTTGGCCATATGGTCTTCGACATCATGAAATGTCACCATGTGTAGGGGACCCATGTACACACATACAGCAATGTATACATATCTGTTTCACCCTATCCCCCTCATGCTTGATTAGTGTCTCTATCAGTATGTTGCACACACACACACACACACACACACATATATATATATATATATATATATATATATATATATAATAACAAAATGTATATATAGCTTTATAAAGTACAATGATACATAGACTCCACACATACATGTACAGAACACATTTACATTACTGACACATACAACTACATTTAAGGAGACAACCCTGTTATACAGATTGTGATAGATATGGGTGGGGATGTACAAACGTTCCCACATACCCCTGACTGCTGGGGTTATCTGCACATACACATCACAACAGCCATCAGATGGCACCAGACCAAGGCAGCAAAAGGACATAATCCACTCACCCACAGACCTCTGAGCCTGTGGGCTGTCACCCTGCAGATAGACATAGGTACGCAGTTGGTGTAATGTACAATGGGTGGAACAAACCCTTTGGACAGGCCATATTTTTCCACTCACATGTCTGAACTGCCACATATGGCCAGACTGGTAGGTGTACACACATAGTAGGGATATGACCAGGTATCCCACCCCTAGGACACTGGCTACAAGAACAGTACCAAGCAGTATCACTCTGCAGGCCATACATGCTGTCTAACACATGGCCACTTAGTGTACTCCAAAAGTACTGTGCCTGCATTGACATATACACCAGACATAACCTGTGGTGCATGCGATAGGTACTGTGAGCTATAGTGTATAATACTAGCTGAATTCCTGCAAATTGCAGCTAAAGCCATTGCCTCCCCCATCTCCATACTTATAAATAGAACAATCTCAGAAAGCAAAATCCCATCCATATGGAAAGTATCCCACATCATCCCTCTACACAAAGGTGGCCCATCTACTGAACTTTTCAACTTTTGCCCTATCGCCTTACTCTCTCCAATAGCTAAAATAATGGAGAAATGCATTCACAGACAACTACTTGACCACCTTCTCCAGAATAACTTACTTGCCAACTGCCAGCACAGTTTTAGGCCATTCCATAGCACAACAACTGCCCTGCTATCCTTTTCTGACTCCATAAACAAAAATCGTAACAATAACACTTTTTCATCTACACTTTTTATTGACCTTTCAAAAGCCTTCGATATGGTGAATCATAACTTGCTTATTGACATACTAAAAGCCCAATCACTCGATCCACAGGCATTACAATGGTTTAAATCCTATCTGGAAAACAGACATCAAGCTGTACTTTGGGATAATAATCTTTCCACACCCCTCCCTGTGAACATTGGAGTACCTCAAGGCTCTATTTAGGACCTCAAAAAACACGAGGCCTATTTGTCTGCAGTAGATACATCCAAAATGGGTTTCAGTGCACAAAAAGATGTCTCTGCCTTTGGACAGAAGTCAAATATTTTACCACAAGGATCAGCCAAGGATGTGGAAGTAGTGTCCAATGAGAACATTCACAACTTGGTGACTGAAAGTCCAGAAAAAAGTATATCAGGGCTTGTGGATACATCTAAGGAGGTGACTGGTGATACCATTTTGGGGAATGTCACTACTAGTGTCACGGAGGTTGCAAGTCAGCAACCTGGTCCTTCAAAGGTCCCTTTTCAACAACAAAGGGTACAGGGAAAGAGGACTACCAGGTGGTACAACACCACACAGCAGAAAGGGAAAATGAAGGGCAAAAACAAGAAAAGATGGTAACATCTACTACGAACATGACTGATCATACTCCCAATGTCATTAATCTAAGCCATGTGTTGTTAAGTGTAGATGCTTACAATGTACTTAACAAAGGCTTTACTTTCATTCCTAGCAATAGGGTAGATATTAGTAGATTGTTGGCGGATTTTAGACTATATTTACGGAAGTTAAACTTGAAATATATTTTCAAGGACATCACTGATCATAACTTTACAACCAATAAACTACCAACAAAGCCTAGTACATTTAACCCTCCTTTGATCAACACATTACAAGTGTTTATGAATTCATGTGAAAAAGAATTCAGAAACATGAATACAAGTAGTGTATTGAATAATTTAACTATCATTGAGAGTAAAGTGCTACAGGAATTATCAGTAAACTCTGAGATAAGAATCATGAGAGCGGATAAGGGGGGTAAAATTATCATCATGGACACAGTAGATTACAATCAAAGGATACTGAACATGTTAAAAGATACCAAAAATTATTCTAAGGTTACAACAGAATTGGTCAAAACCAGTTTTAGAAGAATAGATGTCATTTTATTTGACATGTTCTGCCAGAATGAAATTGAAAAGGCAGATTATGATTTTTTGCTAGTAGAACATCCCACCATGGCCAAGTTTTTTGGTATACCCAAAATACAGTATGGCCTTGAAGATGTATCCTTTAGACCTATTGTATCAGCAAAAAACTCGAAAACAGAGAATATTTCTATCTGGTTAGATAGTTTACTCAACCCAGTAGCACAAAAAGCTGAATATTATCTTAGAGATTCCTGGCAGCTTTTGGAAATATTAGGGAGGGTAGGAACATTGGACAAAGATGTAAATTTTGCTACATTAGATGTGAAAAGTCTCTACACTTCCATCGACCAAATAGAAGGAATAGAGTATATGAGAGAATATCTCACCAATCATACAAACATGAGTGGTCATAGGGTAAATACATTATGTACCCTCATGGAAATAGTACTTGAAAATAATTTTTTCAAATTTAACAATGTACTATACAAACAGACATCTGGTGGCAATGGGGCAGGGTGGCCCCAGCGCTAATTTAGTGATGTCCAGATGGGAACAGCAATTTCTAAAAGTCCATGAAGGTTTTGGGAAGGTGTTGATGTACTATAGGTACATAGATGATCTGTTTTTTGTGTGGAGAGGTGGGTTAAGTGAATTTGAGAACATGTTAACAGATATCAACACTACTACTAGCTTCTTAGTTTTCAAACTAGGAGAATTTGGTAGAAACATACATTTTTTGGATTTAGATTTGGGTATCAATGATATCACCGGTAATATTACAAGTAGCATCTACAGGAAATCTTGCTTCACTAACCAATATCTTCATAAGGCAAGTTTACACCCACAGCATATGAAAAAGAGTGTAGTGAAGGGACAAATGATCAGACTCAGTAGGCTGACTACAAATGATTCAGTATTTCTAGAAGAACTTACATACTTGAGAGACATGTTTGTAGTAAGAGGTTACAATTCCAATTGGATAAAAAAAACTGGAGAAGGAAGTAAACATACTAAGACAAGGAGTAGCAAAACCTATATTATTGGCTACAGATATTTCTGTGGAAGCACCAAGAGTAGTACACCAAAGGCATGAGAATATCAACAAATCTGAGGAATTTGAGTTCCACACTGCATTTCCACTTCCTATAGTTAATGAAGTTAAAGAAATTAGGAACACCATAGAAAGGAATTGGAGAATAATTTTAGGTAACCAAGAATTAGTTAGAAGTGTAGGGATGAAACCCTTGTTCACATATAAAGCAGTTAATAATATCAAGAAAATGTTAGAACGCACTACTAGTAGTTCTGTAGTTAAGTCTAGAGATCTCATTAAAAAAGGTACATTTGCATGCACTAATTGTAGACAATGTAGATTCCTTAGTAATAGTTCCTTTGTCACTCTGAAACATTCAAAAAGAACCTTTTGGGCTAAGAAATATTTCAACTGCAACAGTGAATTTGTGGTTTATTTGGCTTGCTGTGCATCATGTGAATGTTATTATGTGGGTAAAACTGTTAGAGTCCTAAAGAGGAGGATTTACGAACATACCTTAGCTATTAAGAATAGGGATAAAAACAATGCACTTGCAAGGCACTCTTTAGTTTGCAGTGAATTCAAAAAGTTTGAGTTTCATGTTTTAGATCATATAGAAAAAGTGACATTTATGGGGGACATTAATAACAAATTAGAACAAAAGGAGACCATTTGGCAACTAATGTTAGAGGCGGACCAATATCCAGGGCTCAACGAAGTTATTAACATCAAATGTTTTTTGTTGTACAAATAACATTGTCTACTATTTTATAGGAGCTGTAACTGCATTACAATATCATTTAGTTTTACAATCAGGTATGTTCATCTATAGTGAATCAATTCAGTTGGGACATAATTTTAAAGTGATGTTTCATTTTAAAGTATTCTGTTTTAGAAGATGTTTTGTGAATTTAATCATTCATTATTTATTATTTAGTACTATACAAATATGAATGATAGTATGAATTTTATACATGATGCTTCATCGCATTTAGATGCTTTTCTACAGATTTATACAGTTTTTGATGTATTTATGTGTATATATACATTTAATAATTGGGGACTATTTTGTGACATCATATCCCGGCAACAGGATTTAAAAGACATGTGTTGGGGAGGGCACATGTTTCTGAAGAAGTTCACATTTTAATAAAGTGAAAGAAAGCGCTAAATCGTATCAGCCTCGTTTGTACTATTCTTGCATTAAGCTGTGGCTTCAGTTTTGTTCTCTATTTAGGACCTCTTCTCTTTTCTTTGTTTATTAATAATCTACACACCACAATTCCACAAGCCACCTGCATACAATATGCAGACGATTCTACCTTAATTTGTTCAGCCAAGTCCATAACCTCTCTCCAGTCACTCACCCAATCCATATTTAACAGTGCTGAAAACTGGTTCTTGCAGCATGTTCTCCTACTGAACCTCAAAAAAACAAAATTATTGCTCTTTGCTCCTACTCTTAAGTCACCTCAACTGTACTTCACTGTAACCTCTAACAATGGAACTAACATATCTCCTGACAATACTACCCATCTACTGGGAGTAACAATTGATAACTACCTTAGCTATGATCACCATATTAACTTTACAATAAAGTCTGTTAACAAAAAACTTGGCACCCTTTACAGAATCAAACCCTTCCTAACCCCTTCTGCCAGAATAACTATTTCCCAGACCCATCTGATCTCTACCCTACTCTATGCTTCTGCAATATATACCAATCTTTCTAAAAGCAACCTCTCCAAACTTTCGACATGTTACAATAACATAGCCAGATTTGCCACTGGCTCCCCCTTTAGAACTCACCACTGTCACAACATCAAACAACTGGGATGGTTAGAATTGCAGAACCAACTACTTTGCCAACAACTTGTCATCTCCCATAAGATTCTTTATCACCCTAATAATACCCCAATCCTCACTAATCTGATTATCCCCTGCAAAACTCTTACTACACTTCATTCAGCTAATAAGCTACTAGTTTCCACTATTAAATCCAACAACAAAGCAAGGGACTCACTTTTTTCCAGCACAGTAGGAAAAAGTTGGAACCAGCTTCCTAATGAACTTATCACCCTTACTTCCACTCTTCTTTTCAAAAAGCTACTCAAAGAATACCTTAAAACTCATTGGCTTTGTCCCTGCTCTAATCCTGACTGACACCTATTTCCCCTTCCTGCGCTCTCTATACTCCTCTACTCTACTGCTCTATGTGTTCCTGTGGTAATGAAATAATACATTTTTAATTATTTCTATTGATTGCTATCTCTCTAATGCTTGCTATATGTATTAGTTTTTAGCATATCCTACTATACTGCTATGTTCAAGTCTAACTGAAACTCAATTATAAACTATATACTGTCTTTCTTGGAACTATTACTATATATTGTATTTTGTCTCTGCCATTGCTTGGAGCTTTTCTCCCCAGGCCTCTACTGAAAATGGACATATATCCAGCTAGATTAGCCCGGTCAACAAATGTAAAATAAATAAATAAAATAAATAGTTAGGCAGGGGTTCTAATCTCACAGCATCAAACTCTATGTGTGTGTATCAACATATCCCCTCACAGCACTATATGGACCTGCTTATATGTGCTGTCTCTGTGCAATGGTATGCATTTTTGGCCCTGTGACTGGCTGCTGGCCTCTATATTCTCCTTCCCTACAAGGCCTGCTGATGTCATCCACCTTAAGAGCACTGGCTGACACAGTAATAGCAGATAAACAGTGTGGTGCATGCGATAAATACTGTGAGCTATAGTGTATAATACTAGTTAGGTAGACATTCTAATCTCACAGCACCCAGGTGTCTGTGTGTGTGTGTGTGTGTGTGTGTGTGTGTGTGTGTGTGTGTGTGTGTGTGTGTGTGTGTGTGTGTGTGAATATATCCCCTTCCAGCACTTCTGGCAAGCCCCTGTGGGCTATATGTGCAATGGCTATGCATTTTACACCCACTAACTAGCTACTGGCATCAACAGTGGCCCCTGTTACAAAGCCTGCTGATGTCATCCACCTGAACAGCACTGTCTGACAGTGCAGTAGCGGATAAACAGCATGGCACATGCAACAAGTACTGAAAGGTATAGTGTGTAATGATAGATAGATAGGAGTTCTATTCTCACAGCATCCAACTTGTGGGTGTGTGTGTGTGTAAATATGTTCCCTGACAACACTAAAGACATGCCCATGTGGAATACCCCTGTGCATTGGTTATGCATTTTACGGCCCTGTGACTAGATGCTGGCACTAAGTTGTCATCCACTACATAAGCATAATTGATGTTCACCACCATCTATTGTTGCATGTGCAGACTACCAAGGTGACATGTATCAAGGGTAGCAGAGTGTGTCACAGGTTATGAAAGCATGATGACGCTGACTATCCCCATTGTTCCTGACACAATGTTGTACACATATGCACCGAGGGACCCGTGCACATATACTGGCATACCTTGTTGACGTCGTATCTCTGCTGTGCTGCCTTGCCATCCTGTGCAGCTGTATTTCTGCATGTGCCCATATTTGCACCACTCAGACTCCTGGGAGAAAAACATACACAGCTCCATAACACACCTGTCATTCTGTAACACTACCACTAGTGTACCATCAGGCAACAAAGATAGACAACATTTGATATGTACTCCTGATACATGCCAGCATACAGTACCTGTCATAGCCCACAACTGCCATGGCATGATACTACTGCACTTCATAAGCACATGTAAAGTTATATGGTCACCCTGTGCATCAGTCACATATATGCAGGTCCCCGCATTGATGGCATAGATGACAGGGATGTGGCACAGGTATCATCACATGCGCAGAGTGTGTTGTGGTGGTGCTGGAAGCCTAGGCTGTGCCAAACAGTTGACACCATGTGTGTGAGTCAGGAAGGGGTGCTAGTGACATGGGTCAATGAGTGGTGCTGTGTGTGTCTGCAGGTGACCTGCATATGACAGTGGTGTTGGAGTGTGTGTGTTTACACAGTCAAGCTCAGTGCTATCCCTATATGAGTGTATGGTGGACAGTTGTGAACTATATATGGTAGAGTGGACAGTTCACCATCTCTGGTCATGAACACGGGAACTGGTTCCTCCATGAGTAGCACGGGCAGCACCATGTCCAAGGTCAGATGCAGTGCTATTACCTGATGGTGACTGCTGTCTGCTGGGTTTGTGTCCCCCAAGGGACCACCCAGGACCATGTGTCCATGGCCTGCCACATCATGGTGTGGACAGCACTCATCTCTCTGTAGATCTGGAGGTGCTCCCACTACAGGAACATAAGTGTGCATGTCCACGTGTCCGACGCCCAACCCCAACCACATGTTCCAGCACAAAATGTGCTCAAAGACAGACGCTGTCTGAGCCCACTGTCTGTCCACTAGAGCAGTGAAACATTCTATGGCATCAACAATGCGGTGGAGGCAGCCATGGATGTTAGACTGTGCAGCATCCATAACCCTTAACATCCATCTGGTGTTGCATTCAGCTCATGCCTGTGTCACCATGACAACCTGAAACTTGTGGCAAGTGATCCGCGATGTGACACCTGCAACAGGAAGTGGATGGTCAGCAGTCCTCCTTTGAGCACCCCTGTCACTCTACCTGTGTGGGACCTCGCCAGCTGTCTGGTTATGGCTAGTGTCTACACTCACTGATGCCATAATTCTCACACTGTCCTGTACTATGTTACCACCCTCTGACTGTCCAATGTCTGTGCCCTCTGGTGACTGGGTATGGGTGGGCATACTGACTGTGTGCAGGGACAATGGGGGCAGAAGAGGGATGTTAACCTCTGGGACAGGCATCCACCAACAACCCTACCTGTGCCTCACTATGGCCACCATCATCATCAGAGTCCGATGAAACACTGACATCAGGTTGAGAAGGGGATAGACTCTAACCTCCCTGTTCACCTGTGAGAAGCAAGACAAAAGCAGTACATTACCACGTGCATTATTTTTTATGGTAATCCACACAGGCTCATACAGATGAGGGTCCACAACTGCATTACATGTCTCACATCTTCTCATCTCTGATCCCCTGCACAACACACACACACACACACACACACACACACACACACACACACACACACACACACACACACACACACACACACACACACACACACACATAACAACATACACAGACAACCCAGGCCCTGTTTAACATTCAAGTCAGCTACATCTAGGTAACATTGCCAGTTCAATACACCTGTGAGGTATGCAATATGACAGTGTATGTGACAGAACTACACATAAAACCCAGTACACCTAGCTTGACAAAGATATGTCAGTTGTAGTACCACTGCTTCAGGTATGTATCTTCTCCCTAGTATGTCTGAATGGGCATCTTGAAGTAATTGAATCATGTATAGCAGGCTGTGCAGTTGCTCATAACTATAAGTGGAAACATGTTAATGTTTGTAGAAATACACACCTGTCATTCCTTAGGTTATGCACTGTAGTTAACTGCTCTGAAATGGAACATACAATTATACTACTCTAGCTAAGCAGAACACTTGTGCAAAAGGCAAAATGTCAGCCCTTAACATTCATAGGGTATACCTGATCACGCAAAACAACAGTATGACACTTACCAGGTACAGGACCACCGACTCCGGCCACACCTGACGTACCTGTGAAAAGTTGAGGGAAAGGTATTGTCAGCAACACCAAATGTTGTAGTTTTACAAGGTAATATGTGCATATATCCACATGTACACTAGTTAATGTGATACTGGCTATATTGCTGCATTCTGAGTATGTGTGCACAACTGTGGTGGAAAGCCAACCCCAATCCAGTGCATGCAGATAGACCTGACACCCATGTACTCGTCTGTAGAGACTGCCACAATGACTGCAAATGTGTTATACTGGTGAACAGAGTCAGCTTATCTGGACACTCTTCTGATGTGGATTCTGTGGCACCCATCTCCAGGATGTATGGTGTGATGATTGGCTGGGAGCTGTGGGTTGATCCTAGGTTCACCAGGAATTCCTCTGTGGCTGAGAGTGGTTGTTGTATTGCAGGCCCTCCACTGTTGGCATCATGATCCCTGACAACAGTAGCTGCCCTTTGACATGCAGCATTGACCATGTCTGTGGCCTGGTGTTGAACCTGCTTGTAGGTCCTGTCATGTTGGCCAATATCATTCACAGCCCTTAAAAGGTCAGACCACAATGCTGCCCACTGTTCTTGATTGTGGTGACCCCTTGACAGCAGGATGTGATGTTTGAATCTGAGGGCATCCACTATAGAGTCATTTTCTGAGTCATTTTCTGCAGATAAAAATGGAGGATGTCTCTGTCGATACATCATACCTGCAAGACAACAGCAGGGGAACACATTACAGGACTCGACACGTGGTTGTCCACTATGTACAGACCCTGCACAACCAAAATGGGCTGCACTATCCACCACTCCCTCACACATCATACCCCGCAGTCTGTCAACACACTACATGTGTGGCTATCACCAAGATAATAGAAATACTGGTTATGTCCCTGTGTGCTATGACAGTCTGCTGTATGTCTCTACACCCATCACTGCAGTCTACTGTGGGGTATCGCTTATGGGCAAAGTCCAACTACTATGTCATACAGCCACTGTCAAAGAGCTGTGGGCTATTACAACAACTATATGGGGACAGTCTAGCAACACCACTGTGTCACAATGACAGACATCAATGAAACCTGCTGTAGTATATCTTCCCTGTAGGTATCATACCTCTCCACTACACAGATGTTTCTGGAATGTGAACGTGTGCCTCAAAGATGTGGTCCTTTTGGCACACACATGTGGATATCTGACAAATGGTTGGCCAATCATTGATGGTTGTTGTCAGAATATAGAGAATCTGGCTGTTGCATGCCAGACCCATCAGAAAACACTTATGCTACAGTAATATCTGTTTGTCTATTCATACTCTTATTTTGTATGGCTGATATGAATACTCTGTTGCAGAGTTTGGGCCTGTGTCCCTCCACTAATTATGGCTATGACCTGACTTCCTGCTGCAAGGGGTTGACATGTATGTTAGCCATAACTCTCAAACTATGAGGTACAAATGTCAATGAAGCAGTGACCTAACCAGTGTACATCAGGGATACCTTTACGATGTCAGAACTATTTCTGTGTGACATTGACAGACTAAGAGGTGGTGAATTACAGTACATCATTTGATATTACAGCTGTGTACACCCTTACTTATTGTCAGTATGTCTAACTCACAATCCACTAGTTTTCCTACAACTGCCGACCATTGTAGGAGGGAGTAACAGGGGCAGAGCTGTGATTTGATTCAAAGCAGGGATAGCTGAGATGCATGTCTGTAGCTGTTGGATAGCAGAGTATTACCAACATGTCAATACCACAGATGTACTACAGGCCTGCTGTTGTAATCCATATTCCCCATGCCTTCTTCCTCCCATCTGCATCCCATTATATGTGGACATGTATTCCATACCTGGTAGAGTGAAGTAATCTTGTTTTGACCAGAACCTCTGCAAACAGCTTGCAAAACTGTTGTCTGTCTGAGTAAAGCAACCTTAGTGACCTGTTCCCCATAAGCAGTTGATTGCCTTTTGTAGGTAATGCTCATTAATAGTTGATTGCCTGTGCATGAATCAGTAGCTCAGACTTGCTAACTTCATCCAAGACAGCTGGATTGCACTTTCATTAGCCAATTGCATGGTACCCCAGTCAATATTTAAGGGCTTCATGCAGGCTTTGAACCCTTTCTTAGTCTTTTTGATGGACATTAGGGAGGTGTGGAGACTACAGTATCAAAGAGGGTAGGTGCAATTACTGTAAACTGTTGAGATTTATGAGGTATGTCCACAGTTTTGCACCATATGTTTAGCCATTGTCCCATGACATTGTGATTATCTGGCAGATCAGTGGTAAACATTGTGGGTTGTGATCAGTGAGAAGAGAGAGACATGTGAGTGCCAAATGTCGTACTAGTCAGAATTTGCATGCTGATGCAATAGCTGCTATTCTATCAGCTCATTATCTTTGTAGGGGCAAACTAAGAAACATGTCCCAGTCATTGGACCTTTAACCCCCCCCCCCTTTATGTATGGTTTTGCCTGGATCCCTTGTTCTAGGGTGTTGTGAGATATGGTAGGTCTGTAGCAACTAGCTTAACATACAGCTGTGTATGTTCCAGGCTACACCTGCTGCTGCAGCCTAGGACACATCGGGGAAGTGTGAACATGTTGGAGGACAGAAAGCTGTACATGTAACTGAGGCAGCAGTGTCAGCTCTGTCATTACAACAGAGCCAGGGTAACGGCACCCTTTATAGTCCACTCGAGGCTTGTGCTTAAGGTATATCTGCTGTGTAACAATGTCAATCACAGAGTAGTAGTCAGTATAGTTAGGCTATACAAATATGTGCAGTGTGTCCCTACCTGCAGGTTTCTGACTTGCAAACATGGCTAGCAGTTAATTTAGTAGCAGCAACCTTTGTGGGTTAAAACTGAATGACACAGTCATTACTTGCTGTGCTTACAAGAATGCAATTGAAATGCAACACACTGGATTCAAACCCAGGACTGTGGGTATCAAACCATACTATAGGCAAGGCATTTAACAGACTGCGCTACTACTGCAGCAGTAAGTGTATGTGTAAGATATATGTGCATATGTACTGTCTGTGAGACATGCATTGTCTGCATCTATCATTATGTGCATGGCTTTCAAAGGCAGTTGTTCTGCAAAAGGGTCCCAGTTCTACACATGTACTTTGCCATTGCTGCCTTAGTAGGTGTGTTTAAAGATGTTGCTGATAAAAAGGTACATTTACCTGCTATATCAGGCTTCACGTACATCCATTATTATGTATTTGTCTGTGTACTAGTGTACATTTTGCATCAGAGTCCCAAGGACACTAATTTTTCCCAGTACATGTACTTGCAGTCTGTCAGTGGTACTCAGTTTATTTTGCTGGAAACAGCTGTTTTAAGTAAGAGCTGAGTGGCATAGTGGGCTAATGCACTATGCTGTAGTTGAGAGCGACCTGGGTCTGAGACTTGGTCTTGGTAGGGCTGATTATTTTGTATTTGTGAGAAACACATAAGATCATTAAGAAAGTTTAAAGTGTTTTTAAACGGGTTTGCTCAGTTTTGCATGTGCTCTTCTTAGCTCCGCACAAACCAGCACTAAAAATTTAAAAAGATAAAAAAGGGGGTGATAGGATAGTGGTGAAATGGGGGCAAGCAGGTTGAAAAACATACTGAAAGGCAGGTAGGCATATGCAGGATGGGTGTAGGGAAGAACCATAGCTTTTCATTTCTTGTACAGGAACAGCTGTTCTGTTTGACAGATTTTGGACTCTCAAACTCCACAGAGAGGGGTGAGGACAACATAAATGTGTTGTCAAGCCAGTTGGACCAAATTAGTTGTGTCTAGTGGACACGTGCAAAATGGAGAGCTATGTATGGGGCTATATTTTTTTTTTCAGGACAGGTGCTTCTTTTTTAAGGAGAAAGTGGAATGCTGGGGAAGGGATATAGGTATGTGTGGGGAGGTCAGTTGGGTAGGAGAGGATGCAATTGCAGACAGACAAGACAGACAAGACAGCAGACAGGGGTGGTATGTGACACATGTGGGCGGTAAAAACCTTGGATGGGGAGAGTGTTGAGGAACCTGAGAAGTATGTGCCTCCGGACGGCAGCAGCATGACTGAGCTTTCCACCCACGAGCAGTCAACACTGCTCCTTCACTGCCCCAAAGGTGGCTGTGCTGGAGGCTGGGCATCAGGGCCAGCAGAACCCACCAGATTGTCCAGTTTGCCCTCAAGCCAGTGCAGCCATCATTCATAACTCCTATGAAGAATCCTGTGCACCATGGCCGGTAGCCAATCCTGGGTGACTACCGGCCCTCTGCCACTGCTCCCAGGGAAGGATGGACCCCGTCCCCTAAGGTGGTTCTTCCCAAAGGTGGTGCAGGGCCAGCAGAGGGGGAACCACCAGATTGGGTCCCAGACATGCTGATACCCAGTGCCATGGCCAGCTGAGGTAGGGTAGGTGGATCAGCAGGAAGCAGCCTACCCTGTGTGGTAATAGAGGTATAGCAATGTGTATAGGTTAGTTAAGAACAACAAAATGTGTTAGTAATAACATCATGCCAGAACATAGGAAATATCCCAATCACATTTCAATGCATATCATATGGAGCACAACAATAAATAACACAACAGTCAGTATATTGACAGCATGCCAGTTACAGTTACGGCATAAGGCTAACAACATAGGTATTTAATAGGATATGTTAATATGCAACCATTATAATGCATAACAATAGTAAAACACATGTCCTAAAATAAAGTTTAATGTAAGACCAGATGTTAATAGTAAATCTAACCAATGGATAACAATAATAAATAAATGTAGATATGGGGTGGGGAGAGAGACAAATAAACAGTCCATTAATACCATTTTAGTGTATTTCATGGAGAACAGTGCTGCTATCTACTCTACAGGTCTGTTCATTCTTTATGTTTACAAGTGGACTATAGCTGCTGTGGCACATATATACCTCTCAAGCTGTCCGCATGGGGCAGTATGGGCCAAGCCATAACAACTGCAGGTAGTAAACAACATAGAACACTTGCACATCAGGTGGACCTATGTAACTATCAAGGTGTACTGTGGGCTAGTGTAGTGCTACATTCCTGGTTAGATACTCATGTTGATGGTAAATGTGTGACAGAGGTATTACGCACTACTAATTACATTCAGTGACAGCGTGACACTTGAGAGACATGTATGTGTACAGTGCAAAAACTATACTACTATCATACCTTGCTTGACAGGCCTGGGGATAGAACCCAATAGCAGTGACTGTAGAGGACATGTGCATCAAATGTTTTAATTGACTGCAAAAATCTTTAACAGTCACACCAGGCATACAGCCATACCAATGATTACACATTTTGTTTATTTTATTTTATTAATATTGTATTTATTTCCTTTATTTTGTGCTGTATACTCACATTCCTGATAATGATTTTAATAGTCTATGACATCTAAGCACACACTTATTTACCCAGACTATTGCCTAACTCACCCATTTTCCTGTAGTTCCTGTGGAGAGAAAATTTGTAATCATTTTGTGGCAGTTACTGTAACTTCCAATGCTACAAAGCACTGGATTCGAACCCTAGTCTGTGTGGGTGGGACAAAACATACTTCAGACAAAGCATTTAGCAATCTGAGCTACTGAGTCACTGCTGTTTGCTTACTGATTTATATTTGTCTAGATCTCAGTTTTATAGTAGACTGCAGTGACAGCTGAACACACAGTCATGAAATTCAAGCATGACAGAGATACTAGGTAACCTATACATTACTACATAGAATGCTGGTGTACACAATATATTGTTAGGGGGTTGAAATATCTGTGAAGTCTACAAACCATATTGGATTACTGGGTTGATTAGCTCATATTTGAGGTCTACAACTATTACACTGTTATACTTGCCTGCAGCACCATACCTCTGAGCCTGAATGCATATAGCTGAAATGCAATGGTTAAAACAAGACAATCCTGATATGCACACTATACCTTGGGTGTTATTGTTATTGCTTCATGTGTTATTATGGAACAGGTGTCATAGTTCATTTCTTGTAAAACAACTCTGACTCTACACTCATTGCACAACACACTTTATTAGATATACCTTGAGGCAGACACTGGTATTGTTTTGTGTTTTTATTGCAGAAAAGTTGTCATAATCAATTTCATGCAAAACAGCCACAATTCCACACATATTGCACAACACAGTTTTATTAGGGGTACTTTCATGCATTTACTGTTATAGTTTAATATTTTTTTGTACAGCAGTTGTTGTAATGCAGGTGTTGCAATATAGCTGCAATTCCACAGTTATTTATTTATTTATTTATTTGCATTTGTTGACTGGGATAGTCCACTGGGTCGAGTTGGCCCATTTTCAGTGGAGGCCCGGGGAGAAAAGCTCCACAAGAACATACATTACATTTACATATATGTAAGGTTACATTACACTACTTATTGTACAATATTCAGTTCAATGCATTAGGTAACATTAGTAAAATTGGAAATATATTATTCATGTTTTAACCAGATTGACAGAGAGAAAGCCCAATTAGATATTCAAGTAAGAGACAAAGAAGGAGGGTAGGAAAACAATCAGTTAAGGAAGTAATTTAGGTAGGAGCATGAGAGGGACATTCCCATTTGGAGGATAGATGTATAGATAGAGATGTATGAATGATGTATTATTGCAGTAGAAACTTTATTTCATTTACTTTATCATACTTAATACTTTACTCTTCCCTGCTTATTTCACTACAGTTGGCAGTGGTCAGTTATTGAGGTACAGGTCTACGTCTACATTCATTGCAATACAATCTTTACTGTATATACCTAATGGCAGGTAATGCTTTACTCTTTCTTGCTTATCTGACTATAGATTGCAAAATACAACTGTACTCACCACACTCACGGTGCAACCTAGCCAAACACCTGGCATGCACCTCAACATTGTGAGCCATTTTCTCTGCAGCTGTTGGGAGAGAAGGATACCATTATGTATACCAGTTTAGCAGACATTCAAGTTTAGACATCTGTGAAACACAGGTAATGGTACTTACATACATGTGGGACATTCTCAGCCTGGAAATCTTGGACCCATGTGCCAAGAGAACTCCCTTCTATCTTTTTAGGTTGTCATGGTGATGATGGCACTGCTCACCTGTGTAAGGGATACCAGTCACACTGGAGAGATCCTTTGCCAGCTGGTCCCAGGCCTCAGTCTTGCACTGTGAGCCCTGGTAACCTCCCTGCATCAGTCGGCCCTCATGTTTTTTCACAAGGAGTCCAACCATGACCCTGGACTCCAGAATGCCATACACTGTGCCCAAAACTGAACCCTCTCCAGCACCAGCCATAGTGCATTCCTCAGAGAAAGTACTCCAATGAATTAAGCTGTATTCCCACCTGTTGAGCGTAATATAGCCTGTTTCCCATGTTTACATGCCATTGGCCAATTTTTAAAAATGAGGCATGTTCGCTTGGAACCATGCATGCTGAACTGAGTAGTGCTTAAACTGGTAAATGCTTAGCAGTGCTTAGCAGTGCACAAACCAGCTAAGCAATGTGAAGCAGTGCCTAAAGAGAGATTGTTTAAGCAGTGCTTAGCAGGTCTTAGCAGAGCTTGGCTGAGCACAGCAGATCAGGATTTAAAACTAATCATAAACATTTTTCTTTGCAAAATAAATGCTTAATTTCCCTTCCATGTATTTAAACCCTGCACCCACTGCACAAAGGTCGTAACTCTAACCATTTAGCTACATGAATGGCTGGAATACTGCTATACTTTTACATATACCTCTGAGCTAACTTTAAGCACCTAAGCACTGCTAAGCACCATGCCACACCACAAAACCCTTTACGCTATGCTTAAACTTGACCTTTGAATCACAAATTAAATGCATCCACTTTCTATTTTTAGTTTTCTTGGTGTCACGGTGCTGCTTAGCACTGCTGTGCTCCATGGTGCGCAAACCTGTGGAAAAAATAAAGAAAAAAAGAATAAATTAAATACACTGCTATAATGCACTTGGACAGTGCAGGGGGTGTGTTACTCATCTGCGGACACAGTTAGTCACACACTCCCTACACTGATTCAATAATCATGTTCCATGGCTCTCCCTCAGCAACACATCATCCTTAAAATGCATGGCGCGCTACCCAGGGAGAACCAAGTACATGGACAAAGTAACTTTTGTGTAGGCCCTACACTATGCCTACATAGATTTTATTAAGTCTAGGGGAATATTTGCATTTGTATTAATCTGCAAGATATTTGTAGAGTGATTAAAAGAAAACATTACCCATTGCTTTCATTTGAAGAATTGGTCTCAAGAATGCTAAATGGTAATTTCTTCTCAGAAGTGTTCTAAGGAGCTGTTTCCATTGTAAGTGAAGGCTTAAAGTTGTTGAAAATATAACTGATGATAAATTTGTTTAGGGTCAGACATGTGAAGCACATGACAAGAGACTGCTACAGTTGCTGAACAGACATCATTCATCAATGCTAAATAAGAGCAAATGTAGAATAAGTGACACTCCTGAACACAAGAATTATATTTTAACATCATAGAGACTAAACCTGATCCAAAGAAAAATCTGAGCATTTATGCAAATGTTAAGGGTGGAAGACAAAATGACATTACAGAAGCTTTGGGAAAGTACCTAGGAAAGTTTGTACCTAATAGGAATAAGATAATTATCTCTTTAAGAAATATTTTATATCAATAAATTACTGGGGAATAGAGCTTTGAGCAAGGTGAGAGTTTTGAAGTCTTGAAAAAAAAACTAGTTGCTGATATTTCACCATCAAAATACTAAGATATAAATAAGTCAACTATGTTGTAAGTAGGTACTAGTCAGAATGGTGTAGTAGTGCTGAAACTACAAGAAAACAGATCATCTATAAGAGGGTAAAGAGCATTTACAGATCTACAATAGATGTGCTGAAATAGAAAAACAACAATTAGGAATAGTAAGTGCATGTGAGAAATTATGTGAATGTGTACATAATAAAGATGTTCGGGAAGAAGCAGACTACAAGTACTTACAAAGCATATTCAAAAAGTCTTTGTAGAAGGCATCTCTTAGATAGCAGAAGATACTACTTAGGTCACAGAAGTGTGACTTCAAAGTAGTATCCAGGCAAGCAATGAATTACACATTGCAGAGAAATAGAATAATGCATGGTCCCCAGAGAAACATGAAGGTCTGCCAGAAGAACTAGAGATGTCTTTGGTAATGCCACACCTATCAATGAGAAAACAAAAAGTAAAATAATTTATGTGTCTGCTGATACAGATTTATAAATGCAATTACTAGAAGATGTTACAATGAAAAACAACCTGGCCAATCATTATTAATAACACAATTTACCCTTATGTTTTCTTTCTGAGACAAACTACATTTTGTAGAAGGGCTTGATGTTTAAAGCTGACAAAATAATATTACCCAAATAACTGAGAAAACAAGTGTTTGAGAAGATACATGAGTCAAATCTAGGAATAGTATAGTGCAAAGAAAGAGCAAGAGGTATGATGTTTGGACCAGATATATCAATCTCGCAGATGTCAGACCAAGCTGTGCCATGTGCAATGCATATCATAACAAAAGTCATAATGAAGAGATACTATCATATCCCAATTCAGGCCATCCATGGAGTCAAGTGGGTACAGATTTGTTCCATTCCAGAGATGCCATGCATCACATATTATTTTATCTGTGTAGATTATTATTCTAACTTCCCTGAAATAATCAAATTCATAGACACAACAAGTGCAGATGTGGTTAGTGCATTGAAATCAATATTCTAGATACAAGAAAGTAGTGATATTATCATATCTAACAATGGCCCACAATACAAAACTCAGGAATTCAGATGTGTGAGATCAAGTATACACTTTCCTCAACCCAGCATGCAAGTGGATTGGACTACTTTAATAGTGAAAAATCTTATGAAAAACAGCTGTAACAAATGTTATGAGAATTGTTACCTTGCAGTTTTGGAATATACCAAGTTCCAGGAAGGGCAATTGGAATAATCATGAACATTTCTTTTTTAAGAAAATGAGACTGTAAAAACTGGAATTACCAGAGGTGCAAAGATACATACTTGAAATTGCATCTCTAAATGAAGTTGCAGTATGCCAATAAATGTCCCAAAAAGAAGTCCAGAACTCCTGTAGAAACAGATGTTAAATTATCCTAGTATGAAAGACCTTAAACAAACCACATGGATAATATTGGCTATTCAAATATTAAAAATTATTCAAAGAACTGAAAGATACATTATTAAAATGTGTTCCTGAATATGCAAAATAAATTTGATTTTGATGTAGAAAGCTCATTTCATGTCTAGTACTGTGTTATGGTTAACTTCCAATACTAATGATATAATAGAATACCTGGTTCCTTATAAACATATAGTAAAGCTCTATTTAGCTCTAGACATTGGATTTTCTTACATGGGGCATACACCCTTGCATGTTAATATCACTTATGATTTTCATATAATAATACACAAAACTTTCAAAGAAGTCAGATTGCAGAATTGACCTGATGAAGTCTAGACCACATCTGCTATATGCACATACTAGTTGTGATAATGTGAGGTACTGTCAGCTATGCAAGGAGAAGTAGGGCAGTGGATGTATAACATATGCCAGCATAGCTAGCTAGAGTTTTGTAAAGAATTATATGTCATTTGTAAACCAAACTGATTTGTACAGGTGCTTGAGCTGAAAATGCATTTGTATAGCTGCTGGGGTAAAAAATGTACCAACAGTGGGTCCTGCTGGACAGAAAAGAAATACAGCTGTATGTCAGACTGTATTGTAACTGTTGAAATGTATATATTGTGACAAAGGATACTGGAAGAGAATAGGTTAATCTCAGTCCAGCTAACTTTGAACAATAGCCTGAAATTAAATTACCTGGTTTATGCCATAAAGATTGTATCTTACAGTTCTGATTGCAACCAGAGATAAAATGGCTGTAAAAACCAAGACTAGGAATCCAATTGTATTGTCCTTAGGGGTGAACTAATCACAACCCTGGAAAGGTGGATGTTTTTGAGATGGTTTTATAACTTCCAGATGCTATAACACATCTTAGCAAAACTCTATAAATGTGTGTATTATGACACATATGTGCTAGGTTCTGGTTCAGTTTCTAGTAAAGGGGTAGTGTGGGAACCAGAGTCAGATGATCAGATGTATGTGATGTCTTTCCGTAATCAAGCACAGAAATGATGTTTTAATACTTAATACTAGATAAGATAGAAGTCTCAGGGCAGTCTGTTTTTTTAAATCTGACAAAGAAGGATCCCTCACCCACTTCATCTTGCCTTGCTTTAGTAATTAACCAGGGAACAGTTATTCTTTAGTTCAGTCAGGAAACTATAGTGAGATTAGTTAAGTACTGTTTTTCTGTATCTGTGTGAATCCACCCATCTGTGTTATGTTTTAATAGTCCCTGTGGCTGAAACTCTGGTGTTTATTGTAAATAGATAGTTGTTATTTTATTATTTATTATTAAATATAAAAAGCCGAAAGACACAACAACATTATTAAATATATTTAAACATTTCATTGTGGCTGGTCTTTTAGAGAATATTTTAATCCTTGAGAGTACTTATATTTATTTGGTGACACTGTGGGTGCTTCTGAAAGCCTTGCTGCATTGGTCACATACTACCATTTGTATTAGCATTGATTTTACTCAGTATAATTTGGTACCTTTGTAAGAGCCTTAGAGTAGCAGGCTTTGAAGTGTTCTGGTGGCAATATCTACCTTATAGTGTGGGCAGAGGGGCATAGCTGGTTAATCTGTGCCAGCTTTTCCCATGTGTGTGTGTGCGTGTGTGCGTGTGCGTGTGTGCGTGTGTGTGTGTGTGTGTGTGTGTGTGTGTGTGTGTGTGTGTGTGTGTGTGTGTGTGTGTGTGTGTGTGTGTGTGTTTGTGTGCGTGTGTGTGTGTAAGGTACTTAGAGCAGGGACATAGAGCACTGGTTTCACAGAGATGGTGGTGGAGGACTTGGCTTGGAACACTTGGCTGATGATGCAACTCTACAGCTGTGGTCACTATGGAGTCTTATTTGGGGCCCAGTGAGAGAGACAGGAAACCTAGCCCCAAGATGGTTGTGTGTTCCCTGTGTGCTCTTAAGTGAAAGTGTGCTTTGTGCAGAGAGCTGCATCTGGAAATACTGTGTGCATCTATTTTTGTTCCAAGTGAATGTCCATCACTGGTGTCCATGGTGAGGATTGAGACTCCTTGATCACTGGCCCAGAGGGGGGATGTCACACTAGTTATTAAGCTTTCTGGCATAACCCTTGTTAAGACAGTAGCAAAAATGTAAATAATCCATACAATCAAGGATAAAAAATTATGAATCAAAATAAAGCTACGTCCTTTCAAAATCATGATTTTGCTGTCAAAAGTCTGATGTGTAATCTTTCCAGATAAATGTGGCTGCAGATTTCACTCCCCCCACAAAAAAATCAGCCTTTGAAATTACATCTTTAGAATATTAGAATATCCACAACTTCCCAAATAACCAGGAAAGGTTCTAATACAGTTTTGTTTAGCAGTAAACAATGATGTAATATCTTCCCATCTCCACAAACACAAACTAATCAAGAAATGTACTTCATTCAGACTCTTGTAATTGACAGCATGATGGGACAGTCATATCTGTGTATATGTATTTTACTGGCATGTACTTATTTATTCAGATGTTAATGATATTATAGAACCCAACAGTATCCTGAGCAGAGATGTTTGAGTCACTGGGTATAGAATCCCAGTCTGTTGTCATAAGTGTGTAATTTACTGCTTCAGTGTTTTGATTAATAAACTCTAGAATGGATAATTCAACTAAAATAAGTTTCATTTTACTGCTAGTTTAAATATGATGGCATCATAACCTCATTTAATTAGAAGGGGTACTAGATTAATAGATTCACAGATATTCCATGCCTATTGAATTTTATGATCATGTATGCCTTATCACTACCCATTCAGAGGCTACACCTCCTTTCTCCAGGAAGCCCATGCCAGTCTATTCCGGTTAGAACCTCCAGTCATCTGATATTCCAACATTAAAAGCAGGTGTGCTACCGATTGGGCCACGAACACTATACATAATAGTTGGAAAGCAGAATGATCATACATTTCTTACTGTAACACCTAAGATGTTGCCATCCCTTGTTGAATGTTGCACTATTTCAAATATTTTGATTAAAATAGTCAATTAATATTTGGATGTGATTACTTGATGTTGATTAGTTTAAGTTTATCAATTCAATTTATGATTGTCAAAATCCCTCGTAAGGATTATTATTTGTTTATTTTTGCATTCTGGAGCTTTGTCAGGAAATTCTCATGCTGTGTAGTGGACATAAATGATGTGCAGTCAAATTCTATAATACTATACTCAATACAATTGATACTAATTACTGTAAGGTCAATTTGTAGCCCTGAGACAATTTATTGGCTTCTGGATTTTAGGTATTATATCACAAATACTGAAATATTCCTACCTAATCCTTTGTATCTGCTAAAATTGGCAGAGCTATACCCCAGAATTAGTGATATATATTTTGCATCTTTAAACCATGTTTCAGTAATGGCTCAATATCAACATCCTCCAATCACAATAATCCTTCTAAATCACCCAATTAATTTCAAAAGTTTGAGGAATTTAGCAGTCACCTTTGCTTTTGATATTTAGTCTTGAATATTTGTCATTTGTTTTTCTTTTGTCTTAGCAATCAAAGAGATTTAAACAAGACACTATGACTTTGAGGATAGACAACATCCTTCTCAGTACCTTCACCCTGCTGGGTGAGAGCAGATGCAAAACATTCAAACTGGTTGCACATTTCACTCCAGAGTGACAATCACTGAATCCAGTTTCCATAACACTATTTCCCTAGCCACTAACTGAACCATTGTATTAATTTGTAGGAATTATGGAGGGTGATGGAATGGGCGGCCACGGTGGTGCAGTGGTTAGCATTGCTGCCTCACAGCAAGAGGTTCTCCGGTTCGATCCTCGGCTGGGGTGCCTTCTGTGCGGAGTCTGCATGTCCTCCCTGTGGTCGCGTGGGTTTCCTCCCACATCCCAAAGACATGCTGCAGGTGGATTGGACACTCTAAATTGGCCCTAGGTGTGCGTGTGAGTGTGCCTTCTGTGGAAGGTTGCGCGGGCTGGCAACTCGACACCGTAAAACTCCACTGCCATTCAATGTGCGGACAAGGTGATCCGCTGTGGCGACCCCTAACCGGGAAAAAGCCAGAAGAAGAAGAATGGAGGGTGATGGGATGATTTTGTTAAGCAGACATGGTGTGCCAATGATAGCAACTATGCTTAATAATCTCATCATATCCTCTTGCATATCCATGAAGAAATACCTTCTTGGACTATTCACTACAATGGGAATAGTGATCATGTGATAATTAGCCTTAATCTTGTTTTAACTTTGTTGAGATATTCTTAATTTATGATCTAGGCAGGCATAACACTGTGATAAGCTCCATACAAAGTTCAGTGAGACACATGTCTGTTTATATGAAGACTTTCTGCACTGTCTTCATATTTTGACTCTGTATGTTTGATTTACTGTGGAGAACTGGTCGGTGCAGCATGCTACATATAAAAGGTTTTGTTTTTATTGAGCTAATACTTCTTTTTTGTCCCCTTCTGCCATCCTTAACAGCTGTCCCAGTGATCCATGTCCTGTGCTGGGTCTATCTGCATACTAATCTTACTCCAGTCAATGCCAAAATTTCACTGGATTGAGGGTAGCCTGTGGAAGGGTATATGTCACTAGGTTATACTTCTCAACCTCTAAGTGCACAAAAAGTGGACAGAGCCAAAATAAAGGGTGACAAAGGCCCAAAATATGAACACATTTTAAATATTACTCTTATAAACTTGGAAAGCTGCTAAAACAACAGGTTTTGCATTAGCACACATTTTCAGAAGGATATGAAGTCTGAAACTCAAATGTCTGCCATTATTTAGACATTTCAGTTCTAAGTGATTTGCCAGAAAACTACAACTTTTATCAGTACAAATTAAAAACTATGAGGCAAAAGTCTGGACAATTTGTGAAGATGTGGACAGCTGAGAGGTTTGCCCTAGGTAAGCATTCAGTGGGGATCTTGTCGTGTATCATCCTGGCTCTACAGCAACTCAACCAATCCATCCACCTAATATCAGGACTAGGTCTCTAAAGCAACAGCATCTCCAGTCTCCACCAGAGGCTGCTGTAAGAGATGACTAATTCTTCACCCACCCTGCCAGGATGGTAATTCCTGTCCCTCCCTGTTGCTCCATCAGTCACCCCAACTGCTAATAGAACCCAGATGATGAACAGGGCAGTAGTCAGGACCTTATCCCTCTATGCCAGAGGAGCAGATGTTGATCTAATACTTCTTGTCATATACATGTGGTTTTTATAGGTGTAGTCTTCTGTACAAATATATTGCACAGTGTGTGTGTGTGTGTGTGTGTGTGTGTGTGTGTGTGTGTGTGTGTGTGTGTGTGTGTGTGTGTATGTATATGTGTGTGTGTCTGTATGATCACAGGGTGGGGCAGCTTCTGAGACTTTAGCCTCAGTAGTGTAGATATACTTAGAATTCTCAAAGATAGGAAAAGTCAAGTCATATAAGAGAATTTTCTGTGAGTATGCAGTAGTTTTAACACTGGTCAAGACATGAGTTGCCCATCAAGCCTTTGAAAGTAGCTCAAAATGTGGTTCCATACCTATTTTATAGCTAGATCATTCCTATATAAACATATCATTATTAAAGTGGATCATTAAAATAGTAAGTTTTGCAATAATGTTGTTTTTTTTTTTTAAACAGCACATTTATTGTTTACTTTAACTATAGTTCTATGTTGAACAGTATTAGATTTTGTACTGCATATGTATTTATGATGGGAAAGCTAGGTAAATAAATAAATAAAAAAAAACAAGGAAGGTAAATAATGTTCAATCAGTTAAAGGGGAGAAAATATGACTGGGAGCTTATGGAGTCAAACCAATATAATGGGTGGGAAATTCAAGAGATGGAGAGTGCAACAAGGGCAGGGTGGGTGGAGAAATTCAAAAACACTATTGCAATCTTTTCTGGCAAGTCTCACAAGGAAACCCTCTTTACTCGCTTTAAATAAAAATGCTATTTCTCAAGTCCATCCATAGTTTAGAAGCAGTTAAACTCTGTGTCACAAAAAGATGAGCACAGTATAAGTATACAGGCTATAAACCAAACCAAGAAACAGAGTTCTTATACTCCCACTAGCAGGAGCTTTTGGTACCACCGCTGGTTGCTAAAGTGATGACTTCACTACTCTGTAGAGTGGTTGATACCAGTGGCTTCACTCATTGCCCTAGCAACCTGGTGCCAGGCATCTACTTTGTAAAATTGGTCATCATAATGGCCCAGCAGGTGCCTCTGATAGTCCCTGTACAGCAAACACAGAGATATTTTTGTCTCCTGGCTGCACCAGGCAGAAGCCGTAATGAAACCAAAGCCTGAACAAGGCATGTCCCTGTAATGGCCTTCACAAGGAGAAGAATGAATGCCCGTATGCTGATTAAATATTTGGACATCTCCTGATGTGGACCATCTGGCAGAAATGATGCACTAAGGGATGTATCTCTAATGTAGAGTCATGACAATTTGACAGAAAGGGCTTTGCAGACTCCATGAATAAGCATAGTGCAAACATGGCAAATTACCCCTGATATGGGCAGGAAACAGCATTCTTGCACTGCCTGGGAATGATAGCATGAAGAGTTATGGATGAGATTCCAATACAGTGGCACTAAATTGACTTATTACTGTAACTCCTATGCTATGAGGCCTGATTTAACATGATAATAAGGCTGGTCACCATACTGAAAAGATTGCATTAAGATGAGCAAGTCAGGATTTAGTGGAGGGGGTATTGAAATGTAATGTATGTGCAGTGAAGGAAAAAGAAGATGCCAGGCATTGCAGCTTTACTGTGTATTCAGAAGTCATGGTAGATGGCATTATTAGTGACAGAGAAGAAACAGTAGATGAGGGTGATGTAACATAACACATATGCATGACAGATAAATGTCCAACTAGTGGGGCTCACAGTAACAGATAACATAACACATGTGCATGACAGCAGGTGTCCTGCTTAGGGGGCTCACAGTAATGGAGAACATAACACATGTTCATGATAGGTAAATGTCCAGCTTGGGAGCCTCACAATAACAAAGAACATAATATACGTGCTTGACAGCTAAATGTCCAGAGGAAAGAACTTACCATGACAAAGAATATTGCACAAGGGCATTGTTATTGACATCAATTCCCTTTTTACCATTTTGTACATGGTGTTGGGTACACATCAACTGTGGCCATCACAGGGGGCATGGCCAGGATGGTGAGCAGTGAACAGCACTGTTTTTGCTCTACTTTATTTTAACATACTTACAGGATTTTTACTAAAAAAAATGAAATACATTTCAAAACATGATGGATTTATAGTTGAGCATCTGCTGAAAGATTTTGTACAAAAAAAACAAGTTTGAAACTCTTTTGTTTTTTCCTGTCAAGAAAACAAGAAAGAACTAATCATCTCAGAATGAGCCACTCTCAGCCCAGTGTATAGGATAGCAGTATGAAAAAGACATGCCGGCTATACTAAGTAACATCAGTGTGTTGTATGCATTGACAGATAAACTAGAAAGCAAAATGGACAATTTTGAAGACGAATGTAAAAAACAAGTTGAAATTGAGTGACTCTCTTAAACAATCATCACAAATCTCAAGTATAGAAGAGGCAATGTCTGATTTTGATGGAAGATTACTTGAAAATAAGAATAACACTGAATTTCTTCTGAAACAAAGCAACTTATTCTGGGAAAAAAATAGAAGACTTAGAGATCAGACCTAGAAGGAATAATAATAGGATTTACGAGATTCATAAAAAAGAAGAGGGAGACAGTGTGATTCAATTCCTTAATACATGGCTGCCTAAAACTTTGAACCTGCCTGATGCTTTTTCCTTTGGCATCAAAAGGGCACATAGCTCACTTTCTAACTCATCTTTAAAAAATAAAAAACACCTTCACCAAGGCCAGTGATCGTAAGATTTTTCACAAGTCAAGATAAGGATTTAGTCTTTAAAGTTGCATGGACTAGTTATCCAGTTAAAATTAAAGAGAATGCTATAAGATTTGACAATTACTATTCAACATTAGTGATGTCAAAGAGAAAAGCATGTGTGTCACTTGTTAAAAGTTTAAGGAAAAACAATATTAAACCACAAATCTTTTTCCAACAAAAATAAGGATTCGTCTTCCACATGGAAAGATTTTTAACACCTTGGAAGATGCAATGAATGTTACACAGAAAAATAAAATTCTAGAAAAAAAAAACAGAAGAAATGGATGGGAATCTATCAACATCTTTGAAGAGAAATGCAACAGGAGATGGTTAATAAAAGAAAAAAAAACAGTAAAAAAACTGAAGAACAAATGAAAATCAATGTATTTCATGGTTATGAATTCTTACTAATTTAAGGAAGTGCTTGAATACTGATGAACAGGTGCTGAATATTACTTTTTACAACGTAAATAATTTTTTTCTTTCTTTCCCTACTTCAAATGATTACTAGTTCCCTTTTTTAAAATGTTAGAGTTTGATTCTTTTAGTTATATAGGGTGTTAAAACCACTTATTTTCATTTAGAGGTTAAAAGGTTAAACTCTTCACTTTATGTTAGGTGCACACGTTTTGATATCAAGTAACGTACTATTAAATATAATACATGATGCAATAAATGACACTAAAGTAGCATGCTAAGTTACATTCTGGGACCTTAAAATGGTCCAAAAGTGTGCTACTGATAGCCTACTTGACATGCAGGAGTACCCGGAAAGCATGCTATGTTATAGACAATGGATAAAAATATTGCGTTTTACATATATAAAAGTTGCTATTGGAATGATATCAAATAATTAGATTTTACAAGTTAAACCTGGATCACACATAACTGTCATTGTCTTAATGCAAGTTTATATGCTATGTTTCCTTTAAAAAATGACAGTCTGCTTTATATTAAACATCTCATATAAATAGTGCTTGCTGAAACATTAAATGTTATTTCTTTGAGTGCAATGGCTTTTTAGTGGTTGTGATACTTTGAGATATTTTTTGTTGTTTTTCGTTGTTTGGAGGGATTTAAGGGATTGATGTGTGGTGTAGAGATACTTAGAGTCACTTGCGAGAGTTTTTGTGTAAATTTTAACTGATGAGCTGTTCATTTTCAGGCCTTTATCATGAAAGCCAGCTTAAAACAATTTAGAGTTATGAGCACTTTTGTGATGCGGTGGGAGTTCTGAATATTCTTAGAATTATCCAGGTTACTTCTTTCATGTCTAAAAGTAATTAATCATAATATTTTGAATCATATGCTAAGATGCCAAATAATGCAAGTTAGATAATAAGCAAAAGACACTGAAATTAATTCTAAACCACAGTTAGTTATTACATAGTTCTGAATGCTTGCTAGTGATAATATACTTGACATGCAAAGCACCCAGGAAAATTATGCTATGTTATAAACAAAGTATACAAAATACAGTTTTTTACAAATATAAGAGTTATTATTGGAATGTTATCAAGTAAATAGAGTAATGTTCACATGTTTATAAGTTAAACCTGGATCAGACATAACTCTCATTGTTTTAATGCAACTTTATATGCTATGTCTCCTGTAAAAATGGCAGTCTGCTTTCACTTGTGAATGTTTTTGTGTGAATTATAGCTGATAAACTGTTCATTTGCAAGTGAATGTCATGAGGACCAGCTTGCAGCAGCTTAATTAGAGTCATGAGCACTTGTGTGATGCTACAGGAGTTCTGCAGATTCTAAGAACTGACCAGGTTACTTCTTCCTGTCTAAAAGTAAATAATCATAATATTTTGAATTATATGCTAAGATGCCAATTAATACAAGCTAGATAATAAGCAAAAGACAGTGAATTGTATACTAAACCTCTGTCAGATATTAAATAGTTCTGAATACTTGCACTATACCAAAAGGATAATTTATATACTATAGAATGACACTTCTAATAAAAATTAGGATTGCGTTTCTCTGTTATTGTCTCTTTTTAATGATAACAAAACTTAATATCTCAGAACAATTTATTATTGAAAGTTTGACTCTTAAAAGTGAAGATTTTCAGATGTTTGTTCAGATACTATAAGACATTACACTTAAGGAAAAATAGGACTGATTCTAACAGTAGTATTAGATTAAAGATCAAATATATAACAGTAAATATAAATGTTCTATTATATGATACTCTACACAAGGATTATAGCTAAAATATAAAACCTAGGAATATGGTAATAGTACAAGACATAGTATACAAATAGAAATAGATCAGAATAAGTAAATATGTATATAGTTAAAGAATATAAATATGCCTACAAAGGTGGGAGGTTGGCATAGCGATTAAGGTGTTCCCCTTATAAGCACAAGGCACAGAGTTTGATTCTCACATGGGGTAATTGGCTAGGCTTGGAATAACCCAGAAGGACAGTTAACATGGTACTAATTTATGAACTTATGATCATATGAACAGCTTTTCACATAGTAAATAAAGTAGATAAATTATACAATCATCTGTGTATAAATTAATCAATATGAAAATAACAACTGACTTCCTCCCTATAGTAGAGCAGGGAGATAATGTGAGGTACAGGAAAAGATGATTGTAGATATATTCAGTTTGGTCAACTTTTAATAAAGGTTCTGAAAACCTGTTTAAGTTTTCTTATTCATAATAACTCACTGATGGGCTTTTTTAAGATGATGCATATTAAAAATATGAGACACAATAATATGAATCAGAAGTATGAGCTAAGTGTTATTTGTCTAATGGTGAGTTTGAGAGGTAGTTTGCTTGTCTTTTTCAACAAACTAGGAATACTTAATTCCATGGTAGAATGTTTTAGGGTTATATCATGAGATAATTTTTATTTGTTCAAAAGTTTTGTCCATGGCTGAAGATTTCACATTGTTATATATAAAGTATATAATAAGTTATATACATAAATGTGATTTCATTATACCTGTGTTTTTTTCTATGTTATATAAATGTCTGATTTTAAATGCATGTCTATTAATATTAATGGATCGAATAATCCAGTAAAGAGGGGGAGTCTGTTCAAATAATTTCAATTACATAAAAGTCAAATAGTATTTCTACAGGAAACACATTTATTTAGTAAAGATGTAAATAAACTTTCATTAAAAAAATTATTGGGTCTTAGCAGGTCTGGCTTTCAAGCTAAAAGAAGAGGCACCCTCATTTTATGGAAGAACTACAATAAAAGATACCTATGTTGATAAAAATGGTATGTTAAGCATTGTTATAATTGAGTGGAACAAAAACTATATACATTGGTGAACTCTCAATAGATTCCAGGGGTTGCAGCTAAAGATGCAAACCTTTACTTAGACACTATAGCCTATTACATGAAAGGTGAAGTCATAATGGGTGGTGATTTTCAATGTATTTTATCAAAGATTCCACTGCAGATAGAAAGCTGAGAATCACATCTTCAGCTAAACACTTAAATGTTGTAAAGCTAATGGATTTAAAGGATATATATGAGCTAAGGAAAAACATACTTCAATTTACCCATTATTCATATAGCTATAGAGCACACATAAATATTGATTAATTTTTGTCTCAAACAATCTGTCATCACATATCAGAGAAGTTTCAATAGTTTCATGTCCATTATCATTCCATAATGCTATAATCTTTAATATTATTTTAAAAACTGACAATTTAATACATCATTGTTAATTACCAGCATATATTATTGAAATAAAAGCATTTAAGGATTGGTATGTTAATGAAAATAAATTTTCCTAGAAATAAACATGAATGGTGAAGAATCTGACATTATCCTGTGGGATTCACTAAAGGTTTAGTTAAGTGGAAAAGTTACAAGTTGGTATATTAATAAAACAAGAGAATGGGACAAATAATTGAATACACTACAGGCCAAAATAGACACAATAAAGTTAAATATAAAGCTAAATAACATTATCAGTCAGAATTTAAAAACTTAAATATGAAATATGTTGAAATTCTAAATCATAAAGTTTCAAGGAACCTGGAAAAATGTAAACTGTGGGCATATTCAGTTTACCCCTTAAGCTTGCATAAACTTGCTCTTAGGTCAAAGAAAAATGAATAAGCTAAATCATATTAAAGAAATTATAACACATATAAATAATAAGAGAAAAAGAAAAACAGATATTAAAGGTATACTTGAGGGCTTTCAAATATTTTATGAAAATATAAATAGTAACACAAATAAACTAGATAATGATTATATAGTTGAAACCTTTCTAAGGAAAAATATAAATAATAAAATAACAAGTGAATGAATAAAATATTGATAGACCATTAACTTTAACAGAAATAAAAGATCAAATAAAAAATGTAAAAAGTAATAAGATGCCAGGCTTAGATGGTCTTATACCAGAACAATATAAAATACTACCTGATAATGCAGTTCAAATATTAGATAAGGCTTATAGAGAAATAAAAGCAACTGCTGAAGTCCCCCATCATGGAAATATTCCCTTATATCACCTATTTTAAAATAAGATAAAGATCCTACAAAGTGTTCATCATACAGACCCATTTCAATTTTAAATGTGAACTATAATATGTTCTTGTCCATTTTAGCTAACAGAATTAATCTATTTATACCTAAACTAACAGTTATCAGACTGGGTTTATTTTAAACAGCCATGTACAAGATAATATAATAAGAATACATACATTAATAGACTATGCATATAAAAATAAATAAGAAATTTCTATCATTAGCCGCAGTTTAGATAAGGCTTTTGACTCAGTTAATTGGCTGTACATGTTTCAAACACTTAAAGTATATAATTTCTCATTTGAGCTAATTGCATCAATTGCTAAGTTATACAATAACTCTTGTACTTATGCTAAATAGGTAATTTTCTTTCTAATTCCTTTAAACTGCAAAAAGGCACAAAAGGCTGTTTATTGTCACCTTTACTTTTTGCATTAGCTATAGAACCCATGGCTAATAGCATTTGATCCAATAAGAACATTAATGGCACCAAAATAAAATAAAATCACAAACTAAAGCTTCAACTCTTTGCTGATGATATTTTATTAAAAATAGGAACTATAGAAAATTCATTGGAACATTTAATTAGTTCTATGAGTCAATTTGAAGAAATCTTGAACTTAAATTTAATCATAATAAAACAAGTACATTATTACTTAAGACATTAAACAATTCATACAAAAATATTCTAACTTCAGTTGGAATAGCAATCAAATACAATACCTTGGTATATGTCTAATAGCAAAAAATGATACAAACTTTCAACAGGTTATTGATAAAATGTTAGGTTTAGTCACAAATTGGAACAAATTATTCTTTACCATGGAAGAATGATTAATGCTTATTAAGATGGTAATTCTCCCTAAAATATTGTTTGTCCTACAATCTTTAGTTCTATCGCCACCAAAAAAATGATAAAGAAGATAAAACATACTCTATTTAAATTTTTTTGGCATTCGCATTCTAATAAATCAAAAGTTTCCTTTGACTGGCGCAGAAAAGATGGGGATAATGGTGGAATAGGATTCCCTGTTGCAAAAGTTATAGCGTTGTTGATAAATTCATCTTATGATTCAAAATGGAAAGAAATATGTGAAGAAATATTATTAGTAAATAATAAATATATCACAGCTAGTCATATACTAATAGTCCCTAATAATTTTATCTGGTCATTAAAGGATTTTTGCGTAAATGGAATTACAACCTCTTTTCAATATCCTGTTTAAATAACATCATGTCTTCTTTGTACAAGTTCACACATTCTAACCATTGCATTAAAGACTTAATATTGTATAAAGTCCATAGCCAATTCCCAGCTAATCTCCACCCTACTCTATGCATCCCCCATACTTACCAACCTTAGACAGACAGACCTACACAAGCTGGATGCTTGTTACCTCAAAATTGCTAAATTTGCCACTGGAACCTCCTACTGCAGCCATCATTGTATCTCCCTTAAAGAACTAAACTGAATAGAACTCCCACAACCCCTTCACTTTATTCAACTCACCCCACTCATAAACTTATTAACCATCCCATAACATTCCTTCCCTTCAAACTCTTCTCCAACCATATCACTCCACTAGGCCCCTAAAATCAAGCAACAAAAATCAACTCACTGTTATCAAACCCAAAAACTCAGCAGGAGAAGCCATATTTTCATGTACCATATTTAAACTTTGGAAAAATCTTCCACCCTCTATAACTACTCTACCTTCCATCAGCCTTTTCAAGATTGCGCTCAAATTCCACTTAAATTTGCACTGGCTTTGTCCTTGTTCTAATCCAGACTAACACCCCAGTCCTTACCCCCCCACCTAGACTCTTAACCCAGCTATATTACCGCCACTACTAACCACAGTCAGAATTAGCTAGTTGTCTTTGCATACTTTAAAATCTTGTCTGACAATTTTGTTACTAATATTATAAATGACAAGAAACTATCTTAACTTGCAACATTTACTGTATATACTGTTGATAATATCTTGTTATTGTATTAAAGCCGGGTCTATATTAAAACAACGAAAAGACAAAACTGCGAACACTCACATGAATGAAAATACCAGTAATTGAACTTGCTATTGTGGGGGGCTGTGCCCCCCATTAACTATATATTCCAACTCCGTGGCCGCACTCCAGTGAGGAAAGGGCACATATCCCACTCCTCACTGTAACATGATCCCACAATCACACTTTCGATTCCCGGCATTTTTGCTCATGTGAGCATTCATGGTTTTGTCTTTTTGTTGTTATAATATAGACCCATTAAAGCCAACAACCTGTAATGTTGTTTACTATAGCTGCAACTTTGTATCTCTTTTTATCATGTACATGATGTGGAGCTTTTCTCCCCGGGCATCCGCTGAAAAAGGACCTATGTCCAGTCGGAATTTCCCAGTAAACAAATGTAAATAAATAAATAAATAAATAAAAATAAGTATATGTTTCTAATTGCATATACAAACGACTGCTTAGAAACTCATAACTTCAACAAAATGATACTATTGAAGCAACAAAGTAACTTAACTTCTATCAATTCTTAAATTGTGCTAATATATATATATATATATATATATATATATATATATATATATATATATATATATATATATATACACACACACACACACATAGATACTGTTGAAAATACAATCAAAATCCTGAGAATTGTTTAATTTTACAAATATTAAGAGAGGTTCTAAATAGAGAGATAAATAAGACATTTCACCTACATAAGAAATTGTTCCCCAAACTATTGAAATTCAAAATAAATATCAGTAATAACTTAATAAATATCAGTAATAATGCAATGAAAAATAAATCATATTTGTCACAAATTTATAAAAGTCTTAAGTTAGATTTCACATATTTAGTCAATTCCAATTGGAACTATTCCTCAAAAGTTAATAATGAAGACTTCTCTGAAGAATACAAGAAAATAGCATTAAAATATACAGATAAAACCACATTTTCATTATATTGGAAAATTTTCACTTGGAAGTTCATACACAGAGCTTTTGTCACTCCTAACAAAATTTCAGTTATGTACAAATCAAATAGAATTAAATGTTAGAGATGTGATTCTGAAATAATAGCTAATGTGGTATATGAATGTGAAGTCATTTCCCCATTTTGGGAAGAAATTAATAACTTCATTGAAGCTCTATTGTCAGATAGATGTAATATTTCTGAATCTTTACATTTATTTAATGCTCCAATTCCTAAGATAATTCCAAAAACCCAAGTGACTGTTCTTTGGTCTATTCTTGCCATAGCCAGAAAAGTAATTACTAAAAATTGGAAAACTAAAGTTATCCCTCTAGTGTTGAATGTATTAGTCTAGCAAAAATTATTTAGAGTAGTGAATTGTATACTATAAAGATGAGAACTTCTAATACTACACATTCATATAAATTTTGACTTAAACTTAAAGACTTGCTTGAAAAATATTAATTGTTGATATGTATAACTTTGATGTATTGATCAGCTGTGGACCTATGTAAATAGTTATTTACTTGTTTTATAATTGATTTGTTTATCTATTGTTTTAAAACCAAATAAAACAAAATAAAAAAAGAGTGGTCATTACAAAAAAATGGTTTTCACATCATCATCATCTGGCTGGCTGTGCTGCACAAAGACATCACAAGAAATTGCCGAACTGTATAGATCTCCATGATGAGAACATAGGACAAAGGCATGGCAGCGAAATGTTCAGCATGATGGTCTGACAATAACAGACAACTTAGCATAGTGGCATCACAGGCTAATGTCCAGCTGTGGGCTTCATCATGAAAAAAGAACATAGCATAAGTGCAAAACAAATAAATGTCTTGTTTGGGGGTGGCACACTGTGGCCTATGCACAAACAGTACAGGTCACGCCACAGGGATAACAATCAGCGTATACATGAGTCATTACATGGCCATGAACAGCAAAAAAGGGGAGAGGCAGAGGATGTGCACAGCACTACCTACAATCATCATAGTGCTACTAAAAAGTGGGCAGTGATAACATGCCTTTTGTTGCTGCTAAAAAAAAGTCTATTTAATTAATTCCTGTATTTTAGGTAAAATTGCCGAGGACCATGGTGGTGTAGTGGTTAGCCTTGTTGCCTCACAGCAAGAGGTTATCCCGCTCGATTCTCAGCTGGAGCTCCTTCTATGTGGAGTCTGCATGTCCTCTCCATGGTCGTATGATGTTTAAAGACATGCAGGTAGGTGCATGCGTGAATTGGCATTCCTTCTTTGAAGGTTGGTCATCGGGCTGGCAACTCGGCACCGTGAAATCTACTGCCAATCATTAGTGGACCGGATTTCCACTGTGGTGACCCCTAACCATGAAAAGCTGAAAGATTTTAGGTAAAATTGCCGATCTTGTTAAAGTTTATTTGATTCCAGAGAATAAAGAAACATATTAAAGGTAATGTGTTGGTTTCTTTGGGGTTCTAGATTAAACCTTGTGAAGACAGAGTGATTTATTTAAGTATGTGAGGGTTTACGTTTAAGGAATCCTGCTGTTTATGGTACACGCAATAGCACACCATTTTGTATTCAGTAACTGGCTCTACAGGGCATGTAGAGCCATAAAAAGACAGTAAATATCATAGCATGCTAATTATAGCATAAGCAGCTGAATTGTATACTAATCAACCAATCCAAGATGGAGGAGCTATTCAATAAGCTATAAAGCAACCGTGTAGACTCAGTGCTGGCTTTTTCTGTAAATCCCAAAACCTACTGGAATAAAGCCATGGAAACTAGGCTACATGAAAAGAATGTTAGGGGCTGCTGTTGCTCTTATTCATGCATATGTGCAGCAGGCCCATGTCTATGCTGCTGCTAATAGACTACTGCCAAGAAGGAGAAGGGTCTGGAGGATGGTGGGGGAGTAAAAAACCCCCCAGAAGCACAAAGGTCAATAAATTTCTTACAATTTCAAGAGGGGATATCTGGATACGGTTCCTGACCCCCTTACTCCATGGTAAAGCTTTAACTATTATTTCTAAATTGTCTGATATTGATTGGTTAAATTATAATGTTGTAAAGAACTGTCTTTTAGAATGTTTTAAGTTAACACCTGAAGCTTATAGGAAAAAGTTTTGTGAGCATAGATGCAAGGCACATGAAAGTGTGTGTGAATATGTTGCTAAACTAAGCACTTATTTTCATAGGTGGGTCAGTGGATGTCAGGTCATCACTTTTGAAGGGCTGGCAGACATTTTGGTGAGGGAACAAGCCCATAACACTTTGCCCCAAGGACACGAGAATCTGGGTAGATGATAGACAATGCAATGCTGAAGATGAATTGGGAGAGAAGGGAGACCTATACCTAGCAAGCAGGGCATCCCTGCACAGGAAAGGGACACTCAGTGCTGCTCATGGGTCTAAGGGAACCCATGGTAGGCATTCCAAACTGCCCCAACAGGGTCCACCAGTAGCAGGGGAAGCCATTAGTCCAGGTACATGTCCAAGACTAAGGGTTAAATCTTTTAAATGCAACCAGTGGTGCCATGTAACATACAGATGTCCATGGAGGCAAGGTGAGGAGCAAAATGTGGGAGACCCAGTAAGTGGGAATGACAAAATGCCATCAGTAAGTTGTCTTGAGACAACAATGGTAACAAAATACCACAAGAGGTTATATCCTATCTTAGTGAATGGGAAAGAGGCTATTGCTAAGAGAGACACAGCCTCTGACCTAACCATTGTGAGGCCTGCAATGGTTAATGAGGAGCACTACTTGCTAGTCAGTTTACTCCAGTCAGAGATTTAGGAGGGACACCATTCCAAATACCTTTGGCTAGGGTTTCCTTGACTGAGAGGGTTGAAAAGGAAGCAAGCAAGTAGGTGTGTTTGAGGATATCCCTACAGATGTCCTAACAGGGAATGATTTTGATTATGCAGTACTGTGTGTTCATGCAGTTACATTCAGTCAGACTTGGAGACAAGCATGCGTGTCTGTAGCCTGTGGGAGACCCAGACATACTGCACACTTGCAGCCTGGACTGGTGAGGTGATAACTTCAGGGAGGGAGCTACCCTGTAGCAGTGAGACTGAAGGTGAGCCACAGCTGCTTGTGGGTACTGATGTTCCCCTTGTACAGAATGACTGCAAGGGCAGTGGTGAGTGGTAGTACCCAGGCTGAGAGTGCGACACCGCTGTCAGAAAATACCAGACTTCCTGTGGAAGGGGAGCTGGGAAAGGTAACAAAGAGAAAGTTGACACAGGCTCAGCTCTCAGACCCTACATTACAAGGCCTGAGGGAAGTAGCTAGTGAGGCACCTGATTCTCAAGGGAAGGGGGAATCTGTATACTGGGACAAAGGGTAACTGTATAGACAGTGGACCCCTGAGAGAGGGCTAGAAGGTGAGAGAATACAGCAGTTGGTATTGCCCAGATCCTAACATCTGGCACTTCTAGCCATAACCCATGATATTCCCTTTGCAGGTCATATGGGCATAAAACATACAATGAGACATATTATGTAGAACTTTTATTGACCTGGGATTTCCAGAGATATAACAGGGCATTATAGGACCTGTGAGCAGTGCCAAAAGGTAGGCAAGGCAGGAGACAAGGTGAAAGCTCCTTTGATGCCTTTGCCTGTGATTGATGAGCCATTTCATTGGGTAGCTATGGATATTGTGGGGCCTCTGAGTACCCCAAGTTACACAGGGAAAACATATATCCTAATGGTAATAGATTATGCTACCAAATATCCTGAAGCCATAGCTCTGTCTTCAACTGAGGTAGAAAAGGTGGCAAAATGCTTTGTTAGAGATTTTCAGCATGGTAGGTTCCAAAACAAATACTGACTGCAGAGGTGCCAATATCATGTCAGACCTGCTGGCTTGTCTGTGAAAGCACTCTGGGGTGAAGCACCTAAAGACCACCCCCTACCACCCCCAGACTAATGGTCTTGTTGAGAGATTAAACACTTCACTCAAGTCCATGCTATGAGCATTTGCAGACCAGTTTAAGAAGGAGTGGGACAAATATTTGCCCCATCTGTTGTTTGCTTACAGAGAGTTTCCCCAGGAATCCACAGATTTTTCACCCTCTGAGTTGCTGTATTGGCATAGGGTGAGCGGACCTCTAGATTTGATTCAAGTTGAGTGGGAGGGTGAATGTGAATCCCATAAAAAGTCTGTTGTGGCATATGTCTTAAACCTCAAGACAAGGCTCAGTGAACTCATGGACTTGGCCCAGGAGAACCTGGGAGAAGCCCAACAGCAGAAAAGGGCCTGGTATGACAGGAATGCTTGAGCTAGAGAGCATGCTGTAGGGCAGCAGGTAATGGACTTGAGCTGGAAGCCAAGAATTTGGAAATAGAAGCATCAGAGTGACTGAGATATCTAAAGACTGAGGAAAATGAGAAACTGTGATGATGGAGGCTAAGGAGAAGGAGAGGCAGAGACAACATGAAAAATAGATGCTGACTCTTCACCAGAGTCATGGAGGTAATGGGGAAGAGAGTAACCGAACCCCAGAAGCAACAAAGGTCAGTAAATTTCTTCCACAATTTAAAGAGGGGGATAATTTTGTTATTTGCATTCATATGTTTGAGAGGGTATGTAAACAGTGTAATGCTGACCAAGGGCTCCAGATATGGTTCCTGACCCCCTTACTCCATGGTAAAGCTGTAACTATTATTTCTAAAGTGTGTGATACTGATTGTTTAAATTATAATGCTGTAAAGAACTGTCTTTTAGAATGTTTTAAGTTAACACCTGAAGCTTATAGGAAAAAGTATCATGAGCATAGACGCAAGGCAGATGAAAGTGTGTGTGTGTGTGTGTGAATATGTTGCTAAACTAAGCAGTTATTTTCATAGGTGAGTCAGTGGATGTCAGGTCATCACTTTTGAAGGGCTGGCAGACCTTTTGGTGAGGGAACTAGCCCTTAGCACGTTTCCTGAGGGCAAGAAAATATGGTTAGCTGACAGACAATGCAATACTGCAGACAAATTGAGGAAGAAGGGACATCCATACCTAGCAAGCAGGGCATCACTACATTATATATTATACTATATATCAGTAATTATTATACTATAAATATTTTTCCTAGTCATACGTGAGCAAATCCAGTATATAATTGAAAAATTCAGTCATATCTTTTGAAGGTCAGTAGTCTTCTGTGTAGATAAATCCAAAGTAATAGCAATCTCCTTCTGTGTTAGCCACATACACAACCCTTTTCATCTTCTCCCTATTTACATGGTTACCTGTTTATAATGTAGATTCAGGCCTGTGAGCATAGTGAAGATGCAAATGAGGTGTGAACTCATTAAAATTGCTGAATCCTCAATCCTTATCTCCATGTAGCAAGTATAAACATAGTGCAGGCACTCCATCAGTGTTTGTTGCTAATGGATTACAACTGTGAATGATTAGTAATACGGGGAAGGAAAACACAACAGCAATCCACTCTCCCTTTCCTGTAGTGGATGTGTCAGCTAGGTTACAAGTTAGAAGTAATTGTATCATGGTTTTAAATGTAAGCAAGAAACACATATTTCTCAGTTTCTGTTCAGTAATATCTAAACTCTCCTGCCTCTGTTGAAAACTGTATATTATTGCCATTTAATATTCTCATACATTTTAAGGACAATGATACAAAATGCCTTACATATTGAATGTCTCAGATAACTGCTCAAATAAAAAAGAATGAATACCATAAAAAGAGAAGACAGCTGCATTGCTGCAAACAATTGTCATAAATGGCTGTGTGATCACTCATTGCACTACATCTAAAATTAAGACACGTACAAACAACTCAGTAGTGTACATGAGTTATATGCCTTATTAAAACTGTGGGTGGTTTGGGACTTGGTTGTATGCACAATTATTTTCATTCTTGCTGTAAAGCTCTTTCTGTGGCAAAGAGGGATAAGATACCCTTACTGTGCTTTTTAGGTTAACTGGTGTAAGAGATCAAGTCCAGAGTTGTGTAAAAATCTTTCATGTGGACTAACATTTATTTTGTAATACTGTTTATGTTTTTCTTTCTTTTTTTAAATAACACTATTTGCATGGCTTAGCGTAAACCCAGGAAATGGTTAAATAGAATAAATGTCATGTAATGTACTTCTATGGTAAGCTATACATAAACTACACCTGTGAATCACATATATGTGTAACACATCTGCTAAACACGATGATCCACACAGTATGTACTATCTGTAGATCATGATTCAAGTCCCACATTTATTTTTTAAAGATGAAACCTAAGAAACACTGCTCACACAGATAAAACAAGTTTAGCTGTACTTGTCACATTTGCAAGTCACTTTCCTTCACACTAAGCTGAACTAATGGCCCATACATGAAGCAGACAGAACACCTGCATACAGGATGCAGACATTCTCAATTTCAGAAAGGATACATTGTGGTATTTTTTTTTTGCTTTCCATTGCGCAGACCCACTAAGTGGTGTATGGTGGTTACCAACCTTCCTCAACACCTGCAGGTCCAGAACACCTGCAGACAACAAGCAGACAGTAGGTAATTTCAAAATGGATAAATTGTATCCTGTATGGTTTGCCACTGCTAAAACACACTAAGCAGCTTTGCACTCTTGTTAACAAACATACTTCACTCATTCACTCCGGAGCAGCTCAGAAAATGCTGCCTGCTTACTTCCACTATAGGAACAACAGTGCAGTCTGAGCTCATTTTTAGACAATCCATGTGTAATACTATACAGAAAACAAATGTTCATAACTCTTCAACCATAAGAGCTAGACTAAAAATCTGAAAGCAAAAGCTGTTCGGCAGACATTGAACTTTCCAATAGTGTAAATGTTGATAGTGTATATCTACATCATTATTAAATATTTGCCAATGAATGCTGATATTATGCATATGTTTTACCTTTTTGGTAAAATAACTCACAATATCTTGGTGAATGTACTATGTAGACCCATACAATTTGTAATTAATATTTTTGTATGAATGTAAGCTTTAACATTATACCTTAATCATTACTGTGGGATGCTCCTTTACTGAGATATTCACAGAAATATGATTAGCATTATATTTTTCATAATTGATAATTAAACAAAGCATAATATCGCATCACCCGAAACAGACAGAAACTACATATCAGTGTACACGTTGTGTTGCTCAATGTCAGCTTCAAAACGATGAATCATGTGTGTTGTTACCATATTCCCTTGCAAAGAAATGGGCATAATAATGAGAAATATGGCAAATGTATAATTTTCATAATCCTACAAGACTAAACAAAGTGTGATATCTGTACATGTGTACAGCATACAGCCACAGTTCTTTTAACTTGTTGTAAGGAGTAATACTGTATTCAAATGAGGTATAACTTGGCACTTGGGCATGCTCCTTAGCAAAGTTATTTACCAAAATATGAAAAAAAAAATAATTTTCATAACCTAAGTCCTAAACAAACTGTGATATATGTATACACAGTTATTTTACCATGTTGTAAGTATTAATACCGCCTTCAAAATGAGGGATTACTTAGCACATTAACATGTTCCCTAGCAATGTTATTTACCAAAATATGAAAAAATATCATAATTTTTATAACTTAAGTCCTAAACAAACTGTGATATCTGCATATGTGTACAGCATACTGACACAGTTCTTTTACCACATTGTAAGTACTAATACAGTCTTCAAAATAAGGGATTACTTAGCACATTGACATATTCCCTAGCAAAGTTATTTACCAAAATATGAACAAATATAATTTTCATAACCTAAGTCCTAAACAAACTGTGTTTGTACATGTGTACAGCATACAGACATAGTTCTTTTACCATGTTAGAAGAACTAAACTGTCTTCAAAATTAGGTATAACTGAGAACATGGGAATGCTCCCTAGCAAAGTTTTTTACCAAAATATGAAAAAATAATAATTTTCATAACCTAAGTCCTAAACAAACTGTGAAATCTGTATATGTGTACAGCATACAGATGTAGTTATTTTACCATGTTGTAAGTACTAATATTGCCTTCAAATGAGGGATTACTTAGCATATCAACATGCTCCCTAGCAAAGTTATTTACTAAAATATGAACACATATCTTAATTTTCATAACTTAAGTCAAATGAGGGATTACTTAGCAAATTGACATGCTCCCTAGGAAAGTGTTATAAAATGAATAAAAACATTTTGGGAAAAAATATCATAATTTTCATAGCCTAAGTCTTAAACAAACTGTGATATCTGTATAGGTGTACAGCATACATACAATGTTCTTTTACAATGTTGTAAGTACTAATACAATCTTCAAAATGAGGGATTACTTAGCACATTCACATGTTCCCTAGCAAAGTATTTTACCAAAAATGAAAGAAAGAAACTTGGGGGGGGACGTATGCATGACTCCACATAGACAGAAACCAAATTCTGGCATGTGCATTCATCAATGTGATAACAACTTTTAGTAATGTGAATAACAGTAGCAGCAGCTGAGTGTTTTACCTGACAAGTGATAATGACTCAGTGTTGTACTGTGACTGCACATATTGTAAATTAATAACGTGATAATGGCTTACATTTCATTACTGCAATGTTTTGCATGCTCAGATAAAGGTGATAACTGCTGCACATAACCTGTTGAGTAAACATTCATTACATTCCTGGTGCAGGTGTAATGTAAGACTGAGTCATTACCATCTTTTAGGAAAAGACCTGAGTAATTCAAAATGTAGCATGGCAGTTATATATTACTGAACCCTTTCTCTCACCTAAACTGCACACACAAATGCAAAAAGGCAGAAATATTGCCATATATACTGAGTTGAACAATGCCAGAAGTACTATAAAAGTCGTAATAACATTTATATAACATTTATATCATTGAGCCCTTCCTGTCACCTAAACTGTTCACACCAATGACAGAGTCAAAAGTATTGCCCAACAGTTTTCATTGATCCATGCCAGAATTACTTCACTCAAGGTGAAGGCTACCATAATAAATGCTTACATTCCCTAAGGCAGCAGCTAATCCTGCAGTTAGAGCATCCCTCTCATTTTTTTTGACTTTTTTTTCACTTCATTCATCTCTATATTTAGCATCGGATACAATTGCTTCTTACAGAATTATCATACATTCTACATTCAGTAAACATTTCACACAGACATAGTTTCCCATAACATGTTACCCCAACTTATTCCCCTTGTCTTAGCATGCATTATTCTGAAGGATATCAAGTCTGAAACACAAATGTATATCTTTATTTTGTGACTTCAGTCCTCAGATTATCCAAGTAATTTGCCAGAAAATATCTAATTTTATAAGGAGCTGATCAAAAATATGAGGCAAAAATCTGGACATTCTGCCCCCAAGAGAAGCTCCACCTGTGGTGGCTCTCTACTCCCCTCTCCCACACACAGTAGCAACCTCCTCAGCCATTCCAGTTTTCCACTACTTGGCTATTACAGATATGCAGCAACTTTCTCAAGGTTGGTCTGAAATGCCCTTTTATGCCAGACACAGGTCACCTCTGAGTAGTCTGTATGAGACTGAGTAGAGGGACAGGGCTTTTAGCCTATCTGTATAGGATAGGTGTTTGAGACTCTGGATTTTCCTTGTCAGTTATCTTTTTCTAAATCTTAATATTTAATGTATTTACCCCACTGTTATTTTCTTCCTACACCACTGCAAACTGTATTGCTCTATTTCCTGTGTACTAAAATATGCCTTACTTCAGCTATATTTTTGGCAGCTTTTACCATTTACCTGTATTCTATTCTGTATATGTATTTTGTAATGTTGGTATACGGTGCTTTTCTCCCAGAGCCTCTGATGAAAAGGGGCCTTGTACTCAGACTTCCCCAGTAAATAATCAGTCAATAAATATTAAATCCATTAGTGGTATTGCAGATTACTTATTATTTCACTTACTTATAACACACGTTCTGTGCACATTTTAGTCTGTTACAGTGCCAATCTACTCCAATTACTAAATTTATCCTCTCTCTAGACTACTTTATACCATAGCACAGATTAAGAAGATCGATGGACTTTATCCTTTATACTCTGTTTCTTGTTAGTCCTGTCTCCCTGTGGGTCACAGGTGGGATACCAGACTTCACTTGAGCCTCTGGATTACCACTGTTTAACTATTAAAAAATAGGTTTCTATATTAAATCGTCGAAGTTTTACAACTTCGAATCTCTAGACATCGAACACTAGTGATTGAAGTTGCAAAACATGAATAAAAAAAAAAAGTGAACTAAAAGGGTTTAAGCAGGAGGGCAAGCTGCCCTGCACCCCCCACACGGGGGCTGCACCCCATACACCCTCGCTACTCAAATATACAACTCTGAGATCGCGCTACAGTGTAGGACCTTTCCGCATCATACTCCGTTAAAGTGCGATCTCAGAGTTGCTATATTTAAGTAGCGGGGGCTGTGGGGGTGCAGTATAGGCTTGTCCCCCTGCTTACAGCAGTTACTTTTGTTTTTTTTTTTTTTTTTTTTATCAGGTATTCGAAGTTTCAGTACTTCGATCATATGGTGTCAACATTATGGTATTCAAAGTTTTGAAACTTTGATTATCTGATATAGACCCAAAAATAGGTAGCTAATATTGATCCTCTAGCTGAGTTAGTGTCAGTCTTATACAAATCAAAACAATGATGAACTTAGATTTGTTACCACTTTTGGCAGCAATAATTGTAAGATAAACTAGATAATAAATGTTGACCCATTTTTTTTAAATAATAATATTCTTTTGAAGGAAAAGACTGTGCATTCAGTTATTGTAGAAATATAGGCTAATTATTCAGTCTCCCAAAGAATGAAACAATTCCCAGATTACCATTGCACATCTGTCAGAGATTGGTTGAGGTGTAGCTATTCTCAAGAAGTTGTAAATACCATACATTTTACTACTAAAAGTTCAAGAACCTCATTTGACAATAGATCACTGATCACATGCTGTAATCACTAAAGAATGTGTAACAGCACATTTCAGTTATATGCACTGCAAAAGAACATGTAGCTCTTTATTATTTCAATCTTTTATTCTTCTAAAACGTATATCGCGACATAGACTTCATATCTTATAAGCAATATGAAAACAAATCCCCCCAGAAAAATGGAACATAAATAGCTGTATGCAATATTTACAGTACGTCAGAAAACAAATTCTAAAACCATCTTACAATGAAACTGTAAAATAAACAGAGATGACAAAAAAGAGGAAGCTTATATAGTCTGTAACTCAACTAAGATTCATGTCTATTAACTCTGGGATTCTATTAGATTTAATACTTTGTCAAAACATTCAGAAACAGCAGCATGATGCTGGATTACAGTCTGATCGTGCTGTATAATGTGTGATATCCTCCAGTTATTTTAGCATTTATAATTAATATACTTCAATGGTACACTCCTGACAGAAAAAGCATATGTGCAGGTTATTATATGTGTAAACGCAGTCTTCGTTACCACTATTGCTCATACCTACTACTGTCCTGAGGTGCTTCAGGTGAGTGAATACATCCTTATTTGGGTCCAGAACTTTCTGTGCAGATTTCTTGATGTCTCCATGACTCCTTTGAGAAAACATTACGCTGTGGATTCGGGGCTGTGGGCTATACCATGTAGTTTCCCTACTAATGTTCTCTCTTTCTCCCACTTTCCAATGTAAGCCAGCTACCACAGTACTGGTAGCTGTTATTAAAAAGTTAAGCTGCATACAGGGCACCATTAAAAAAAAGCATACAAGCGCACATGTGGAGAAATAACTGCTGCTGACAGGGATCGCTATCACTTGTCACTCTATCTCTCACAAACACACACACACACACACACACACACACACACACACACACACACACAGTCACAGTTTCTTCTGATTTAGTTTATGCATTCACTCACACAGGCAGACAGAACACACATACACACACGTTTTCAGTTTCATTTATTTTATTTTAACTAAACAGAGAGTGTAAAATAATGGCTCCAGTGATCTCACTGCACACACTCTCTCTTCTGCTTTTACACACACACACACACACACACACACACACACACACACACACACACACACACACACACACACACACACACAACTTCTGCTTTCATGCACACATTCAGTTGTCGGGCACCTCGAGATGATACATGCAAATGTACTCTGCTGTTAGTATTAGCTGACAAATATAAATAAGTAATCAAAACAGCTGTAGCAGAATGTCATCACCACAACAAATCAAACAACTCTCTCTCTGACATGTGACACAGCTAAACAGACTGTGCATATCGATATAACATAAGCAGGAATAGAATCAGGAATCCGAACGTCTGGTACAGTACTTAACCTGCAGGCTACAATAATCCCGACAAAACTTCTTCTTTCGGCTTTTCCCAGTTAGGGGTCGCTGCAGCAGATCACTGTCCACTCATGATTGGCAGTGGAGTTTTACGGTGTCGGGTTGCCAGCCCGGCACCCAACCTTCCACAGAAGGCACACACATGCACATACTCACGCCTAGGGCCAATTTAGTGTGTCTAATCCACCTACAGAATGTCTTTGGGATGTGGGAGGAAACCGGAGCACCTGGAGGACACCCATGCAACCACAGGGCAGACATGCAGACTTCGCACAGAAGGCACCCCAGCTGAGGATTGAACCAGAGAACCTCTTGCTGTGAGGTGGCAACACTAACCACTGCACCACCATTGCCGCCCTAATAATCCTCACAAAACAATTTAAAAAAATGTACTTACCTGAAATTTCCCTTGCACTAACTTTGTTTTTGTCTCTCCTTTGGCTGTCTTGGGATTTATAGCTAGCTTGAATTCCCTGAGGTTGCAAGAGTCTGGCAGGAGTTTAGTGTGGACAGATCAGGCTCACGCTAAAAATACACTGGTCTGTGAACAGGGATCCTGTAGCAGGCTCTGTGTAATCTATGTCTAAACAGAAAGGGAACAATGCTGCTACAGGAATCTCTATTTATTACTGTCAAACAAAGAAATATGAGGTGTGAAGGCAGAGATGTTACAGAGGTGGCAATGACTGCAGGAATGTGATTGGCTGACACTGCGGGTTAAAGTCTTTGATGTTTTTTCTGACACCGGTAAGTAAATATATGCTTTTAGACCATTTACACTTGTTTTTAGGGCAAGTGAAGGAAGAAAGGGAGTGTGCATTCGTCAATGGGACATCTGCGGTACATTAAAATGCACTGCAAAGAAAATCAGCTAGCTGTGAGAGATCACAGACACAAAAAGCCGATTTTCTCTAAAAAATCCTATGTAAACTATTGTCAACTCCACTGTGAAAATAAAGTTGGGAAGGTACTTACCCAAGTTCAGGTACCTTTTCAATTTATTTTGCAGCAGTGGAGTTAAGCTGTGCTTGCAAACATAATAATGCTGCCAGACGACACTCGGGTGCATTGTACAAGGATAGCTATCTCTTCAGGGAGCACTCGGATGTAAGCTTAGATGGGCCCTGTGATGGTATTTCGGGTTAACGAGTTAATGAATATGAAAATATATGCTGTTTCTTAACTGTTCCTATGGCAGCAGGTGTAAGTGTAAGACTGCAAGACAGATGAGCCTGGGTTATAATCTAGCACACTCCTAATTTTATTAATGCTTGTCCATTCAATTTTAAACAACAAACAAATTCAAACATAATTATAAATAACTATGTTTAGTAGTGGAGCTCATATGAATTATATGTGTGACTGAGGGTATACTCAATACTATGTGTCTGTAATTACAGTTGTCTTCTCTGGCCTTGGATGGCCTTCATACTTCATTCATACTCATACTCACATGAATGTATAAACCAGAACCTTGTCAGGTCACACACCTGCCTGGTTAACTCCTCAGTCTGTCATGTGTGTTTATATATAATTAATGAACATGTTCAACAAGCACTTCTTCTGTGGCAAGGGTGAAAAATCATCAATGCTGAAGAATATGTTTTGTCTCTAATGCATAGGTTTGAATCCCACATTGTACAACTTACTTTTATCAGTGTGTAAAGTCACACCAAAAATGTGTCAGGTTATATAATTTGTACCCCCAATACATGTCTGCAAAATAAAATCAACAAACAGGTACAGCAGCATCCAAACCAAAAAAAAAGTGAATTTTCACATTACCCTTCTTAGTTCATAAACTGCTTTCCTCTCTGTTTGGCACTGTTGCTCTCTGCTTAACTTCATGCAAATGAAGTTTGCATTGTTGTTCTGGTTTGCGCACTACCAGTATGGGAAACACTATTATTTGTTGCTGTTTTCCTTGACTGGACATGTCTGGAGCTAGAAGGGTAGGTGCCCAATTTAGGATGCAGAGGTTGTGTATCAAGGAGTCCAGAATCTTTACTGGACTCCTTGTAAAATGCCACAGCTGAAGACTGTTGCAGGGGGACTATACCAGCTCCCAGTACAAGTCTGAGGTATGGAATAGTCTGGATAAGGCTATCTCCAGTGTGACTGGCATTCAACACACCGGAGAACAGTTTATGCATCACTATAATGACCTCAAAAGGTGAAAGCGGGATATACTCAACCAGTGGCTGGATGAATTTAGGACAGCTGATACCCCACAGTTGAGTAAGCATACAGATAAGGAGAAATGTATAGTAAATAGAAAGCTGAATATAGTCAAGACTGATATGCATAATGCTTTTCTCTTTTACTCTCATTTTCCTTTACAGCTAATCAGGACATCCTGGCAAACAGAGAAGTCCATGCTGAGCATCTAGAGAGACTAAGGGAAGCAAATGGTATGTATGCAGCCCAACATGAATATTATTTTAGCTAAATGATTGCTCTTCTATACAGTAGTAGCAAAGTAAGCATGCATATTCTAACTGTAAAAGCAAGCATGTGCATTTCAGTCTGTAGCACAAGCCAACTGTAGGAGTCAAATGTAGTCAAACATTGTGGGTTCACATACCACAGGTAAATGTATAGTAAAATCCTTTAAAAATGTTACCTAAATTTAATTTCAATGGAAGTGGCATAAATGCCCTTCTGTTAACTTACTCTGTATAACTTGACCAAGCATATGTGCAATATAGGCATATTGCAAGGATTACTTTGAGCAATCATTACTTAGAGTTTGTAGTTGTCAAGAAGTATACTTAAGTATAAAAGTATAGATAAAAATACTTAATTATTGTGATAATGCATTGTATGTCATATATGAGGATACTAATTATCTTATTTTTTTCTGTGTTGGATTGTTTTTGAGGCTTAAAGTATTTTGCTCTGCTCCAAAGACAGTGTTTGTTTGTTGTGTGGATTCCAGTGTATTAACTTACAACTTGTGAGACAGGTTCTCACCACTTGTGAGGCATTTTTGGTTTTATTCATGGTTTTTGCCTCTCAACACCACCTTTTCTTATAAATTATATTGTTTCTATTACTCCAACCCTTATCTCTCTTTTTTTGCTTTTCTATGCATTGTCAAAATGTTTCCATGTCATCCATCTCTGACAAATCACAAAAATGCTTTACAGCACAGGAAGGTAGGCCAACCCCCCATAGGTCATTCTACTCCTGCTCCACCGGCTCCTGCACTGAAGCCCAGAACATCTTGGACCAAACCTGGCAGTACTGCCTCCGCTGCCCCTGCACTACCTTGGCCCTCCACATCAGGTAGTACTACCCTGGCAGCTGGGGCCCTCCAAAAGTACTGGCAGAGGAGGGGATTTTATCATCCACCAGGAGTTGCCAGGCTTGATGCATATGGTTGTGGACAGCACCATTGGTGTACATCTACTCTGGATGGAAAGGATGCCCTCTTTTATAGTCTGTAAGAGAAGACATCACGCACTCCATCAGCTAGTGGAGTAAGGGGACAGTGATGACAGTCCTGCAGGTGAGGACTAGATTCTCACTATCCCCATGTTTGCTGGGCATGGGCATACATTGTCCCCTCCCTAACCTCAATCTTGGTGTACCCTAACCTGTCATGTCCCTCAACATCCCTGTGTATTGTCATGTTTGTCCTGTTTGTTTCCATCTGCTTCCTTACCTACCCTACATACCTTTCCTAGAATGCACCCCTTACTCAACATTCCTCTCTTACAGAAGTAAAAAAAAATGGTCACCTGTCCCACAAAATAATATCATCCCATACATAGATCTCCAGTTTGCACATTTGTATTCTTGACATGCTTGATTTGGTCCAACTGGCTATACAACATGATTGTGTTGTTGTCAACCCTTTTTGTTGAGGTGACAGTCCAATTTCAGCTGATATTCGATACATATTTTCGTTTAACACAGTTGAAGAAGTGGATAGTTATGGTGATTTCCTGCCTGCCTTCTGCCATTCCTATATTGCTTTACCTTAATTCTTCCCCCTGCTTGCCACCCATTTCCTCACTTTCCTCTTTACCCCATTATAACAACTTTAATCTGACCAAAAATAGAATCACACACCACACACATAAATAATAAATCCTAATGAAGCTCTTCACTTTTTGTACTCTGTATTTGAGAGCAGTTTGGCACCATGAACCAATACTGAATGACAGTGAACAACTCTACAGTGGTGCAGTCATCTCTGTGCAATGTGGCTTTAACATGCTATAGTAAAGTGACACACAGTGAAAGTAGAATCAAGAATTATGTTATTGCATCATAAATACATATTTAGGAGTATTACATACACCTGGATTTGAACACTGTATCATCTGGGCTCAAAAAGAAATCTCTCAGTGCATTTTCACCTAGTGCCATATAGTCGGCTAAGCAGCTGGTGTGTTTCTTACACTGATTATTATCCACACTGCTGACTGCCATGCCTCTCCACTTAATGTGATTGTGTGGAGTTGAGCAAACTAATACAACTATCATAATTGTATCAATGAAGCAGAGGCTTGCATTTGTTTACTGTTTATGCACAAATGGGGAAATCAGTATAAATGTGTATCTTGCATCTTTGCCATCTATCACACAAATCGGCTGCTCAGTGGTTCACTATGGAAAGTGTACAATAACATGTATTATCTATGTTTATCATCCATTTAGTTTTCAACCCATGAAAATAAATTTAAAAACACAAACAAATGGAATGCATTTTTAAGGAAAGAACATATATTTACACTGTAGCCATGTGTTACTTGCACCCATGCACTTAAAACGTGGACTCTCAGTACTTGTTTTCCCAAATACATCAACTACACTACAAACATAAATAAAGCATGCTTTCTTATATACCATGTGCATCTTTATACTGACAATACACATTCAGATTTTCTAATACTTGTAATGTGGACAGTATTTTGCATATACTTTCAAAGCTGTCTGTTTAAGATATAGCTGCACATTGAAAACACAACAGAAAATGCTACACTTTGCACACTCATCAATCTGGTAACATGCATATATTTAATATCTTGACAGTTTTACATAGTTAGCCATCACTTTCAGACAGGCATCCTAGCATCTTCTGCCAAACATTCAATGCTGATGTCATTCACTATAAATTGTCCTGCAGAATTATAAAATTTAGACTTGTGTTGTGGTGCCTGCATTAAATAGTAAGTTCTCTAGCTCATGTACTTAATTAGGAAGGGGTTCTAATCTCATTGTAATCAACCAGTATGTGTCTGTCTAGTCAGATGAGCATAACTATGTATCCTGTAGTCATCAGTACAATCCCATGGAGTACCAACATTTTGAGAGTTGTACATGCCTACACATCCATTTCATTTAGGCCTCCCAACATTTTCTTTTATACATCCAGTGCTGATGTCATCCACTATAAATTATCCTGCAGCATTGTGAAAGTCAGACTTGTGCCATGGTACTTGGATTAAGTACAACATTTTCTAGTAGGAATTCTGATCTCATTACAGTCAACTGGTGTGTATATCTGTGTCTAGTCAGTAGAGCATAACTGTCTATCCTTCAGTCATCAGTACAATCCCATAAAGCACAAATATTTTGACAGTTGTACATGCCTACACATCAATGTAATGCAGACCTCAGAAAATCAACTCTCAGACATCCACTGGTGATGTCATCTACTATGAATTGTCCTGCAGGATTGTAAAAGTCAGACTTGTTCTGTGGTACTTGTGTTAAATACTGTGCTGTGTAAATAGATAGGTAGGGGTTCTAGTCTCACTGCAATCAATTGGTATGTCTGTGTGTGTGTTGACATTTGACAGACCATTTTACACAGCATGTCAGACAGTGCTATTACCATATTCTTCTCACCAGACACTGCAGATGTCATCAGATATAAAGTGTTGTCAGACACTGCAAAAGCCAAAGTTGTACCATGGCACCTTTGTTAAGTTCTGTGCTGTGTAAGCAGGTAGGTGTTCTATTCTTACTACAGTCAACTGTGTGTGTGTGTGTGTGTGTGTGTGTGTGTGTGTGTGTGTGTGTGTGTGTGTCTGTGTGCGTGCATGTGTGCATGTGTGTATGTGTGTGTGTGTGTGTGTGTGTGTGTGTGTGTGTGTGTAGTCAACACTCACTATGGTGACAATTTTAGAATATGTGAGCCCACAGCTATATCAAACCCTAATCCAAACATCTCAGTGGAGCATACAATGATGATGTCATCCTGTATAACATGCAGTCTGACAGTATTTAAAACAAACCTGTGCTGTGGAAGTAACATTAACTACTGTGTTTGCAAATTACTTTAACTATACATATAGGGGTTCTAATCTGACAGCAAGTGACTTGTGTGATTGTACATATATCTATGACTTTTGAGACAATTTTATACAGGGGTGTGACTCCACATCCATGTCCTACACTCCTCCCAACATGATATCCTTACCATACAATGATGCTATCATACTCCATATTGTATGTGACAGTGTTACTGTCAGAAATATGTGGCTTTGCTGCTGTGATATTGCATGGGATTCATATTCTATACCTACACAAGTGTAATTTTTAAATCAGGCCCAGTCTACTGCTATGTGTTGTGGTTGATGGTGTGTTATGGCCATTATATGATCTTTGGAATCATTATTCATTGCACCACTACTTGGAAAACCTTTCACATAGCCCCATGCATCGACCATCTCCTATTTCTACTGACCACATGGCAACCTTCCTGCAGAGGAGTGGAGAATGCCCTCATGTCAAATATGCATAAACACACATCATGAAGCAGAGTCTTTCCATGAACATCTGGAAGCCATCTCAAGACCATTGCATGTGTGATTGCTAATTATGTCATGGTGTGGTGCACATGTCCCATTTCAACAGTGGCAGGATGTAATGCAATTAAACAGGTATACATATACTCACAACAGGCTTACTATCTTCCATAATATAGATAATAGGGAATTTTACAGGGTAGAATAATGGCTAGGATGTCACACAATGGTGGCCATTAGCCTAATAATGTCCTATGACCCTATGAATGGCTGATATGTTAATGTTGCTGTCATTGACGTGCTATATTGAGGTGTGGATGTATAGTATGGCTACAAAATTCTTACAATCTGTAATGTGAGCTAATGTATATATGGCCATTGATGCCATTGCAGTACATGATGCTTCTATAACAACTATAGTAATATGCCTCCTGAGAAATGTTGACATGATATGATACACTGTTAGGTATATTGGTTGAGTACTAGGACAATCTAAAAACTCTCCCCTCTAAACAATGCCATAGAATTCTTCAACTCACCCTTCTTAGATACCCTGAACTCCCAAGTCCCACCAAGAACAAAATGAATAAAACCCAACCCCACCCAGTGGCTAACTAAAGATACTAAAACACTTGTGCAGCAAAGAGACAAGACATGGAAGTGTTGCCATCACAATAAGCACCCTGACACCCTTCTTAAATATAAGCACTCTGCAACCTAGCCAAAAAGCAAATTATAAAAGATAAAAAATCTTACTATACTAAACGCCAGTCTAATCATTCCAAAAACCCCAAACAATTCTCAAACTCCATCAACTCTCTTCTGAACCCAGGTACCAAAAACAATCGTTGCCCTGACACCAGTAAATCTGACTCATAAATAGCCACTCTATTTAACCCCTTCTTTACCAACTCTATAGCAGAACTCACCAAGACCTTCCCAAACCACAACCCCTCTCCTCAACTCAAACCCTCTTCCCTAGCCTCTACTCAACCTTCCATCCCTAACACTCCTCCCATATTTCATCTCAAACCCATCTCCACTTTATACATAAAAAAAAATCTCTCTAAACTTAAGCCATGCTCCAATGCCCCTGACAATATCTCCTCACTCTTTCTAAAACTTGCAGGAGATGGTATCGTCATCTCCATTAGCATTCTCATTAATAGATCCACTCAGGAATTGTATGCTCCCAAACTGTGGCATGCAGCCTTTATCCCACCACTCCACAAAGGAGGCAAAAATAATAACATCTCAAACTTCCGACCCATAGCCATTCTCTCCCCAATTTCAAAAATTCTTGAAAAATCCTTCCACCTCCAGCTCATGCCTTTCCTTACCAATAACCAACTCCTCACACCTACACAACATGGTTTATGTCCTGGCCATAGCACAATAACTGCTCTTATCTCTTTCCTAGACATAGTAAACCATGCCTGTGACTCTGGAGAAATTGTATCCACAGTCCCTCTAGAACTCTCCAAGGCTTTTGATACAGTCTCCCATACCCATCTCCTGAACCACCTTTCTAACCTTAATCTCTCTCAAAACAACCTAAGCTGGTTCCACAGCTACCTCTCTGACAGATCCCAGGCCATGAAATGGAAAACTGGCACCTCAGCCTTCCTACCTACCCCGACTGGGGTACCCCAGGGATCCATACTCGATTCAATGCTCTTTAATATATTAATTAATGATTTCCATGCAGCCATTCCTAACACTAAGATAGTACAATACGCAGAAGACTCAACTTTAGTCTGCTCCACTTTTAACCTCCTAGAGCTCCAAACAAAAACTCAAACTACCTTCTCAACTACTAAGAACTGGATGCTTCAAAACCACCTCTCTGTAAATGCCAGCAAATCCAAAATTCTACTATTTTCTCCCTCAAAATCTCTCTCTTTCAACAAAAACTCTTGCAATATTATCAGCCATGCCAACTCCACCATAGAAGTTGTTCCTTTTGCTAAACTTCTTGGGGTTAATATTGATGAATACCTAAAATTTGATACTCATATTCAGCTAAATATTAAGAAAACACATCAGAAACTTGGCATGCTGTACAAAAACTCCTACTTTCTCTCCCTTTCTACAAGACAAACACTTGCCACTACCTACTTACTATCATCGCTATTGTACGGTGCTCCCCTACTAACCAGCCTATTTTCCTCTATCTCTTCCAAACTGGAAATCTGTTACAACAAAATCACACAATTTGCCACTAAATCCAAATACTCCTTCCACCACTGTACATCTCTCCACCTGCTAAATTGGCTAGAACTTCCCACCTACCTTGACTACCTCCAACTCACTACAGCCCACAAACTAATTTTTAAACCAACTAAATGCCCAGCACTAACAAACATCTTACCATCATACACCCCACACAGAACTCTAAGATCTGCCCACCAAAATCTAATTACTGTACACAAACCAAACCATCCCGCTGGTCAGCTTCTCCTATCCTTTTCCTTAGCCAAAACATGGAATTATCTCCCTCCTTATCTAAGAATTTCTGAAAACTTTGAACACTTTAAAACCCAGATCCATTCCTACCTCTCCCATAATTGGAAATGTAATTGCACTCTATCTACCTAACCTGCTAATAACTCTACTACAAGTAACTCTACTCCATACTGACTTCTTAAACAGCTGCCTCACTCTGAATATAACATAATCTAACATCTGTATCTTGAATGTATATATTGTAAATAGTATAGTATACTGTCTTCTCTCTCCCCCATCTGGAATGATTCTCACTACTGCCAACATATATATTTTGATACTATTTAACAAAGAACATCAATGCACCCCTAACCTAAAATGTAATGTATGCACTCCACTTTTTTCTATTATACAACTGCCTCTCTCTGAATATATCAATATCATGAATGTATACATTGTAAATAATGTACTTTCCACCTTTATTCACCCCTTTTCTGGGGAAAATTTTTATTTACTGCCATCTTACAAATGTTAGTTTTTATAAGCATTTATAACATGCACAACTTAACCTCTGTACAACTTGTTCTCTAATCTAGTATGTAAGTATGTAATGTATGCTCTTCTTTTTTGCTATTATACTTGCTTAGGTTTACTATATAATATTATATTTTGCTTATTTTTACTATGTAACATGGAGCTTTTCTCCCAGGGCACCCACTAAAAATGGGCTGCTTGAGCCCAGTGGACCTCCCCGGTCATTAAACTGGAAATAAATAAATAAATAAATAAACAAATAAATAAATAAATGTATTTTTCTAGTGGAGAAGATCAACCTTGTACACAGTTCACATTCCTCCAAACACAGTGACACTTGCAGTACGGCACAGATGTGCATGTGTCTACATACCATCATTAAATGTTCTGTGACTGACATCAATATCAATTCATATTGATTACATGGTCACATAAGTCTTGTTTCATACACATGGTTGTTATGCTGTGATATACACAACCAATGCATCACATGTTGTGATGCAATTGCAGCCTTGTGGAATTCATTGTATGTGCAGTTGTATTGCTTCTCACAAGGATTATTGAGGTAGTCAGTAGCACCATTGTGTGACTATTAGCATTTGTGGTAGGAAATGTTTTGCATGAGCCACAAACAACTGTTCCCTAATGTGTTCTGGTATGGTATCAAGTCACTCAAAACGCAGCTTGCCCTTGAAACACATATAGGTATATGCTGTGCAAGTGATGTAAGTATGTGACACTGGTACAGCTGTATGTCTGTATATATAGCAACAGTGTGTGGAATGTGATGAATGACCAAGGTTGTATGGAGGTCTTGTCACAAATCATTTATTCAAAAACATATGAGATGCTAAGTGGAATACACAACTAAGCACATATCTGTGTGTGGATGTCAGCAGACATACCCACCCTGAAGACGTAGACAATCTGCTAGCTGACAGTTCGTCTCACATGTCACCACCCTGTCATCAGTGGCCATCAGCCAAAGTATACATGCAAACAGTACTCAGTTTTTATTCATAGAAAGGCAGCACATCTGTATGCTCTCTGTGGCTAATAACACAGACAGAAGCAATGGTCCCTGACAACATTACAGGTTGCCTATGGCATGACCTAAAACATGACATACTAGATACAGTTGGTTCTGTATGTCAACAGAGCCTTGGGATAGCCTATGTTCCCATAGAAGTGTGTACAGCAACATGCATCCTTCTGACTCAGGGGACCATCACCTGATGCATGGAATTATTCACCCATACTGACTCTCCTCATCTGTGATGTAGGCCAAGGAGTCATCATGGACCTTCTCTAAAAGGACACAAGTAATATCCAGACTGTGTACACAACCCACATTTGAGTTGTTCAGGCTACATCATGTCTGTTACATCTGTTCACTGTCTTCAAGAGGGTTACCAAGAGCATGCATAATGGCAACACTATCATCCTGTGTAACTTGACCTGACCAAGGCAATTGACACAAATCAACAGTCAGTTATTACACAAAAACTGTCAGAACTGGCAATAAACACCTACATCACCAAGTGGGTAGACAACTGGAACACGTACTTGACAGAAAAATATGTCGCAGTGCGTAAAGACACCTCTGTCTAGAGTCTAGTGACCAGGTCCATACCTCAGGGCTCTGTGGTAGGCCCTTTCCAGTCCATTATTTAAGTGTCAGACAGCAAAACTGACTTACACATCCTTTCTCCAACTAGCTTTGTGGAGGATTGCAACTTGTGGACAATCATTGAATCCAAGTGTGGTATTAGTATAGTGCATACAGTATCAACACACACAAAGGATTGATGCCACAGACATTTATGTATTTTTATTTTTACATGTGTTAACCGGGTTAGTCCAACTAGGCCAAGAGAGACCTTTTTCAGTAGAGACCTGAGGAGAAAAGCTCCAGGAAAGCAATTGAAAAATAAGAAAAAACCTAACAATTCAAGTTGTAAGATACTTAGTACAAAAACAGAGAAAGAGAAGTATACAACATGAATATTTACAAGGCAAAAGTACAGTATTTTGAGAATGCAGTAGCGATATTTTTGAGAAATTTACTTAGCATTAAGTTATGTACAAGGAATATAACAATGCCTAAAATAAAAAAACATTTAATATATAATTCAGAGTAATACATGGCATAGTACAACAAAGATGTATTTAATAGCATAGGTACTAAGTGCAGAGAGAGTAATATGTGTAGAAAGTTTAGATAACAGATACCAGGCAGATACAGTGGATATAAAACGTATACACAACACTATTAAAACATCAGGTTTTTGTAATATAAAACAATGAGACCACAATAAATAATTTTAAAACTTTTCCCACCTTTAATGTGACCTGTACAATTCAATTGAAAAATAAACAAATCTGTTAGGGGAAAAATATAAAAAATAAAAAAACATACAATATGCTGGTTGCATAAGTGTGCACACCCTTAAACTAATACTTTGTTGTGTGTGTACACCCTTAAACTAATACTTTGTTGAAGCACCTTTTGATTTAATTACAGCATTCAGTCTTCTTTGGTAGGAGTCTATCAGCATTGCACATCTTGACTTGGCAATATTTGCCCATTCTTCCTTGCAAAAGTGCTCCAAATCTGTTAGATTGTGAGGGCATCTCTTGTGCACAGCCCTCTTCAGGTCACCCCACAGATTTTCTATTAGATTTAGGTCTGGGCTCTGGCTGGGCCATTCCAAAACTTTAATTTTCTTCTGGTGAAGCCATTCTTTTGTTGATTTGAATGTATGCTTGGGGTCATTGTCATGCTGAAAGGTGAAATTCCTCTTCGTCTTCATCTTTCTAGAAGATGCCTGAAAGTTTTGGGCCAAAAGTGACTGGTATTTGGAACTGTTCATAAGTCCCTCCACCTTGACTAAAGCCCCAGTTCCAGCTGAAAAAAAGCAACCCCAAAGCATTATACTGCCACCACCATGCTTCACTATGGGGATGGTGTTCTTTTGGTGATGCGAAGTGTTGTTTTTGCCCCAAACATATCTTTTGGAATTGGGGCAAAAAGGTTCAACCTTCATCTCATCAGACCATAACACATTTTCCCACATGCTTTTTGGAGACCTGATATATTGTGTTGCAAATTTTAACCAGGCCTGGATGTTTTTCTATGTAAGAAAAAGTTTCCATCTTGCAACCCTAACCCATAGTCCAGACATATAGAGACTAGGGGAGATTGTTGTCACATGTAGTACACAACCAATACTTGCCAAAAATTCCTGCAGCTCCTTCAGCATTGCTGTAGGTCTCTTGGCAGCCTCCCTGACCAGATTTCGTCTTGTCTTTTCATCAGTTTTGGAGGGACGTCCAGTTCTTTGTAACATCACTGTTGTCCCATAGTTTCTCCACTTTTTCATGACTGTCTTCACTGTGTTCCATGGTCTATCCAATGCTGTGGAAATTTTTTTGTACTCTTCTCCTGACTGATACCTTTCAACAATGAGATCCCTTTGATGCTTTGTAAGTTCTTTGCAAACCGTGTTTTTTTCTGTAGCAGACAACTGAGTAAATGTCAGGAAAATCCTACTAGGACAGCTGAACTTTATTTGGGGTTAATCAGAGTCTCTTTAATTGATGGCAGGTGTGTACCCAAGAAGACTGAATGCTGTAATTAAATCAAAAGGTACTCCAACAAAGTATTAATTAAGGGTGTGCACACTTATGCAACCAGTGTATTGTGCATTTTTATTTTTTATATTTTTCCCCTAACAGATTTGTTTGTTTTTCATAGGTTCATAGGTAGGTACTTGGCTATTGGCGTAAGGGCCTAAGTAAGCCTAGCCAACATGGTTCCCTGGCTTACCCCACCCAAGAAAGTTATTTTCCTGTGCCTGTCGAGCAGAGCTACCAAAGTGATCCCCGGGGTGTATTTCCTATTTCCCATCCACTTATCAAGATTTTTCTTGAAGAATGCTAATGAGGAACTTTGCTTGACATAGATGGGTAGCTTGTTCCAGATTATGGGAAGTCTCTGGGACAGGAATCTATCCCTCCAGCATGTCCTGTTTATTGTGGTGACAAGATTTAGGTCCCTAGAGTGTGTAGCTCAGAGGGATTGGGATTTCTTTAGGTGTAGCATGTCCAACAGCTCTGGGTTTGACATAGCTTATATGTTAGACAGAGATCACATTGGAGTAGGCGATATGCTACGGAGTAAAGCTGGAGTTTTTTGAGACGATCAGTGAAAGGCATCTGTTTGAGGCCAGTAATCCTCTTTGTGAGGTACTTCTGTGGTTTTTCCAGCTGCTGCAGATGTCTTGCGAGGTACATTCCAAAAGGGACATTGTATTCTAAGTGTCGAGTAGAGGGGAACAATTACCTCTTTTTTCCTAGATGAGAGCCCTTTTGTGTTTAGGTGTGCCATGTAGAAGGATTTCCTGACTACTGTGGTGATGAGATTATCCAAGGAGAGACTACTGTCCACCTGGGTCCCCAGGTCTCTTATCACACATTCAGCATTAAGTAGACTGCCGCCTACGTGACAGTTCATGGGTACAGAGTTTTTACCATAGGGGATGACAATGCACTTTTTGGCATTGAGCTTGATGCCATGGCTCTGACACCAGGCATCTGTCTCAGTGAGGCCCTTCTGTAGGATGTCCACATCATTTGGGGACTCAGCTATGGCTTCTAGTTTGCAGTCATCTGCGAACTTCATTAGCCAAAGACCTTCTGTGTTAGCCTGTACTTCAGAGAAGTAGATACCAAACAGGAGAGGTCCCAGGACTGAACCCTGTGGTACTCCACTTGTCACTGGTTTGAAGTCAGATTTCAAGTCTGCAACTTTTATAGTGTGGGTTCTGTCAGTGAGCCAATTGGCAACCCATCTTGTGACGTATGGATTTATACCTAGTTTAGTAAGTTTAGCTATAATTCCTGAATGGGGGATGGTGTCAAAAGCCTTGGCAAGGTCAAGATAGGCTATGTGAACCACCTTTCCCTTGTCTACAGCTATGGTGACTACCTCAAAGAAGTCAATCAGGTTCAGAAGGCATGATCTGCCTTTCACAAACCTGAACTGGGTGGGGTCCAGAGTTTGGAGGTTACCAATGTCTTTGTTTATGAGTTTGATGATGATACATTCCATGGCCTTACAGACCAGGCTTGTCAGGCTAATAGGGCGATAGTTCCCAGGATCAGTGGTGGCTCCCCCTTTGTGGAGTGGGATAACTGTTGCTGTGCTCCATTCAGTGGGCACAAAGCCTGATGTGAGACTATGACTGAACATGGTGCTTAGACTGGGAGCCAGTTCGTTCTGAAATTTGTGTAAAATGCAGCCTGGGATGTTGCCCGATCCCATGGGTGCTGTGTTTTTGGTTTTAGAGAGTGCAGCTTTTACCTGTGTAGTTGTGATTACAGGGACTCTGCATTCTTCCTGTATAGATATGGGCCCTTTAGGGGGTGAGAGGGGGGTAAAGTTAGCACTGAACATATCTGCCAGGACGCTGGCAATATCAGTTGGTTTTGTAACTTTCATGCCGTTGTGCTGTAACTCAGAGCAGATCTGTGTGTTTCCATTGAGATTCTTGACATAGCTATAGAATGCTTTGTGGTTGTCCCTAGAATCAGTGGTGATTTTGTTTTCATAGCTAGCTTTGGAGGATCTTATAAGGGATCTCAGCTTCTTACTGAGGCTGACCAGGGAACTCCTCCACTCATGGGATTTTACTCTCTTTTGCAACAGTTGTACAGGTTATAGGTCACAATAACGGTGGGAAAAGTTTTGAAATGATTTATTGTGGTCTTATTTTTGATATCACAAAAGCCCAACATTTTAACAAGGGTGTGTACACTTTTTATATCCACTGTATGTTGACTGAGAGAAGAAGAACAAATTGTTAGGTTATTTCCTGACAAGTATAGCTCCATGCATGTTGGAAATGAATTTTTAGTTGCTTTTTGAATTCACCATTTTTTGGTTGTGGAGTGAAGGGACAATGGAAGTTTTTTGCATGAGTATGCAATTGAATGACTGTACAGTATTTTTCCAATATTTTTGTTTGGATTGGTCACCTGAAGTAGGTTTTGTTGTGTGCTTCTTAGGTCATGATTTGGTGTGTAGGGTGTAATTATGGATGTAAGGGCAGGGCAGGAGTTTGGGGCTATTTAGGATGCTATGTGCAATTTGTAGTTGTGATATATGAAGCATGTGGGGTGCTCAGGCCATCTTAAGCTTTTCAGGGATATACAATGATGGGATTTGTAGCTATTACTGTCTGCATAACTATCCACAGTGGTGCAGTGGTAGCGTTGTTGCCTCACAGCAAGAGGTTCTCCCGTTTAATTCTCGGCTGGAGTGCACAGAGTGCCTTCTGTGTGGAGTCTGCATGTCATCCCCGTGGTTGAGTGGGCGTTCGAAAGATATGCGTAAATGGGCGTGCCTTCGTTGAAGGTTGAACGTCGAGCTGGCACCTTGGCGTTCATGAAAATCTACTGCCAATCATTAGCGGACCGGAGTTCCGCTGTGACGACCCCTAACCTGGAAAAGCCGAAAGACAACAACAACATCAACTGTCTGCATATCTAGCTATCTTGTTATAGTTGGCTTCTATCTTGGTTAAGAGATTATTTTGGAGGTTAGCAAGTATGGGAGCAGCATACAGCAGGTATGGCAGAATAAATGTTTGAGGGATGGTAGAATAAATAAAAGCATAGGTCTAGATTTGTTAGGTATATATTTGTTGTTGCAGCATAGAAGACCTAGTTTTTGATAGGACTTTTTGATACAGTTTAAGATATGTAGGTTGAATTTTAATCAGTCATCTATAGTAGTGCTTAGAAATTTGATGTTTGAGTCAGTGGTGATAATTGTATTATCTAAGGATGAGATGGTGAGGTCTTCTTTAGCTGGATTGAGTGTTTTTGGAAAGAAAAGGAGTAGCTTGATCTTTTTGGGGTTGAGAAGCAGGTTGTTTTCAGTTAGCTATTGTTCTACAAGGTGCAGAGATTGTTGACTGACAGTGTGGAGATTTTGTGTATTGTCAGAGATGTTAATAATTGTGGAATTGTCCGCGTACAGTATTAAGGTAGAATGGGGGCAGGAGACATGCAGGTTATTTGTAAATATATTAAAAAGTAGGGGGTCCAGGAGAGAGCCTGGGGAGCCCTGGTCTTAACAAGATGGAAAGAGGAAAAGAATGTTTGCCATCTGATGGATTGATATCTTTTTGAGAGGTAGCTGTTAAATGAGGAGGTAGTGGAGGTAGAAAGTTGCAGACTGTAAAGTTTGTTTAGGAGGATGGGATGGGAAACAGTATCAAATGCGTTGGATAGGTCAAGGAATAGAGCTGATATGAGTTTATTATTATGTCTGACTTGAGCAATGTTGTGTTTAAAGATACAAGAGCAGTGGTAGTACTGGGCAAGGGTCGGAAAACATGCTGCCTGGGTGTAATTAGGTTTGCCTGTAAGAGATGGTTTAGTATTTGTCTATGCATACATTTTTCTAGTAACTTGGATAAGGGGGTAATATGTCGATAGGCCTGTAATTTGAGGGTTTTGTAGAATTTCCTCCCTTGTAGAGGGGTATTATGAAGAACTTTTTTTTCCAGATATCTAGTACTGTATTTTCTTGGATGGATCTATTGATAAGTATAGATATAGGGTATGCTACGGATCTGGCTGCATGTTTGAGAAATAATGGAGGTAATTTGTCGGATGATGGGGAGCAGGCTTTGAGTTTGTTAAGAAGTGATGTGATGAAGGACGTTAATATGGGTGCTAGGGAGAATGAGATTAGGTGGGATGTGGAGTCTTAATATCGAGAGTTCTGGTTTAGTAAGCTTTTCTATTGTTTTGATGGAAAAGTTGTTAAGTAGCTTGCAGTTTTGCTAGAAGGTTTGTTAGGGAAGGGGTTTGGTGAAGAGGGGTTCCCTGGAGATAGTAATTTGTTTAATGATGCCAGAATTTCTTTGGGATGGAATGTGGGTTGCTCAGATATTTTTGATAGAAAGTTTTTTGTCCAGTAGGACCTGCTTATTTGTGTTTGTGAAGCTGTTTATATATGTTCATGTGGAAAGTTGAGTTGTTATTTTTTTCCATGCTCTCCAGGCACTGTCTCTGTTGTTCATAAGTGATCGAGTTGCCTGGTTTAGCCATGGTGCATAATTACATTTTAGCCTAATTTTTCTACTGGGAGCCAGGGTGTTTAGGGTTTCTAGGAATATATTATTGAAGCTTAGGACAGCCTCATCAAGGGGTAATGTGTGTAGGAATGACCAGTTTACAGTAGACAGTAATTTCTTTAGGGTGACAGGGTTGTAGTTTTTAAGGTTACAAGACTCTCTGTATTGGTGGCTCTTGTTAAGATTAGGAGAGTGTCTTACTACTGAGGTAGGGGGTGGTCACTAAGGGAGTTAGGTAGGGTGGAAGGGTTATAATAGCATGGGGGTTGGATACTAATATCCAGTCAATGACTGAGCAGTTCTTGGAATTTTTTTGCTGGTGCGTGGGCAAGGTGATTAGCTGGGTAAAGCCATAAAGGTTTATAGAGTAGCTAGAGGTGGCAGTATTAACAAGGCTCCAGTCAATATTCATATCCCCAAAGATGATGGTTTCATAGGGAATGGATATATAAATCCAAGAAAGAAACTGCTCGAGTATGGGAATGTTTTTACCTGAGGGTATATAGATTGCTGCAATGGCAAGTTTTTTTTTTTTTGCTGATTTAGGTTATAGGTTCCTATAAATATTTTAGCAGGGCAGAAATCAGAGATAGCTACTGAGAGGGGGAGAGAGAGAGAGAGCTGGTTAGAGTAGAGTATAGCTACTCCTCCACCATTTTTGTACTTCTATCCAGTCAAATAATATTATAACCAGGGGGAGAATTTCACAGTTTGCAATATGAGGTTTTAGACAGGGCAAGTATATCTGGGTTACATTGAGAAATTCAGGCATGAAGGAGGGTGCTTTTATTGAAAATGCTTTGTATGTTCATTGACAAAAAATATTTTGGGTGGCTTGCGATAGTAATGAGTAATTTGTGAGGCAGCTGGAAGGGGGGAGTTGCTGTGTAAGTATGGTTAGAGTGCTTTTGAAAAGGGCCAGGGTTGGGGTGAATATCACCAGATAAGACTAGTATTGTGCTTTGAAGTATTTTTAGGAAGAAATATTTGCAAAGAACCTGCTGTTTTGTTTTGATGAGCGGTTGAGAATTCACTATGCACAATATTTTGAACTTGTGAAATTATATAATGGTATGGTAAAGACAGGGGACAATAGGGTTTACTTATTATAGTGGGTAGTGGGATAAAAGAGTGTGGGAGATGGGATGGTAAGCTGTTGAGGACTATGGTAAGTGATTAGAGCTGAGAATATAATCAGAAAAAGGAGGGAGATAAATAGAGTTTTGAAAGGTATAGCCATGATTTAGTTTTGGGTCAGAAAGAATTAAAGGGTAAAGAATTTATTTAAGCTTAGTAGAAGAAATCAGGATTGATTGAAGGAGTTTTATTAAGTGAGTGACTGAGAGAGTTAATAACAGGTAAGCTTCTGGAGGGGAAGGGGTGGATGTTACAGTTAAGGGTGATGCAGGGTGTGAGTAGAGGAATGGGGGTGTCTACTGGCTAGTGGAAAGACAGGGCAAAGCAGGTTTAGGTATAAAGGAAATTATGTCAGGGGTGTGTGGGAAATGGGGCTAGGGTAGGGGAGTGGAGTGAGCCTGAGTGCTGCCACGGTGAATGGATTGGGATGAGCCAGAAAACTGGACCAGGCTGGCTTCCAAGAAAACAGTCAGAAAAAAACAAGCTCAGTCAATCCCAGGTCAGTGTATCACGGTATCTTCCTAATAACTAGAAATCTTGTGCTACTAATCTAGTACAGTGTGGTGACAAGGACAGCCACTTCTATAGCGAAAAACACTGCAAGTATGGGCTGCAAGTTCATAGACATGTGCATGGGGGCAAGGTAGATGAAGGAAACTCATGAGGGTTTAGTTCTATTATGAACACAAATACAAAAGATAATTACAATATGGACAACACACCCCTATGAGTAGACCAGATGGTGTGAACACCTGTCAGCTAGCCAGGATTGCTTGTTATTTGTAATACAGGTGTAACAGCATCCCCCCAAACACCTCTGGCAGATGTTACATTTTGAGGGAAGTATACCTGAGTCCCCTCAGAGATTGCTGATGAATCATAATAGCTGCACAAGTGTGTTCTTGCAGAACTATCTATGATCACTCACAATCACATATGTTATTTGGAAGACATGGGATTACTGGTGGTGTTATTCTGATATTGTGCCTGATTGTGAGTGCTTCTGTCTACTGTTGTTCATGGGACTTTTACTATGTGTCTCACTTGGTTGAAAAACTATGCTAATAAGGCATTCATGTTCAGGCAACTCATTTTGTACAGGTTCACAATGTGCACATAATCCCTAATGTATACACCTTCCCTGATATACATTATGTCCATTGTTCATGTCAGGATGTTTATATCAAAAAATATCCACTCCATTAATATGTCACCCTGTGTGACAGTTACATAATATAAATAAGTGTGCAGTCCATACTGTATCATGTCAATATGTGATTACTGTTCATGCTGCAACTGTCTTCATTGACCTACCCTTATCTGCTGTGCATTACCATGTTTCACCTGTCCACGTCCCATGTGCTCATTCCTATAATTCATATGTGTGTCCCTTTTCAATGTACACACTTCCCCTTACTATTTATTTATAATGCAGTTTATGTACCCTTTCTGATCATTTACACAGTTTTCATTCAGTATGCCTGACACAGGTTTCCAGAATACTCTGCATTGTATACACTTTCATGTAATGTGCTGGAACTATATACATTGCTTTATAGATAACCTTAGTAATCACATGGTTTCCAGGCTGGCAACACTGTTGCTGGCCATGAAACCACACTTGTTTATATTTAAACATGGTGCACAGCATGCATATGCAATTAGCGTTGCTACTCACTGCTCAAACACATAAACTCCACGTAGGCTTCGCACTAAGCCTACATGGAGTTTATTGAATCTCCAGGTATAACTTTTTTATGCAGATCCCCAAGAAAAATTAAATTGCGTGGTTGTTAGAGCTATTAAAAAAGAAAAAAATGTTGGAAAGTTTTAGTATGTGCCTGGATTTCCTATGGAGACTTACTACAAACTTCGAGTAAAAGGGCATATGCTATATAGAAGGAAAGACGACAGATTATGTTCTTTCTGTAAGGAGTTAGAATCTACCAAGCATGTCTTTTTGGGCTGTGAAAGTGTTAAGAAGGTATGGGATGTAGTATGCAAAGAGAAATTATTGGGAAATATAAACAGGATACAGGACCTAATTATGTTTAGGATTTTGTATGGTTGTTACGAAAGTAAAGGTGAAGACAAATATGCTGTAAATATGTTTGGGGTTATATGGGATAATTGGACTGCACGAACAAAAGAAATTTTGTTTTAGAAATATTTCCCCGGATTTACTAAACTTCCATGCAAGACTAGTTTAGTCCTGCACATAAGCACCCGTTTAGGAGCAGGATGGCAGTGTGCCAACCATAGTAAAGAAGGCACACTGGCCGAGCTCCTAGGCTTACATGGAGCATGTACGAGTGCAGGGGACATGTCTGAGAGCAGAGCCCTCAGAATAAATACACCACTGCAATGTCGAACAGCAGAATCTGTTAAGAAATGAGTGAGATTGCTCACAGGTGTCCCCATATCCCCACCAACAGACCACCATGCGTACAACTGCAACAGGACATATAAAGTAAAAGACGAAACCCATTTATAGCGTTTAAAACACAGATCAAAGCTAACCGTAGGCTCGAGGGTGTGCCCATCACTTACCTATGGTTAATGTAGCTGAAATAGCAAAAGGAGGATAAAAAGCAGGGATATGTGCAACGGAAACAGTACAGCAATATTGTAGTGGGCAGAGCGTTCGCCTCATGGGTAGTCAATCCCGGTTTGAGTCCCACTGCAGTACATTCCATTTCCATGTCAAATACTGTTATGATCAATATATTTAGTTATACAACCTAATAAATAACATATATGTGTGAACTGGAGTAGGAAGCAGTGTAATGAATGATAACCCCATACACTTGTCAAATCCATCACCCCCCAACAACCAGTAGACTATTACTGTCGAAAATAGAGCAGTAGTAAGGATAAATAAGCACAACTAAGCAGGTGCAAGTCTGTTTGCATGACGGGAAGCAGTGCTTACACAGAGTAAGCAAAAGAGAGGCTAACCATGTGTAAGCAGATGTCACCGGATGTTAGCACTACTTACCATCAACCAAATCCGCTGACAACAGAGTAAAAGTACTTTAACCGTAACAGTAAAGCATATAGCGTGCTGTGTTAATGTGTATGTCTTTAATATCATAACATGGTTAGGTAGGGGTTTGAATCCTGCAAATGCTGATAGTGTTTGTGGGGGGATGTATGTGTATGATTTCTTTTGGGTTGGGAGGGTGGCCTAATGGTTAAGGTGTTTGCCTTACAAACACAAGGTGCAGGTTATGAGCCTCACAAGGGATAATTGGCTAGGCTTAAAATGGCTCATAAGGGCAGTTAGCTTAGTACTATTCTATGAACCTATGAACCACTCCGTATCCAATGGGCCTTGTTCTGGCCAGCAACAAATTAAACAGTCCCTGCAAGGCCTGAAGCCAGGAGTCTGCACACCATAGACAATGTGATTTACCACTAAGCCACCACAGATATACATAACCCTGATGTTTCCACAAACATAGCATCCAGCAATACCATTCAACATTACAGGACATGTAGCTAAATATGTAGATGTGTGTGTGTGTGTGTGTGTGTGTGTGTGTGTGTGTGTGTGTGTGTGTGTGTGTGTGCGCGCGTGTGTATAGGGTTTATATTATAATATTGAAGTAGTAAAACATTGAATGTTATAATATTGAACCCAAAAGAGTGAACGCTGAAAATAGCAAAGCTGCAGAACATCGAATCCTTTCCTAGGGAAAGAATTCGGTGGGCTGTTTCTGCCACTTATCTATTTTCTCCACTGTGGTGCGAAGGTTATGGACCGTGTTAAGGTAAGTGTGCGAACGGACCGGGTTAAGGTGAATGTGGGAATGGGATAGTTGGGGACCTTAGGGTTAGGGAGCGTGTAAGGTGAGTGTGCAATAGTTAGGGGCTTTAGGGTTAGGGAGTGGGTAAGGTGAGTGTGTGATAGTTATGGACCTTAGGTTTAGGAAGCGGGTAAGGTGAGTGTGTGATAGTTAGGGAGCTTAGGGTTTGGGAGTGGGTAAGGTGAGTGTGCGATAGTTATGGACCTTAGGGTTAGGGTTCGGGTTAAGGTAAGATGTAGATAGTAGTGTATGTACGGTTTAGTGTAGGGTTAGAAGTAGGATTTTGATTTTAAGTGTATATGTGTGGATTACTTTTTCTGGTGTGCTTGTGTTGTGTGTGTGTTTCTTGGAACAGCAAATTTTTTCTGTTCTGAGCTTTTGATTATATCACATTTCCACATTCCAAGTTTGAGCTTATGGTGTTCGATATTTTGGGATTTTGATTATGTAATATACACCCCATATATATCTATGGGTGGCCACGGTGGTGCAGTGGTTAGCATTGCTGCCTCACAGCAAGAGGTTCTCCAGTTCAATCTTCGGCTGGGGTACCTTCTGTGCGGAGTCTGCATGTCCTCCCTGTGGTCATGAGGGTTTCCTCTGGGTGCCCCGGTTTCCTCCCACATTCGAAAGACATGCTGTAGGTGGATTGGACACTCTAAATTGGCCCTAGGTGTGAGTGCGTGTGAGTGTGTGCCTTCTGTGGAAGGTTGGGTGCCGGGCTGGCAACTTGACACAGTAAAAACTCCACTGCCAATCATGAGCAGACAGGTGATTCGTTGTGGTGACCCCTAACCGGGAAAAGCCGAAAGAAGAAGAAAAAAAAAACCCTATATATATCTATAACTAAATAGATATATAACTCACCCTCCCTGTATTACGTTTGTATACATATATAGACATACATATATATAAATATCCAGATATAGATATATACATATGCAGATATCCATACACCTATATGTCATTAGATATAAATACAGCAATATATATATATATATATATATATATATATATATATATATATATATATATGTGTGTGTGTGTGTGTGTGTGTGTGTGTATACATAGATATACATCCATGATATGAGACTGCAGATAAGAATGACATATATGACTGCAGGCACTGCCAATGGGGGTGAGGAGCCCAGTTAACATACATGTAACACCTACTGTTACCCCTCCCAGCCAAACAGGTGAAACATACAAACAGACACACAAACAAAGTAAACAATCCACTGCTCCCCAAACCACAGGCAGGATACAACCAGTGGGGGAACACTGTGGACCTGCTAAGTCTAATCTAGAAACAAAGACAGGAACGTCCCTTGCGGGACAACCCAAAAACTTTGGTTATTTGGATTCCCGTCAGTAGACTGACACATCAAGGCAGGGTGCGTATGCACTTGGACTACAAGGTTGGGAAAGCCTGATGACCCATGGGTCAAGACAACGTATGAGATGGGTCACAAGAAGTGGAGAGTGGGCAGTGTGTAGTGGTGTGGTTAGACCTGACCTGCACCCAGAGAAAGGATGAGTGCTGCAGAGGAGGAGTTGGGGGGGACTATGAGTATGAAATTATGGGTCGAGGCATGCAGGTGTTGGCTGGAGCAGTTCTAATCGGACCGCCTAGTGGATGTAAGCAATAGTGTGAATTGGGCAGAGCTGTCACCTAACGAGCAGCCATTCCCGGTACGAGTCCCACTGCAGCATAGTCTATTTTACATGGCAAAGCACTGTATAACCAGATTTGTTGTTGCAAAACCCACTAAATAACACCAAAGAACACATGGTCGCAGCATCCCACTGTAGGCATGTAAGCCATTCTAATTGGCATCACAACTTATTGTTGTCCTCACCCCCACCCAGGGGTGTGAGTATCCAAATCTACCTCCAAATTCAGTGTATATGCACAGCTGTTGCTGTAGAATAAATGGCCAGCTATGGACCTTCCCTTCAGCCTTTCTGCACATCCCTGGCTATTTCCCCTACTATCTTTCCCTCATTGTGCCCGTTTAACACCACATACCTATCAACCCCTTTGTCATGTCTATTAAAGTTTACAGTTACAAGTAGGTGACACTCTCTTCCCCAACTATATTGGCAGAATCTGGAACTCCCTACCCACATGTATTACCTCATCTGTCCCAAAGGAAACATGTAAATAGCACTTGAAGGAACAACTCAGGCACACTTGGATCAGCACATGCTCACCACCTGACTAAATCCCCCCCACCTTACACTCTCTACCCCATCAATTACTGAAACTGACACCTCTTGTCCTGCCACGCATACATATCCCAAAATCCTTTAAACTTTCCCTATTGCTCCCCTAACAATTATTCCCACAGCCTATTATACATTTATAATGTTGCCCCCCTCTACCTACCTACCTACACCTTCACTATTCTCTTCTACTCTACCACACAGGTATGGAATAACTGAATCATAACCTGAATACCTGAGTGTAACCTATCCAGAACTGTTAAACTGGAATCTAACTTCACCTTAAACTGACCATTGGCAACAGTCATACCTGACATGTAAACCTGACCTAAGCATGTATAATACCGACATGTTAACGTAAACTAAGCATGAAGAATATGTTGCTTAGCTATGTTAAGTCTGTTACTCTCTATGAAAGTGAACACCTCCGTATTACTTGTAATGCATAGCTGGGTTGTACTGTGGAGCTCTACTCCCTGGGCCACTGCTGAAAATGGACAAGCATCCAGTCAGATTTTCCTGGTCAACAAATGTAAAACAAATACATAAAGTAGTGAGGGGGTAAGCGGGAGTAAGAGGGTTTAAGGCTGTTTGGGCGGCGGTAAGCAATGCCTACACTGGTTAAGCAATGTAGAAGCTAACTCAGTGTAAGAAGCCGTAACTGGAGGTCAGCATTGCTGACCCTCACGCAAACAAGCGCATACTCACTTACAAGTGCTCAAAAGTGCCTTAGTCACTCTGTAGCCAACAGCTCTCATCGTGCCCAGTAACAAAATAATCTGCACTCCCAGGTTCCAACTCCTGGACGCTGCACAATATAGTCAAAGTGAGTTACCACTAAACCATGGCAGATACACTTACAGCTGCTATCACAAACATCTCATCCTGCACAGTCATTCAGCAGTATAGGAAATGTATGTAAGTATGTAGATTAATACCAGCAACGATTTGTACATTGCTCAATTACAGTATTTTGAGCAGTCTATGTGCACCATAAAAGCAGTGCCTGTTCAATCATACTGTGAGTACAGTAGTCTTGCATAACACTTAAGAGAATAGTAAACAACGTTGCATGCTGTGGTGGCATATGAGCATGCTTCATGCACAGAATGTCAAACCTGGGATGTCGGTTCCACGGAACCGGGAGATGAGGCTGGCCAGGTGTGTGAGCAAACTGCTACTTCTCAAACCGAATGCTACCAGTGGGAGAAACAGTGCAGACCAGCTAAGTCTAATCTTGACACAACAACAGGTCCGTCCCTGGTGGGACGAACCAAAAATTGTGAGTAACATCGATATTTGCACCAGTCTCAGAGTACCATCATTGCAACGCTTGTATGTGCGTGGACTACACGGATGAAGAGCCTGCAGAAACATGGGTTGCGACAGTATACTGTAGGAATACCGAGACGTGCAGAGAGGGCAAAGTGTGCAGGTGTGTTATGGCTGGGCTAGCAACTGGAGAATGGATGTTTGCTGTGTACATGGAGCTCGGGGGCGGGGGAAGGAACCATGGGTAGGATATTATGGAAGAAATATGCAAATGATGGAGCACAGCAATAGTGTAGTGGGCAGAGCATCCACCTAATGAGCAGGCATTCCCGGTTCTTGTCCCACTGTAGCACACTCTATTTTACATGGCAAAGCACATTATAACCAATAGTTTTGTTGCAAAACCCACTAAATAACATCTATATATGAACTGGAGTACTGCAAGAAATGCACATGCGAAGTATCAGTGTCAGACTGAATAACGCACTAGTAAGCAAGTTTAAGCACAAGTAAGCAATAGTAAGCGTATGTCACCACTAGTAAGTGGGCTTAAGCCTGTTTGCGCAGCGGTAAGCAATGACTACACTGGTTAAACAGATCTGAAGCTAACACCATGTAAACAGATGTAATGGCAGGTTAGCAGTGCTGATCATCACGCAAACCTGCTGACAACTGAGTAAAAGTGCTTCAACCACTCCGTATCCAATGGGCCTCGTTCTGGCCAGCAAAAAAACTAAAACGTCCCTGCAAGGCTCGAACCCAGGAGCCTGCAAACAATAGGCAATGTGATTTACCACTAGGCCACTGCAAACATACCTAACTCTGATGTTTCCACAAACATAGCATCCAGCAATACCTTTCAACATTACAGGACATGTAGCTAAATATGTAGATGTAGGTGTGTGTGTGTGTGTGTGTGTGTGTGTGTGTGTGTGTGTGTGTGTGTACATATATATATATATATATATATATATATATATATACACATATATATATATATATATATATATATATATATATATATATAAAACTAAATAGATAAATGCCTCTCGCTAGCTGTATTACATACGTATACATATACAGACATACATATATATAAATATCCACATATAGATATATACATGTGCAGACATCCATACAACTATATGTCATTGGATAAATATACAGCAATATATATATATATACATATATATGTGTGTGTATATATATATATATATATATATATATATATATATATATATAAATGCGTGTGTGTGTACACAGGGATTCACTTTATAACCTCGAAATACTGAAATATCGAATTTCAGTATCTCGAGACTATAAAACCGAATCCACAAAACACTGACGCAAAAAACCCGCGAAATTCACAACACCGAAAACTCCGCACACACTATACCACACATACACCACAACACCCACATTACAACATAAACAAACGAAACTACACACATACACAACTCATACACACATAAGCAGGGGGCAAGCCCCCCTGCACCCCCATGTGGGGGCTGCACCCCCCACCCCCTACTTATATACACTAACTCCGAGATCTCAAAAACACAAAACAAAAGCCAACTCACACACGCACATTCTCCGACCCCTCACACACACATCAAACACATCAGCACACTCACACTCTAACTCCCACTCAAAACCCTTAGAAAACACTTACCTGACATAACACCTACATCCACACACGGCACCGCGCACCATCAAAACACAATCCCGGACATTACGCAGCATAAGGTCATAACCGCAAATTCGACATATATTCGAGTTCGCGATTATGACCCTTCGCTATTTTTAACATTCGGCTTTATAGTCTCGAGATACTGAAATTCGACATTTCAGTAATTCGAGGTTATAAAGTGTTTCCGTACACAGATATATATCTATGATATGAGACAGCACATAAGAATGACATATATGACCACAAGCACCGCCAATGGGGGTGAGGGGTCTCGATCAACATACGTGTTACACATACCGATACCCCCCCCAGCCAAACAGGTGAAACATACAAACAAACACACAAAGTAAATAAACCACTGCTTCCGAAACCACAGGCAGTATACTACCAGTGGGAGAAACATTATGGACCCACTAAGTCTAATCTACAAACAAAGGCAGGAATGTCCCTTGCAGGACAACCCAAATATTTTAGGATTTTCGGATTTCCGTCATTACACAGATGCCTCAAGGGAGGGTGCATATGTACCTGGACTACAAGGTTGGGAAGGCCTGATGATCCATGGGTCGAGACAACGTACGTGATGGGTCCCGAGAAGTGAAGAGTGGGCAGTGTGCAGTGGTGTGGTTAGGCCTGACCGGCAGCCAGAGAAAGGATGAGTGCTGTGGAGAAGGAGTGGGGGGGGGGAACTATGGGTATGTAATTATAGGTCGAGGCATGCAGGTGTTGGCTGGAGTGGTTCTAATTGGACTGCCAGGTGGATGTAAGCAATAGTGTGAATTGGGCAAAGCTATCACCTAATGATAAGTCATTCCCGGTATGAGTCCCACTGCAGCACAGTCTATTGTAGATGTCAAGGCACATCATCACCAATTTTGTTGGTGCAAAACTCACTAAATAACACCAAATAACACATGGTTGCAGCTCCCTACTGTAGGCATGTAATCCGTTCTAATTGGCATCACAACGTATTATTGTTGTCCTCACCCCCACCCAGGCATGTGAGTGTCCAAATCTACCTCCAAATTTAGTGCATATGCACAGCTGTTGCTGTAAAAGAAATGGCCAGCTGTGGACCTTCCCTTCAGCCGTCTTGCACATCCCTGGCTATTTCCCCTACTGTCTTTCCCTCATTGTGCCCCTTTAGCACCACTTACCTATCAACCTCTTTTTCTTTTCTTTTGAAAGTTTAAAGTTACAATTAGGTGACACCCTCTTCCCCAACTACATTGGCAGAAGCTGGAACTTAATACCTACATCTATTATCTCAGCTGTCTCAAAGGCCACAGTTAAAAAACACTTGTAGGAACACCTCAAGCACACTTGGATCTGCACATGGTCACTACCTGGCTAAATCCCCCCCTTACACTTTATACCCCTACATCAACTACTGAAACTAACACCTCTTTGTCTTGCCTCGCATACATATCCTAACATCCTTTAAACCTCCCCTATTGCACCCGTACCAATCATTCTCACAACCTCATATACAGTTATAATGTCTCCCCCTCCACCTAACTACCTACCTACTCCTTCACTATTCACTTCTAATCTACCACACAAGTATGGAATAACTAAATTTAACCTGAATACTTGAGTGTATCCTATCCACAACTGTTAAAATTGAATCTAACGTAACCTTAAACCCACCTTTGTCAACTGTCATACCTGACATTTAAACTTTAAGTAAGCATGAATAATACCTACATGTTAACTTAAACTAAGCATGAATAATATGTTACTTTGCTATGTTAAGTCTGTCACTCTCTATGAATGTGAACACCTCTGTATTACTTGTAATGATTAGCTGAGTCTTCCTGTGGAGCCTGTCTTCCCAGACCTCCGCTGAAAATGGACAGGCATCTAGTAGGAGTTTCCCGGTCAACAAATGTAAATTAAATAAATAAAGTAGTGTGGGGGTAAGCAGGAGTAAGCACATTTAAGCAGCAGTAAGTGGGTTTATGCCTGTTTGTGTGGTGGTAAGCAATGCCTACATTGGTTAAGCAAAGTAGAAGCTAATTCAGTGTAAGAAGCCATAACCACAGGTTAGCATTGCTTACCCTCATGCAAACAAGCGCAAACCCGCTTACTATTGCTCAAAACTGCCTTAGCCACTCTGTAGCCAACAGCTGTCATCATGCCCAGCAACAAATTAATCTGCACTCCCAAGTTGCAACCCCCAGACCCTGCACACTATAGTCAAAGTGGGTTACCACTAAGCCATGGCAGATACACATACAGTTGTTGTTATCACAAACATATCATCCAGCACAGTCATTCAACAGTATAGGAAATGTATGTAATTATGTAGATTACTATGAGCAACCATATGTACATTGCTCAAATACAGTATTTTGAGCAGTCTATGTGTATCATAAAAACAGTGCCTGTCCAATCATACTGGGAGAACAGTAGTCTTGCATAATACTTGAGAATACTACAAAATGGTGCACGTCGAGAGGGCATGTGGGCGTGCTTCATGTAGAGAATGTCAAACCTGGGACGTCAGTTCTGCGGAACCGGGAGATGAGGCTGGCCAGGTGTGTGAGTAACCTGCTACTTCTCAAACCCCTGGCAGGATGCTACCAGTGAGAGAAACAGTGTAGACCAGCTAAGTCTAATCTTGAACACTACAGGTCCATCCCTGGTGGGACGAACCAAAAATTGTGAGTCACATCGATGTTTGCACCCATATCAGAGGATGATCAAGGCAAAGCTTGTATGTACATGGACTAAACAGATGAAGAGCCTGCAGACACTTGGGTCGAGACAGTATACTGGATGAGTATCGAGATGTGCAGAGAGGGCAATGTGTGGAGGTGTGGTATGGCTGGGCTAGCTACTGGAGAATGGATGGTTGCTGTGTACGTGGAGCTCGGGGGGTGGGGGAAGGAACCTTGGGTATGACATTATGGTAGAAATATGTAAATGAAGCAGAACAGCAATAGTGCAGTGGGCAGAGCATCCCCCCAATGAGCAGGCATTCCCAGTTTGAGTCCCACTGCAGCATAGTCTATTTTACATGGCAAAGCACGTTATAACCAATAGCTTTGTTGGAAAACCCACTAAATAGCATAGATATATATATATATATATATATATATATATATATATATATATATATACTGGAGTTCCGCAAGAAATGTACATGTGGAGTATCAGTGTCAGACTGAATAAGGCGCTATTAAGCAGGTTTAAGCACAAATACGCAATAGTAAGTATATGTAAGCACTAGTAATCAGGCCTGAGACCGTTTGCACGGCAGTAAGCAATGCCTACACTGGTTAAGCAACTCTGAAGCTAATACCCTGTAAGCAGATGTAACGGCAGGTTAGCAGTGCTGACCGCTGCACAAATGCGCTAACAACTGACTAAACGTGCCTTAACCAGTCTGTATCCAACGACTCATGTTCTGCCCAGCAACAAAATAAATGGCTTCTGCTAGGCTCAAACAGGGAACCCCACACAACATAGGCAAAGTGATTTACCACTAAGCCATGTCAGACATATATAACCCTGATGTATTCAAAACATATCAACCAGCCCAGTCATTCAACAGTACAGAGAATGTATTCCAACATGTAAATGTATTTGTGTGAGTAAATATAGCAATATCTAAACATATCAATAGATGTAGATATCTACAAATATATATATATATCCATAGCAATATGTATATATATATATATATATATATATATATATATATATACGGCCACACATCTGTAGATAGCAATGGTAGATTGACAAATACAAATATGTCCACATGCACAGTTAATGGGGTTAGGATGCCCCAAAATAATATACGTCATGTACGAATAGGCATACCCCCCCACAGCCAAACATGTCAGCCCTGCAATACACTAAAGTGTTACAGATCACATAAGCAGGACCTGACATGACATGTGCACAACATGTAAGCAGTACTACAACCCACCTGTATGATATCAGGCTGGTATTAATAACATAGTATGCAGTACAGTGTGGCTCCCATAGAAAATGTAAAATATGGCAGCTTTCAACATCCCCAGGGTACATATACACAGACACATATATGCAGATACAGATATACAGATATATATAGCTATATCTATATATATATATATATATATATATATATATATATATATATATAGATATACATGTGACTACACAGACACATGCAGAGATATGTACAGTAAGATACATATGTAGAAGGTGCACACACTATGGAACAGCCACTATGCCTACAGTTAACACCTTAACAACTGGACACTGTATGGGCCACCCATACAAATGACAATCATTGCCTGCAACATATGCCCACAGAGAGGTCATAGGATAAAACACCACACACAGGTTTGCAGACATGGATAACCTTTATTTGTGTACTATTACAGTTGTATATGCCATGTATTATAGCTGTTCAGACACTGACATCCAAATAAACAGAGTACTGCACCTATGAAACAGTTATACTAATACAGTAGTCTGGAAAGGATCACAACTGTTGCTGTCTAGGCCAAATCTAAAAATTGTACAATAGTAAAGACAGACTGGGCCACAGGATAACAAACTATCAACAATAAGTAATGCAGGTGTATAGTCCAGCAGCCTCTTTCTACACTCTGTACAAAATCACTAGGTGGTAAAGACGTCAGTTGACCAAATGGGATGTCACTGTTCCATAACAAGGCATAACTGACACCATCACAAGCACACTGACAAACAGAACAGTCTGTATGGCAGGAGGCAGTAGGCCTGCATTAACCCAATGTATGTAAGTAGTGTAAATATAGCTGAAGCGTATGGTACTGTACATCCAGATACCTTAAGGCAACGCACCCCTGATACCCCCACATTTTGTAACAGCCTAGGGTATTTATTGTGCACCCCCCAGACTCATTAATAAAGGCCTATATACCCCTGTTACATACACTTGCCTCTGGATTGCATAAGGGCACACATGTATTGTGTAGGTGAAGCCCACACATATATGGCCTCAGCTCCACCGTATGTGTGGGAGATACAACAGCAATGGACTGATGGCAGAAATGGCAGTGTGATATACTCACAGCCAACTACAGAACAACCCCTGACAGCATGTCATATGTGCAAAGCTTGGTATGTAGGTGGAGGACAGAGGCTGGAACACAGGCCCATATGTGGATAACTTTGACATACACTAAGCAAGTTGCTGGTGTTACAGGATAGTCTGTAGCATACCCTTAGTCAGGGTATTGAGGTTAGAAACATAAATGGATGTAGCCATGTACTGATAGCACTCAACACACACACTGCCAGTGAAATATTTGACACAGCACCTGTGTGGTGGACAGACAAAACATGATAGGCACACCTCTGGCCACCAAGAGGATAGGCCCACAGTTGAGAGCTATGCAGACAGACTGCATTCCAAGGTAAACTAGTATGTACACACACACACCCTGTAACACCAATACTATACAAAGCATAACACAACTCTACTCACACTCTGTCTGTAGATCTGAAACCTCCTACAAAAATGTAGCTGGCCTGAGTGTGCTGGTTCTCCTGTAAGAGGTATTGCTACCTGCTGTCTGTAACACTGATGCCCACACACAGGAAGGATGTCCATCACACTGGAAAGGTAAAGGGACCATGCCCACATGATGTGGGGATTTATAGTAGGTGGTTGCCATGACAGTGGTAATTGGAAGTACTACACAGCAAGCTGCATGCAGTTAGCAAGTGCAGGACACCGACTGGTGCAGAGGCCATCACCTGATCATGTGCATCACCTACTAAAGCCAGGCTGCAATCTATTCAAAGCAGCTCAATCCATTTACTGGAGAGAGAGAGAGAGAGAGAGAGAGAGAGGAAGAGGAAACACAAAAAAAAAACGACACAGCTCTTAAGCTGACTTCACAGCAGTTCAGCCAGCTGTCATTCAAGAAGACATCATTCCCACAACAGGTATGTGAGGTATATATACATGTAATAGAATGTAATACCTGGTCCATCATAATGGGATAGATGATGTGGAATGATTTATATGTGCCATCAAGTGTTGTTGTGATGATGTTCAACTGAACAACTGCTATGGACAATAGTGTCTGTTCCTGTGTGTAGTGGGCCATAGCTGTTAACTGTGCATGTCAGAAGTGACAGACAAGATGCAAGCCGTCATAGTGTGTGTTGTGTAATGGGAAGTATGTATATTACGTGGCCAATAGCTGGTGGTGGAAGTAATGCCATTATGATTGACATGTGGGAGCCACGGCCCACCACTGGTATGATACTCAGGATAATCTGTAGTGTAGCATGCCTGAATGCCATAGGTGTGTAATAGGTTACCTGCAATCAGCCTCTACATATACCCCCCTAATGTCAGGCCATGTCTATATGTGGCAACTGTCTGTGTTGTAGCAAGGCAGAACAGTGCAGCTGTGCAGGAAGTGTTGTAAGATTGTGGAGCTGATGTGTGAATGTACCCCACATATAGGTATGCATATGTGTATATATGTCACATATATAATATTTAAAGATATATATATATATATATATCAGAAAGCATGTCCAGAAATATACATATACCCATGTGTAGACATATATATGTGGACAGTCACATATATCTACACACATATAGATAAATACCGATATGCAAATGTCAACATCTGTACAAACACACACACAAACAGATATGTATGGTAAGACATGTCCCCTATATCACTACAACAGTGATGTGTGCTATGTGCGAGGTAGCAGCACACATAGCAATACAGACAGATATCTACAGCTGGCAGTGTGTGCACCATGGAAGGGTATGTCACATGTTAGTCCCATCCTAGCCCCACAATGCCCCCGCATGTGAAGTATGCAATGGGAATATGGGGAAGTATGGCAGATACACACGTGGAGGTGGTCAGGATTAGTAGATATAGAGGACAGTCTACAGGGGTGGTATGTGACACATGTGGTGGGTAAACACTGTGGATGGTGTGTGTGGTCTGTGATGTGGATGCTCCATGGTCCCCAATATGGCCACAACGGGAACAAGGCTCCCTCCAACTCCCACTCACAACAGCAATCCACGTTCTGAAGGTGCCAGGTCTGGTGGCTGAGTAGGGGGAGTATGTTGGCCATATGAATGTGTACTGGGTGGCTCAGATGGATGTAGCACATCCCTCATGTGTCTGTGGAGCCTGCTATGGAACAGACTCAGATCTGAGCTCAGGGGGCAGGGACATGAGGGTGGTGGGCCAACATCCCCTGGGTGGTTCCATCTGATGGTACGGCTGTAACAGTACATGAGGTGGCCCCAGGTTGGCACACACATGTGATGTGGCTAGGTATCCTGGTCAGATGGGTGTGGAGAGGTGGATCAGGTGGCCAATGGAACATATACATGTTAATGTGTCACTGTCATAGTACATATGTAGGTAGTAATAGTCTACACAATCCTGGTACATGTCCAACAGCATGCATAGAACCCCCCTATAACACAGACTGTTAGATGTGCAGCAATCTCAGAGCAGCCATACCACTGGCATATATGTAACTATAGTGGCCCTGACAATGGCATGCAAGTGAATAGTCTGTAACAGGCCCCCAATGTCAGTGTCCACACAGCAGAAGGTGTGGTACACTACACAATCTGTCCAAACAGTAGTTAAGCTGTAGCCATACTTAATGAGTTGTGTGTATAGTCTGTTGAAGCTGATATGGGGGGTGACAGAGATGTGTATTATGAACTGTGGTAACCTTGCCATATGAGTCACTCAGGCCTGTTCCCATCCTCATGTTTTTCAGGCACGATGGCACATAGCCTCCTATCAACTTATTCCGCAGAGGAGAATGAAGTGATAATCAACCACCTGGTACTGCACTACCAGGTCCTGTTTGGCAGGACAGCAGTGGAACAGCAGGAGTGGACCGCCCTGTGAAATGATCTTGTACACAGGGTCAATGATGTCAGCCTGCATAACCGCAGTTATGAGCAGGTCCAGCATCATTGCACTGACCTGCTTCGCAATGTCCATCGGCATGCTACTGCAGTCCGGGAGGATCACCTTGCCATGGGGGGGGCATTCCATCCATCCCCCCCGACACGTGTGGAGGAGCACCTGGCACCTGCCTATCCTGAACAGCATCTACCACTGGACCCCTTTGTGGAGGTGGGTGTCACCCACACAACAGCTGAGGAGAATGCAGGTAAGGACACAGGGCACATCAGTAGACCACTGTTGTGTAAATATCCACAGTGGTACATGTAGATCATGCATATCTGATATGTTATACAAATAATGAGTTTCTGCATTGTAGTGATAATCAGATGTCCAGATGTGGTAGTATTGTATGTATTTAAAGTAGATTTATGGTAGTACTGCACCCAGCCTGTAGCAGTGTCACAGGTGTGGGCACTGACATTGCATCTCTCACCCACTTATGTAGGTCCCTCAGGGGTAACAGCAAGGCAGCAGCCTAAAGCTGGTGAGTATGTATTATGTAGATGCATGCCAACACACCGGACTTGTAATGGTGATTTAATATTCTATGCACACATCTAACACACCTACCCTGAATGCATGCTGTACATGTGCATGTATTGTTGCTGTGAAATGCATGTTCTCACAGGGGCGGACATGATGGGGTATTGAAAGGGTATGTCACACACCTGCATGACAACTAACATCCTGTCATTGTGGAATGTGTCCACAGGGGGTAACATACTGTTGGTAGATATGGCCTACAGTAGCGACATGTTTTGGACAACACCCATATACAGTGCAAAACCAGTGTACATACTTGTAGGACAATGCCAACTGCTGCTGAGATACACTGTGGCATACAGCATTACACTAGTCCACATTATCAGCTGGGTCTAAGCTGCAATATGTGGTGTGCAGTGTATGGGACACTGCAAGCTGACACATATGTGTAGGGCTTACCTGTCATGCATCTGCATAAATGCTGAGGGGGGGATCTCAGCATGAAACACCAGTGCACTGCAGCAGGGATCCTAAGAATGGTGGGAATGAGCTCTATCTGCATATAGTCAGGTCCAGGACCTGTAGCAGCCGTAACCCTACCCACACTGCAGTAGTGATGACATTGTGTGAACACCATGGGATGTGCATGAGTGGACCTTGCAAACATGCAGAATAGGGGAGCATACACTGGCAACTGCGGAAGGCCCACACTGGTATACCCCTGCCATGAGCAGTGACTGCTGTAGTACACACAACAAGAGGTGTGATAAACCATCATGATAAGAGTGTGCACACACATCCCAACATGGTGTGTATGCATCATGGTCAGCAGCCTCACACCTACCACAATCTGTAGACATTGCATGTGAATGTACAGGATATATGTTACATACTGGATGTGTGTACAGCTATGATCTGCAGTGCTGTGGTCCCATGCCAGATCACGGATGTGTGTGTTAAAGCGATGATGGTGTATACACCCCCATAGACATGGTATGCTTTGATGGTTGTCAGTGTAAGCATTTCTGTAGTGGCCATACATGGTCTGTTGATGATGACAGCTGTAAATCAGGCATCCTGGATTCACCAATGACAACAGTCCACATATCATCCCAGGTAAGTGTTGCTGAAACACATAGGGGCTGTGAGAGGTACAGCTGGCATAAGTGACATGGTACTACACATTCCACAATGGGTAGGACACCTGTGAGTTGTTGGGCACAGTATTTGGCAGGGTGCAGAACAGGTGCACAGCAATAATGTGCACATGGGTGCAGAGATATCCAGGGGAAGGGGCATTACCTAGTCACAGCACATGCATCATACACATGTATACCACTGCTAGCATGGTGTGAGTATAGCTGAACCGCATGCTGTTCTGTACCATATGTTCTGCATGTTGGCAGATGGGTAATTGGAGGACTGTGTGCATGATCATTGTGCATTCTCACCTGCATGTGTGTGTGTGTGTGTGTGTGTGTGTGTGTGTGTGTGTGTGTGTGTGTGTGTGTGTGCATCCTGGTGGTTAGTTAGTTTGCCTGCATGGTCACTCTGGTGAAGTGGTGGGAGGTAGATGCATGTATGATGCGTGTGTGCATGTGTGTGTGGCCATGTAAGCACATGCGTGATTGTGGGGTGTTCATATGGCTGTACACCCTTTGTGATTGTGCAGTACATGGACATGGAGTGCCACACTGCACACCAGGAATACCTGTCATGTACTCACAGGACAGCACATAGTATAATATGGCCTGCAGCTTGGATCAGGCATCCAGAGGGAAGATAGACCCCAGGTACACACATAATATTGCTGTCAGTGGAGAGGTCACCTACAGCCCATGTATGCAGCTCTACAGATGCATTGGGGAAGGAATAGTCAACACCAGGGAATGCATCCACATATTACAGCTGAAACTTGATGGGCCGATGGAGCAGCATATCCCGCATGTACTGAGCATTAGATACACATGACACACCAGTGGGAGGTCTTATGGCTACAACGTAGTAGCCCACACATATAGGGGCCATGCACATCATTCCGGCCATACAGAGGGTGCATACCGAATGACAGCATTGGGGCCATGTTACTCCACTATACACAGGTCAGGTAATATAGCAACAGGCCTTGTGTCATGGCCACTTGTGTGGGCATTTAGAGGATTGTGATGTTAATGAGTGGTAGCAATGTGTGTATGTTAACAACTGTGATGCAGGATGGGGTAAAACATGGACATATATGTGGGGCTGTCTGTAAAGGCATAGACAGGTAGGTAGTACAGAGATGTGTGTGTGTGTGTGTGTGTGTGTGTGTGTGTGTGTGTGTGTGTGTGTGTGTGTGTGTGTGTGTGTGTGTGTGTGTGTGTGTGTGTGTGTGTGTGTGTGTGTGTACTGTTAAGCAATGCTGTACAGGTTTTAAAGTGCGGTTATTGTTTTCCCCCACAGATGGCGAGGTGGGTCAGTGTCCCTCCTGCACCCAATCTGCGGTAGGTGTCTATACACAGACGGATGATGATGATGATGATAATTGTGAGGCACAGATGGGGATATCAGGGGCTGACACTGCGCATACATTTGACATCCCCCTTTTAGCCACCCCACCCCCGCACACAGTTACTGTGCCCATACACACCCCATCACCAGTGACCATAGCAGAGGGACAGCTGGCATTCAGTGGCATTGCACAGGAAAGTGTGGTAACCATGCCTACTGTGTCCAGTCACAGCAGACACAGCTGGATGTCTGGCAGACTGCCATATAGGTGGATGTCCCAGGGTGCTTGTGGTAGGGCCGCTGGACATCATGCCCCTGGCATAGGCAACATAGCTGCAACCAGCAGATGCATGTTCAAGGCTGTAATGGTGGTGCAGGCACGTATTGAGCATTACACCAGACAGGGCCTTTGGCTGCAGAGGGCTGCACTTGCTACTGTAGGCGACAACCTCCATGAAGTGGCTGCTGCCATCCATGCTTCTAACAAGTAAGCGGATAGATGGCATGATGAGCTGATGGCCCTCTTCAGCCGTGGTGTTTCTGTGCTTCAACATGTGGTGGGGATGCTGCGACACCCGCATGGATGTGGCCCAGCAACGCCAACAGCTGGCACTCAGCGTGGGAGTGCTAGGACTCCAATGGGCTCCTGTAGTGGGAGTAGCAGCCCTGGCAGTGCGAGGTGTGTGCTGTCCACACCACACCACAGCAGGTCACATGCACGTGGTCCTGGCCAGTCCCAGGAGGGATGTGGTACCAGCGGACAAATATCAGCAGGTGAGAGTAGCACTCCAACGCCAGTACCTGCACATGCCCGTGGAACCCCTGGCAGGAACAGTCCACATATCTGTGGCTGGAGGCAGTGAACTGTACACCCTGCCAGGTATGGTCTGCAGCTGTCCATGAACACTTGTGTAGGGCAGCCAGAAGGCAGAACTGTGTGCATGCATACCCACACACTATGCAAACACACCTAGGGCACCTCATACCTACACACACCACATCACCTCAGCCAGCTCCCCAGAATACACCCCTCACTCACACACATGGTGTCAAATGTATGGCCCACCCTTGGCCCCTGGCAGACCAACATCACACCCTGTGCATATGACGATACCTGTGCCCCTTCCCTGTCATCCATACCATCGATGCAGGGACAGGCTGATATGGTTCTGATGCACAGGGTGAGTGCACACCAGTTTATCACAGTCCTGCAGTGTAACATGTTGTAGGGTGTAGAGTGTGAGGTATAATTGGCAGGTGGTGTAGCCGTCCAGCAGTGATGCCTTCTAGCTGTTAGTAATACTGTTTGGTTGTGGTCTGTAAATTGATATGCAGGTGTGTTGTAGGTGTACATGTGTCAGCATGAGGATGGTCTGCAGTCATAATGGCCAACGGGGTATGTCACTGTGCTGACACCATGGCAGTGACATAGGGGTACAGTTGGACACATTTCACAGGTTACTATACTGGGTATTGCCTGTGCCACATAGACAGGTGGCCAGCTGAGGCATGTATACCCTGAAACCTGATGTAGACCCATGCACATACACACACACAGTTACTTGCCAACACTGGGACTAGACCCCTACCTAGCTATGTCATGATACTGACATGTGTGGCCTACATTGCACAAACACTGCCTTAACCACTCTGCATCCAATGGTCCTTGTTCTGGCCAGCAACAAACTGTGCAGCCCTTGCAGGTCATAAACTCAGGGCCCTTTACACTGCAGTCACAACACATGACCACTATGCCATGACCACTGTGGGGACAGCTATTGTGTTACCAATACATCTGTCATTACCAAAATTGAATGGTACTGAACACTTGCCTTTATGTCCTAGATTGTGTAGTCCTTGTCATTAATATGACTGTTGCATCACATATGTTGTTTCATCATACTGTACACATAGCAGATACATATGGTGGGATACATGTGGGAGGGTATACGCAACCGTGACATTTACTCATGACAGGTATATGGTTGTATACGTATAGGTCTATAGATGTCGACATGTACATACACAGGTATGCACATTCATATGTCTGTATACACATCTGCATAGTGCTACATATATATGGCCATGTGTACACCTCTTCGTATCTACATATGTGTATATATCTATACATGTATGTATCTATACATATGTGTATATTTAGGTATACATATATGTACATATAGATATGTGTATATAGCTATATATGTATGCACATCCTATGTACACAGATGCCGAGTTATGTTGGTATATGTATAGATATCTATGACTATATGTGCATACATATCTATAACAATATACCTACTACTGTCGCTATATCTGTATATATCCATATGTTTATGTGCATATGTATCAATATCTGTATATGTGTAGACATATATTACTCTGTATATGTATATATCTGGGTGTGTATATATATGTATATCTATGTACTTATACATACCCATCTATATATGTCGATATGTATATGTGTAATCATAGATATATATCTGGATGTATATATGTACAGATGTCCTCACCATATGTCCTGGAAAAGGAGTGTAGACCTAACCCAGCTCCTATAGTCCCAACGTCATAGTGCAAGTAGATGTCAGGTATGTATAGCAGGTATAGTGGTAGACTATTGCTACTGTAATTGTGATTGTTTTCACAGACATGGTGTGTGTGGGAGGTCACATCTGCTTTCCACATGTGTGCCATTGGCTACTGACAGACATCCTAAGGACATACTGGTAAAGTACCACTGCTAGCACGTAATGCCCCTGTGGACTGCAGCACATATACTGGCCAATATATGTGGACATTCTGAAACACTCCTTACAGTCCGAAGGTATACACAGAACCCCTTATTGCTGAACATGTGTACCATGCATGGCAATAGGGATGTTAACAGCCATGTAGATGGGTATAACACATAATGACTGGTATACATATGCCACTATGGGTATGCATTCACACACCCCTGTCTGGCCTGTCACATAATACCGCTGGTACAGGGGTGCCATGGCCACATACTACCCATTAGATAGTGACATACATCTGTAAAGCATCCCACTGCTCTGTCTGACATACATGACTGTTAAGGAAGACCCGGTACCAGTACATCCAGCAAGTATCTCCACATGACATCTCACTGGATAAGTACACTAAGCTGCTAGACATGTAACAATGCACTGTGCAGGCTACAGGCAGACTGGCTCATCACTGGTCAACATCTCCTATGGGGGAATGCACATGTACCTGAATATATAGCAGGCTCTGCAGGCATTCCACACCACAGGGTATGATACAGCTGTGTGAAGGTGCATAACCACATCCAATGTGAACACAGCCACAGCCACATATGGTAAGCTAGCATAAAAGTACAGTATATGGACTATCTGTTCAACAACATCCTCATATGTGCCACTCACAGATTAACCCTACATATACTGGGCTGCTACACGGTGTGGTCTGCTGTCTGTCTATGTATGGGACATGTGTGTGTATGGCCATACAAACATGTAAACCAATATGGTAACATACAGTGGAGCAGCATGTAACATCAGATAGGATGGGACCTATAACAATGACATCTACCACAGTCTGTACACAGGCTAAAGAACATGTTAACAATACACACACTGTCGACAGTCACCATAGTTATACAGACCTCAGTACTGTACAAATGACCACGGAATGTCCTGGTAATGTCACAAATATTACCCGTACTGTACATAACATGTGCAGCAGTCTGATATTTCTCTGGCTTGCTATCAGATATGATGACACTTATGGCGCACAGCACACATGCACCTCATAATGCACGACATATGTACAAAGGTTGACAGAGTTGTGGCTGGAAGCACATACACAGGGGCAGTATTGACATGTTGCTGTGTTAACCTCATACATGTACTGTCGCAACAGGGTTTGTTGCAACATGTGTCCTATGAGGGATATGAAGTCAATAACTGTCAGGGCTTTCACCATCTACAGACTGCAATCCTCACACTACCTTCTGCAGTTCACAGATACGTGCTCTGTGGGTAACACATGACACCAAGGGTACAACACACTGCCCAGTTTGCAGACGACCCTGCAGATGTGGATTCCTCATAAACACAGTACTGACATGGCAGGTATTACAATTTGTAGGACAGCCATATTCACACACACACACTGTGAAATGAACATTACTCCACATGCAGTATAACAGCACTTACAGTCTGTAGTCAGGCCAGGCACAACCCCTCCTGTGTGTTGCCCTGTTTCCACAGTGTAAGTTGTTAGAGGTAAATCGCCTATCCATCTGAGCTGCATTTCGCCAAACGACAGTTCTAGTTCCTGCCTACAGTGGATGTAAAGGGCCAAAACCAAAATGCTGTTCTTAGATATTGGAGTGTGTTGTCATGCAATTGGCTAAGGGAATGTTACCACAGCTGTTCCACATGCACTCAGCTAGAGGAGGACTGCAACTGGTGCAGAGGCCATCAGCTGATCATGACCATCACTTACAAAACACAAGCTGCTGCCTAGCAAAGCAGGTGTACATCCCACATCCACTAGAGATGGTGTGGGCGGGACAGACAAAGACAAAGTATGTCAGGGAAGGTGTGGGTGAGTAAAATGTAAGCATGTTTGTGTCACACACCTACCAGTATGGGGTTTCAAGCACCTGATTGCCATGCATAGCTATCACATGTGTATGCAGTTATTGCATGTGCCACATAGCTTACATGTTGGTGAGCTGTCCAGATGTATATGTGCTGATGAGTGACACCTACAACACTGTTGTGATACAGTAGGCATAGCACATGAGCCTGCCACATGAACAGGTGTCAGTGTGAACACAGCCACACTCTGTAAGGAACCCATACACATTACCACACTTGGCTGGGTAACAAATACACTTCCTATCCAGTTACCTTGCCACAATACAGTGATGCATAGGTATGAATTGGCCCACAGGGGTTATCCTGGGGTTCTGTGGTCAAAGATTATGTGACAGTGTCTGACATTAGAGAACATGCTTCAGTATGCCACTGGGTGTGGTACTGGGTGTGATTGTGGTCGGAAGCATCACATACCACACACGCAGACACAGGGTGCTAGTACCGGTGTGCATGCATCCATTGCTTCATGGGTGTGTAATGGTTGAGGGTCCCAGATGGCTTTACAAAGCTAGGTGAAGGGTATACCTTGGCACCAGGCCACATGACAATGGTCTGCATTATGGATAAGGGGTGTAGTGTCCTGAAGGGACCACACGGGTGGGTATAGTTTATACTATCCAGTTTCCTGGGTTACTATTGTGTGTGGCCAGTGCTGTGGAATGCTTAACATGTATGTGTTCTATACGCCATGACATGGACAGTGTTTGGGATATGAACACATCCCACATTCATGTACAGTGGCATGTGGAAGCATACCTGGTTTGTCTGGCCCATGTTGTGTACACAGAATGTAATCATCAGATGTGACAGTCCCGTCCTCATGTGGCAGGGTCAGGTAATGGACAGCTGGTTGACTCTGCACCTACATTGGTAGCAAGCTACAGGTATTCCCTGGTGTCAGTGGCATCTGTCCATACACGGCATGTGTGTAAGGCATGGTATGTCCGTTGCGGATCACATTTGCTGGAAACAAGTTGTTGCAGGCATCCAGTGGGAAACATACTGAAGGCACACTGTCTGCAATTAGGTGTCTATCATACTGCTGGACAGGGTGCCATGGCCTCTGTAGGCCACTGCATTTACACCATTATTACTATCTGTCGCTAGTATGCAGTGTACTACACACACATCTTGGCTGTTGCCTCGCCATGTGTGTATGTATGAGACATGGGTTGGGAGTGTGCTCTGGGTAATACTGGGGTTGCTAACTGTGATGCCTGGCCTTGATGTCATATGCATGAGTATGGATATGCACCCCAGCCTCTCAGCTATTTCAAAGCTGCTTTCCCTGTACAGTGGACATTGTGATATGTACTATGGCCACCATATAGGAAAATTGCAAAACCTGCTACTTATTGGGCCCAGGTGTCACACAGGCATACCCTCCTACACACAGGTTACGGGGTACAAACACACACACCTGTCATGTCCAGGAGTAGAACCCCTACCTAACTAGTTTATTACACTACAGAAGTGTGCAGTTATAGTATGCGCCACAGTGATTACTGCAGCACTCCTTCTCCAAAGGTGTATAATCACATTGGCTGACATCAGCAGGATTGTCAAAGTAGGGCATTTGACATGTACTGAGTGTGACTAGCCTAAAATGCATTGCTCCCTACACAGACAGTGGAACACACACAAAACATCCAGAACTGCCATGGGTGGGTATAGAACCCTACCAGGGTTCTGAATCACACTACAGCAGTACGCAGTTATGGCACGCTCTATGGAGATTACTGGGCTACAACCTTCCCAGAGGTGTTTTACTAGGTGGATGACATCAGCTGCCTTGCAAAGGTTGAGCATTTGGATTATGGGGATTGTGACTAGCCTAAAAAGGCATTGCTCTCTACACAGTCAGACAAACACACACACACACTCACCATGTCTGGGGATAGAACTGCTACCTAATTAGTTTATCACACTACAGCAGTACGTACTTACAGGATGCGCTATGGAGATTACTGGACTACAGCTTCCAAGAGGTGTAGTACTAGGTGGATGACATCAACTGCCTTGCAAGGGTTGAGCATTTGGATTGTGGGGAGTGTGGCTCGCCTAAAAAGCATTGCTTTCTACACAGACAGATAGACACACACACAAACACACACTCACACACAGTTGCCATGTCTGGGGATAGAATTCCTACCTAAATAGTTTATCACATTACAGTGGTAAGCATTTACAGGACGAGCTAAGGAGATTAGTGGGCTACAGCTTCCAAGAGGTGCATTACTAGGTGGATGACATCAGCTGCCTTGCAAAGGTTGAGCATTTGGATTGTGGGGAGTGTGGCTAGCCTAAAAAGCATTGCTCTCTACACAGACACACACACACACACACACACACACACACACACACACACACACACACACACACACAGGTGCTATGTCTGGAAAAAGAACTCCTACTTAACTAGTTTATCACACTACAGCGGTACGCACTTACAGGACATGCTACAGAGATTACTGGGCTACAGTTTCTAAGAGGTGTATTACTAGGTGGATGACATCAGCTGCCTTGCAAAGGTTGAGCATTTGGATTGTGGGGAGTGTGGCTAGCCTAAAAAGCATTGCTCTCTACACAGACACCATGTGTGGGATTCGAAGTCCTACCTAACTAGCTTATCACACTACAGCAGTACACAGTTATGGGACGTGCCACAGAGATTTCTAGTCTACAACTCTCTCAAAGGTGTATTTCACATTGGATGACCTCAGCGGGCTTGTCATGGTAGGGCTATGAGGAGGGCAGTGTGTGTGCATGGGCCATTACACATTCATGTTGGGGTTGACACGCCACATGCGGACACACACAGGTCATAATTCACAGGTACATGTATACAGTTGCTAGATGACTACTTCCTTGTACAGTCATGTTGCACAGCTGGCACGTGCACCACATGGTCTGTAATGCTGACAGATACTGGTGGCTAGTATCTGCAGTGAGTGACATCTGCACCTCAAGTGTTTGGGGCCCTTTGGCTGTGTGCTGGGTGGGACAGGCCTGGATGGCTCCTTGTCACAGTCACCCTCTTCCACATATCTATGTCTGTCTACCTTTGGCTTATTATAGTGTGTTGTCCTTACATATATGTATGTATTCCTATCCACTGTGTGTGCAAGGCATGAGTGGTGCATACTGACAGGTGTCTGCCTTAACAACTGCAACTGCCAGATATGTCTGATCCACTGGTGTTTGCAGACATGGCTGTCATGTGTTTAAGTGTATGAGTATGCCCAGTATGACCTTTCAGTATGTTGTTGCCTTACGCTGCCTTCATTTCTCTAAGTGTATGAGCATGCCCAGTATGGCCGTCTGTATTGGATGTGTGGGTCATGTCCGGGTAGTTTGTACTGCAATGCTGACCTTTGTGTTGTACACCAATGGTAGCATACTGTCTCTGCAGGGTATCCATCCATCATTTGGCATTGACCGTTACTACATTTCTGCATAGCGGGGGGGGCACACCTGACTGTTTCTACAGCTCTACACAGGATTGGGAGGGGCACACCTGACTATTACTATATTTCTGTGTAGGTTGGGGGGAGGGCACACCTGACTGTTTCTACATTTCTACAAGGATTGGGGGGCACACCTGACTGTTACTATATGTCTACATAGGATGGGGGGGCACACCTGACACTCGTACACATTTGCTGGGACTGTACTGGTATGTCGGGTACTCCATTTCAGTCTGTAGTCTTACCTATCATGCTGGCTAGAGGCATACCAGTGTACTACAGACTGTGGCTTTGGTTGCCCTACATATTATTGTCTGACTTCCTACCCTTCAGAACTAACATCCCACTGGCTGCCCTGCTGTGGTCTGTCTGTGTAGGCCTGGGGGGAGGTTAACCATAGCCATCATTCTGGGGCCATGGCACAGGCTCTGTTTGGGTTTGTCTACACCTGTCCTGCTGCCTGACACTGTTGTTGGATATGTGAACCATCCTGACTGGCATGTATGAGTCACATGGACACACATGTCACTCAGCACATTTCCTGCAGTGGGTTTTGTCACCCTGTGTAGTACCGGCTACTATGGTGACTCCAGTATGTGTTACAGATGTCTTGGTGTCACTATGGGTGTCTACTGTCTGCTGCTATAACATCCAGACTCTCATTTCCCTTGCATGCTTACATCCATACCATAGCTACAGGTAACGACACATTCTACTCCATATAGCAATTAGTAGGTTGAATGACTTGCCTTGTGGGCATGCCAGGCTTGCAGATGGTGCTTGTGGGCTGCCTATGTTGGATGCACACAGTACACTCCCTATACATGTTTGAGCACAGGTTGTGTCATGTTTGGCATTCCTTTTACTGTATGTGCGTGTCAGAGAGAAGTCATTCCCTGGGTCCCTACTGTGTCAGTGCATGTGCTATGCATTGCCTCTTTGCCAAGGCCAGGGCATACTGGGCATGCCTACTTCTGCCTACTGGGGCAGGCTAAGGTTGTTCCTCCTCCAGGTCACTCTGTGCCTGTGCAGACCTTGGCATTGGTGGGGGGGGGCTGTGTGGCCCTGCCCCATGCTGTTCCTGCTGCAGCTTCTTCTGCAGGATCATATTGTGTAGCATAGCACAGACCATGACAATTTGGGTACATGTAGCTGGTGAATACTGCAAGGCTCTACCGGGTGTGTCCAGACACTGGAACCGTGACCTGAGCATCCCAAATACATGCTCTATCATATGTCTGGCATGTGCGTGTGCCTCATTATGGCGTTGTTGTTCAGGTGTGTGTGCATTTCTGATGGTTGTCATCAGACATGGCTCCAGTGTGTACCCAGCATCCCCCACTAGGTGACCGTAGGGGATGTCCCCATTGGCAAATCTCTGGTACAGCTGCATCAGATGCCATATCTGGGAATCGTCATAGCTTCCAGGGCAGCCTGCACACACATTCAGTATAATGCCCTGGGCATCACATATGACCTGGCAGTTGATGGAGGGGATGCCCCTGCAGTTGATGTAGACCCTACCCTGCTCACCGGGTGGTGCTTTGATGCATATGTGCATCCAGTGTATGGCACCCACTACCCCAGGGTATTCTGCTATTTCGTGGAAGAGACACATATTGCTGGTCAACACCTCACGGGTGTTGAGGAAATATACGTGCTCACTGGCATGTGCTGAAATGGCATCCAGGAACTGGTGGAATACTCTGGATGCTGATGCCTGTGAGATCCCCATGATATCCCCAGTTGTGCTTTGGGAGGTACCTGTGGCTAGTATACCTAGACCTACACATACCTTGGTATCCACTGGGATGGGTTTCCCTTGGTCAGTGTGGTGTGACAGGTGTGGCCGGCACAGCTCGACACATTGCTGTAGGAGGTCTCTGTCCACCCTATAGTGCTCCACTATCTCCAGCTCATGTAGCCCCTGGTAGGTTACTCTGGGTCTGTACACTCTTCTCCATCTCCTCACTGTGGGTTGTTCATCAGCATTCACATCCTCACTACCCTCAGCCTCTTGCACATTTAGTTCTATGTTGCCTGCTGCAGCCCTTCTCATTTTGTAGGTTTGTTAGTTAAAAGATCCCCGTTGTATACACCCGGTGGGGTAGAGTGTGGGAAAAACCAGAGGGGAAGGTGTTTGCTTAGTTTATAGTAGTAGTGTTACGGGCTGGGTTGGTCTGCTGCCTGTGTAATTGGCTGATTCTGATACATTTCACCTGCCAACTAAGCTAGTTCTCCTTGATTACCTTCCTACTGCTGTTTTCCTTCCCATTGCTTTCCTGTTTAATCCCATGTGCGCGCCACACAAGCAGAGTGCTCAGATGTGCACACTGCTGCTATTTCCTTGTTTAACCTCTTTTTTCTTCCTGTATGACCTGGTGCACGCCGTGCACTCCTGCTTAGGCTTTGTAATGAGTGCTAGGCAGGTTTAGACACACCCCCTAGCTTAGCTGTGCTTAGCTGGGAGCAACCCCGAGCCACAGGGCTCCAATCCGCTGACAGTATGCCTGACACACCACCCCATGATGTCACCTACCTCCTAGGCTTGCACCCAGCTATTCATACTCTTACACTGTTGGGACCTGCCTCACATCCTGGGGAAAACTGGGATTTACTATCATTCCCCTCATTTGCATAGGATTGCCTGCTAATGCATAGTTACATGTCTCACACTGAGCTTCCCCCCTTAGCAACCACTACTCACTGGCCATGTTGTCTTCTGCCTGCCATTGACTTGCATGGTAGAATACTGATTTTAGTTAGAATGCTTAATTTATGTTCATTTTGTTATTTTCCCCCTGATCCCGTTTGAGCACCGCTGTCCTATGCTTAAACAGCCGGGATCGGCTAATAGGAATAAAACGTTGATTTTTTTATTTTTGTACTGTTTGCAATGCCAGTGGCTTTATACTTGGCCATTGGCATGCTTACTACATGATATGCAGCCTTTATTTGGGGCTGTCATAGCTCCGTTTTGGAATTTGCAGACATGTACTCGGTTACTAACCGAGTACATTTCTGCTGACTGCACTAGTCCTGCACGGACGGTCGCAAGCTTTCTGGATTGCAAATTCACCTCATTTGCATGGATTTCTCCTGAAAATGGGTGATTTGCATACAAGGGCTTCGTCCATGCAAGATTAGTGCAGAAGCGCTCGTGCACGCCCCTGCAGGCTGTTCCTAGATTGCATGGCGGACATGTTGCCTGCTTGGGCTCCTGCACCAATCTTGCATGACGTGCAAGCTTTTGAGAATCTGGGGGATTGTCATTTAGTGGATATTTTGAGGAGGATAGGAAGATGGCTCTATACACAAGAATGGTGGGGGAAGGTGAAATGATAGGTTTAAAATTTATATGTGCAAACAGATTAAATACAAGAATGTAATTATGTATATGTGCTTAAAGAGAAAAAATGCAAATATTTGTATATATAATAGTTTATGTAAGTGTTTTATATAAATAAAGCACCCTTTCTGTTTTCCATAACTGTTGTGGTATCTTTTACATCCACCTGAATTACCAAAAACTCAGGCAGATACAGCCTCAGCTTACTATCTCCTCCATATGAACACTCAAAATACTGAATTTCATTTGACTGAGACTACAATACCTAATTTTCAAAATACTGAATTTTAAGCCATAGACATTCACACTTACAACACCAATGGCTAACTCTTTCCAAAATTTAAAAACTACTTACTTATCCTCTTAACAGAAACCTTAAGATATAAAACCAAACTAGGTGGGGGGGCTGCTCCCCCCACACCCCACAAATATATATACTAACTCCAGGATCACACATCAGTGGAGAAAACGTCATATACCTTTTACTTACCTTACAGTACTGTACACACTGCCACTACTGCCAGGAGCACACAAAACATTTACCATATTAATTTAGATACTTCCCATAAAAATGTAAAGAGACATATCCACATTTAGAAACACTACAACACTAATTTATATGCTATTGGTATTCTGACAGTTGGCACTTTAAGTTACAGTAATTTTTTTATCACAAGCAAGTCACAAGTGAAGGAAAACACACATCACGTCTATGGCTTAAAATTCAGTATTTTGAAATTCAGCATTGTAAGCTTTCAGTATAATGAGACTCAATCAAGTGAATTTTCAGTGTTTTGAAAATTAGGTATTGTGGTCTCAGTCAAATGAAATTCAGTATTTTGAGTTTTCAGTCATGTGAAGTAGACCCTGGGATGCCCGTGCACTGGCCCAGTAATCAAGGAGCCTCAATCCTCACCACTAACACCAGTGAGGGGCATCCACATTGGGAAGGATAACAAATACACATGCACAGTAAAGCACAATTTCCCTTAAGAGCACACAGAGATCACAGCCATTCTGGGGCTGGTTTATCCCTTTCTCTCCAGATCACCAATAAGACTCCCCACTGGCACAGCTATAGGGCTCAGATCTCAGCCTAGTGGTCAAGCTAAAACATCCAGCACCCTATCTGTCCAATCAGTGCTTCGTGTCCCCGACCAAGTAGCTGACACACACACACACACACACACACACACACACACACACACACACACACACACACACACACACACACACACACACACACACTTTGAGATAGAAGTTATATACAAACACACAGACACTCCTGGGGAAGGCTGGCACAGGTTCTCCAGCTGTGCCCCTTCTACCCAGACTATACAGTAGTACCACTTGCCACCAACCACTAATATCAGCTACTAATAAGGCTCTTATCAAAGGGTGTCCAATTATTACTGTGCAATATTATTATCCAAAAGGTAAGTGTGACTGAGCAGCAAAGCTTATTTGTAGTGGTTTTGTACAGTATCACTATATACATGCAATGTACTCTAGAGCTTAAATTATCTCTACACAAAACAGCCACAATTGAAAGGTTTAAAAATATTTAATAATACATAATAAAAACACAAGACAAATCTCCACAATTCGATATAGTGCTAGTCAAGAGTTCATAGATCACAGGAAAATGCTTAAAATAATATTGTAGAATAGTTCTGACATCAACACAGAAAACAGCTAGTCTAATCTTCCTATTTCCTAGCTATTTCTAAGAGAGACACTAAAGTCTGACATCCTACTTACACACAGAGCACAGGCAGAGTGCTGGTGAGTTGGATGTTCTCAAGACAAATGCAAAATGCTCTCTCTCTGTCTCTGAGAAAGTCCTTTAAATTGATAATACATCCTGCTGACTCATTTTAGATTACATCATTCTTAACAATTCTCTAGTTTCCAGGCTGACAGAAACTCTACATTTACATTTCTTAGTAAGTTTGCATCTGGTCATGAAACACAGCAATAAACGACATTATATGTGTAAATTCTAGCAATTACCTCTGGTCTCAAAACAATAGGAAGAATTCCTTCATCCAGACATCTCGGCTCTGTGTTTTGAGATCAAAAAATTATTCAATGCTTAACTTATCAGCTTTCCTCCAGCAGAGTGCAATGTGGTTACATTTTTGAAATTCAACATCCAATACAATTTTCTTATTTAAGAGAATGAGCCTGTGGCTTATATTCATCATCATCTTCTTTCTGCTGTTCCCGTTAGGGGTAGCCACAGCAGATCACCTGTTTCCATTTCTTTCTGTCCTCTGCATCTTGCTCTGTCACACCAACCACCTGCATGTCTTCTCTCACCACATCCATAAACCTTATCTTAGGCCTTTCTCTTTTCCTGTTACCTGGTAGCTTCATCCTTAACATATTTTTCCCAATATACTCAGCATCCCTCCTCAGCACATGTCCAAACCAACGTAATCTTGCCTCTCTGGCTTTGTCTCCAAACCTTCCAACCTGGGCTGACCCTCAAATATACTTATTCCTAATCCTGTCCACCCTCGTCACACCCAGTGCAAATCTTAACATCTTTAACTCTGCCAGATCCAGCTCAAACTCCTGCCTTTTTGTCAATACCACTGTCTCCAACCCATATAACATAGTTGGTCTCACTACCCTCTTGTAGACCTTCCCTTTCACTCTTACAGGTACTCGTCTGTCACAAATCACTCCTAACACTCTTCTCCACCCACTCCATCCTGCCTGTACTCTCTTTTTCACCTCTATTTAAACTCATCCACCTTCACCACCTCTACTCCTTGCATCCTCCCCATTCCTCTATCCTCCCTCTCATTCATACACATATATTCTGTCTTAGTGCTGCTGACCTTCATTCTTCTTCTCTCTAGAGCATATCTCCATCTCTCCAGGGTCTCCTCCACCTGTTCCCTACTCTCACTACAGATCACAATGTAATCTGCAAACATCATAGTCCACATGGACTCCTGTCTGATCTCGTCTGTCAACCTGTCCATCACCATTGTAAATAAGAAATGGCTCAGAGCTGATCCTTGATGTAACCCGACCTCCACCTTAAACACATCCGTCACTCCCACTACAGACCTCACCGCTGTCACACTACCCTCGTACATATCCTGTACCACTCTTACATACTTCTCTGACACTCCTGACTTCCTCATACAATATCACAACTCCTCTCTAGCTTATATTAATATTTACAAATGACAGAATCATCTACAAAATTCTGTCTAGCTAGGCTGGCAGCCATCACAGGCCCATATATATATATATATATATATATATATATATATATATATATATATATATATATATATATAGATATGTATACCACACACAAACACACACACGCACAAAGATAGATAGATTGACAGACAGCTAAGATAGACAGAAAGTTATATAGGCAGACAGAGAGATATATAGATATGGATATGAAACATGCAAAAGGTTTTATTATCACTGTAAATCCCATGGTGCCATTATGTGTGATTTTCATAAGAGTCCTCATATTTTCAGCAATAGCATGCTGTAGGTGGATTGGAAACTCTAAATTGGCCCTAGGTATGAGTGTGTGCATGTGTGTGCCTTCTGTGGAAGGTTGGGTATTGGGCTGGCAACTCCACACTGTAAAACTCCACTGCCAATCATGAGTGGACAGGTGATCCGCTGTGGCGACCCCTAACCGGGAAAAGCCAAAAGAAGAAGTAGAAGAAGACATACCCTTAGTAATTCTAAATGCCTGTTTCCAGTATTACCGTTGGGTTTCTCTTTGAAAGAAAGGTGGATTTTGGGAAATAAAATAATACTTTTAAGTGCAACATTTGCAAAAGTCAGCATTTAAAATGTTCCTTGAAAAGTGCATATTTGGATTTTGCACCTCAGGTGACCTTCTTTATCTCACAGTTTCTGGCAGAATATGATCATTAACCCATTTTCTGTGGCAATATGGCAAACGTTCTTATAAGCTGCACTTAGAAATTATCAAATATAGTCTCTAAAATCAAAAGTTAAAAAAAAGAGGAGGGGAGAGAGAGAGAGAGAGAGAGAGAGAGATAGAGATAGAATGGCGTTGATATCAGATGATCAAATGTTTACTTAAGCGAATAACTAAACGTCGATCACTAATAATCGCACACACAAAACATCAAATGGCAGTTTCCACTTAGGGAAACAATGCTGTTGCCCAATGGAAAAAAATATATAAAATAAACACAAATGAAGTGGGGGCTTCACTCCCCACCCCCCTAACTAAATATTCCAACTCTGAGATCGCTCCACATTGAAGAAATGGCAAACTCCACATAATGGCCAAACAACTTGTTTCTCTGAGAGGAAACTGCTGTTTGTGGTTTTGTGTGTTCGATTATTAGTAATCGACGTTTAGTTATTCGATTAACTAAACATTCGATCAACTAATATAGACCCAATAGAATGCAGTAGCAGTACAGTTCGTACTGTTTTATATGGATATAGTTTGTATATTATAATAAATAACATGTTTTCTGCTTTTATTATAAAGTGGATAAGAGAATATTTTGATCTGACAAACCTGTCATCTTAGACTCTTAATCAATGATAACTGCAAAGAAGAGCAGCTGAACTGATAAAAAAAACTAACAAAACAGTGTCCTTTAATAAAATGTACTGTTTGCTAAAATGATTATGATTTAAGTTAACACAAGCAAAAAAAAAAAAAAAGATCAGTTTCAATAGGGTATGCCTACACACACCTCATAATATGTCACTTCACACTTCAGTCTAGTGGGAAGGAATCTAGGACTTCAGTGCTGAGCCCCTGAAGTAAGACTGAAACTTATACCTTTTACAAGTGTTCTCTTTTTCTCTGTCTAGATAGACAGTTTGCTAAAATTTATGACTGGCAGTTACTGTGAGACAAACTGAAATATAGTTGCAAACAAGTCACTTCTCACTGAAGGCTTTTTTTAATACCCTCTAAGAAACATGTTTGCCTATGTCTGATTTATGGCACAAGTGGAGAATGTCAAAAAGATTAGTGCAGTTATCTTGTGTTTCAGTAGAAGTGAAACAGATCCTGACCTGTCAGTTCCATCAAGTCTCAACAGGACACCACATTAGTGGAGCAGCAGTGTTTAATTTCTCACACTGTTCTCCTTAGTTAATGGCTAATTTGTGAAAGATAATAGCTGTAAAATAATGGTGCTGTTTTAGAGAGCTTGTGAAAAAGCTAGTAGTAAAATAGGGTTCCTATCCGTTCATCAAAATGTCAGCAGTTCGAACACCATATGTTTGAACTGTGACATCGAAAACTGATTATCGCGAAGCCGCGGAACACCATATTCTTTCCCAGGGAAAGAATTTGGTGGGCCGTTTCTGTGGCTACGCTATAGTCAGCGCTGTGGTGGAAAGTTACAGGTCAGGTTCAGGTAAGTATGCGATTGTGCAGATGTTAGGGTTAGGGCACGGGTTAGGTGAGTTAGGGTTAGTGCATGGGTGAGGTAGGTGTGTGATAGTGACAGACTTTAGGGTTTGGGCGGGCTAGTTGAGTTAGGGCACGGGTGGTGGGTGTGCGATAGTGACAGACTTTAGGGTTAGGGTGGGATAGGTGAGTTTGGGTTAGGGTGCGGGTCAGGTGAGTGTGCGATAGTGACGGACCTTAGGGCTAGTGTTTGGTTTAAGGTAAGTGGATAGATAGTAGTGTATGTACAGTTTAGTGTAGAGTTAAATGTAGGATTTTAAGTGTATGTGTGTGGATTGCTGTTTTTTTGGTGTGATTGTGCTGTGTGTGTGTTTCTTGGAACAGCGATTTATTCCCCTGGGAAAAAAATCGCTGTTCTAAGACTTCCATGTTTTTGCACTTTGAGGTTAGAAGTTTGAACATATGGTGTTCGAACTTCAGCCATTTCTTTGAAGTGATATAGATCCGTAAAATACACTTTGTACTTTAAACAAAGCCAAAAATTAGGTATTTACAGAGTAGACCAACCGGGCACTTCACTGTGTCTACTGTGTCTTCAGTCCCAGACGTCAGATTTATTATAGAGTGATAGGGAACATTTACAAAGCACAGTACATACATATATATGGGTCTATATTGAAACATTGAATGCTGAAAACTGTGAATGATGTTTCAGCGACACATTTTCAGCGAAAGCTGAAAATGTCAAAACCACAGAACAGCGATTTCTTTCCTAGGGAAAAAAAATCGCTGTTCCAACCCCCCCCAAAAAAAACATTAAACACTTCCAAACACATATGCGCATACCCTAACCCTAATTATACCACTCCAAAAAAACAGTAAACAACTAAATACACATATGCACGTAACCCAGTCATACATCTAACGAAAAAAAAACAGTAAACATTTTAAAACATATGCACTTATTTTACCTCGCACCCTAACCCTGAGGTCAGTAACTCTCGCCCATTTACATAAACAGTTCTAAACACATACAAACTTACCTTAACCCTAATTCTACCCCCCCAAAACAAAACTAAACAGCTGAAAACACATACACACTTAACTCAACCATACATCTAACGCAAAACAAAAAAACAGTAAACACTTTCATACATATGCACTTACCTTAACCCGCACCCTAACCCTAAGGTCAGTAACTGTTGCACATTCACACTTGGGAGCTATACTGGACAAAGGACCACACTACACTGCAGAACACGGCAAAGCAACGAAGCAGTCAAGCGACTTCTTTTCGCTGAACAGCCACTTCGCTGTTTTGCCTGTTCGCTCTACGTGTCGTCGAAATGCATTTTCATCGTTCTAATAGAAACCCCATATAGATATATATATATATATATATATATATATATATATATATATATATATATATATATATATATATATGTGTGTGTGTGTGTGTGTGTGTGTGTGTGTGTGTGTGTGTGTGTGTGTGTGTGTGTGTGTGAGTGTGTATGTATTGTAAATCCAAGAAGACACTGGAGATACATAGCTACACATATAAAAAATATATTTATTATTTCAATAGGAACAAAAAGTCCAAACAGAATGAAAAACAGCACACTGTGGCTACTCAAAATTATATATGACAAAATGTTTTATCAGTACCTGTTCATTCCTTTACAACTAGATTTCAACTAGCAGGCTATATTTAAAGGTCAGTGATTGCAAGCCTCAACCAGGTATTAACTCCAGCTCTGTAAGGAAGTCACTTCACCACATATAATTCCTTACCTTTCACTGCCTGGGCTGGCATCTCAGTACATTCAGGGTCTTCATTTTTGCTACTCCTCAGATAGGGAGCTGATTTTTTAAATTCCAGCTTTTCAAGCTACTTCCTTAATTGTCAATCAGTGCCTTCTTAACTACAAAGAAGACTCACTGTCCATTTTCCAGAGACAACGTGTTACTGTATATCTATATCTATGCATCTCTCTCTCTCTCTTTCTCTCAGTCTGTCTATATATATATATATATATATATATATATATATATATATATTTTTTTATATATATTCTATATATATATATATATATATATATATATATATATATATATATATATATATAGTTCCCCTTCACAAGCTCGAATTGCCAAAACCTCGAAATTCATAAGCTTGAGCCCAGAATCTCGAGTTTCAGTAACTCAAACTTGTAAAGGGGAGGCAACAAAAATAAAAAAAGAAAGTTTACTGCCATGTATGCAGGGGGCCGAGTCCCCCTGCAGTCTCCCTGCTGAAATATACCAGCTCCGTGACCGCACTATAGCGGAGGAACAGTAATTCTCCCATTGTGCGCTTCTGTATACAGCACAGCATGGGAGATTTCCCACATCCCCGTTGTAGTGTGATCTTGGAGTTGGTATATTTAAGTAGGGGATGTGTGGGGGGGTGCAGGGGGGAACATTGTAAAGACATGTTTGCTTGTCTTTTACGTCCGCTTTAGAATTTCGAGTTGCTGAAAACTCAAGATTCTGGGCTCAAGCTTATGAATTTCGAGCTTTCAGCAATTTGAGATTCTACAGGGGAACTATATATATATATATATATATATATATATATATATATATATATATATATATATATATATATGTATATATCCAGTAAAACTCTGCATGCATATTGTGTGTGTCTCTTTTAACACATAAACACGGCTACATACTGCTGTATCTCATAAACTGTGTAGCAGTCCACATCAGCATATATTGCATCAGTATAATATTTTCTGTAAAATATACCATTCCAGTTATAGTACGGAAACATGCCTCTCAACCTCTTAGTGCATTGAATCTGGACTTGGCATAAATTAATGGGGGATAAAGTCCCTAAAAATAGTGACAGATTTTAAATATTACTGTTGTAAAATTTAAAAGTTGCTAGAATAACAGGATCTGTATTAGCTTACATTTTTGTGAAGAATAGGAAGTCTGAAACTCAAAGGTATGTCATTTTATAGTGGCTTTAATCCTCACTGAGTTGCCAGAAAAACACAAATTTTATGAGGAACAGACCAAAAATATGAAGGAAAAATCTGCACATTCCACGAAAATCTGCACAGTTGAGATGTATGTAATTTGTTTTAAACTGAGATGTGATGGAACTCAGTATCTTGGTTGTGTGTCAACAATAAATAAATTAATAATGCAGCAGTGATAGGAACTTGCTGTACATCTGAAAACTCAGCAAGTGTGAGATTCTGTTTAAAATGCCTACTTAAATAACCTGTTGTATGCCTTCCAGCCCCTTCTTCTTGTTCAGCATTTTCACCGTTATTGTTCTAAAAGTAGTACTGTTTTACAGAGATAAAAAACTTAATGCAGTAGATTATATCACATTCAAATAAAATTAACTGACATTTCTACAAAATGCTATAAAAGTCCACAAACAGAATATTGTATTACTTTGTATGCAAGACAAACATTTAAGCTACTATTGCCATAAACATGTCTGATGATCGCCGTACCTATTTATTGTATTAATTTCCTTCTCTAGTTATTTAGTTTGATTGTTTGTTGACTAGAAGGTCCACATGGTCAGAGCATAGTTACATCAGTGGCCTCAGAGAGAGAAAAATCCTCACAAAATGTAATAGCTAACAATGCAAGAAAATGACCTTACAAACAGAAATGCTGATTGTGAGAAAATAACATACCTGATATTTATAATATTGTTATTGTGACAATGAAATGTATTGCCAGCTATGCCAGGAATTACAAACAGAAATGTTGATTTTGACAAAATAACATATCCGATATTCATAATATTGTTATTATGACAATGAGAGAGAGAGATATTGCCAGCTATGCCAGGAGAAGTAGGGCAGTGGATGTGTAACATATGCCAAGATAGGTAGCTGGAATTTTTGTAAAGAATTCTATGTCATTTGTATATCATACTGATTTGTACAGATGCTTGTGTTGAAAATGTATTTATAAAGCTACTTGTGTTAAAAATGTACAAACAACGTGCCCTGCTAGACAGAAAAAGAAATATACATGCATTATTGTAACTGTTTAAATGTTTATGTTTTAACAAAGTATATTGGAAAAGAAGAGTTTAATTTCAATCCACCTAACTTTGAAAATAGTTAGAAATTAAATTACCTGTCTCAGGCCATAAAGATTGTATCTTACAGTTCTCAATGCAGCCAGAGACAAAAAGGCTGTACTAGGAATCTTTCTGCATTGTTTTTGGGGTGAACTAATTGCTAGTCTGGAAGGGTGGAGGTTTGAAATTATTTTATGACTTCCAGGAGCTGCAGCAGATCTTAGCAAGGCTCTCTGTCTGTGCATTATTGACAGATATGTGCTAAATCTTCACAGCTTCTAACAAAGGGGCATAGCATAGTAACCAGTAGTCAGATGACCAGATATATGTGATGTCATTCTGTAATCTATCACTAAAAGTGATATTTTAATACCTGGTGAGACTGACGTTTCATGGCAGTCTGTTTTTGGAACCTGATAAAGATGGACACCTCACCTAGTAAGTGGACCAGGGAATAGTAATTCTTTAGATCAATCAGGAAAATATAGCGAGATTAGTAGTGTTTTTCTGTATCTGTGTGAATCTATTCATCTGTGTTATTTTAATATTTTCTGTGATTGAAACTCTGGTGTTTATTGTAAATAGATATTTAGTATTTTCATGTTATTTTATTATTTATTAAATATATTTAAACTTTTTACTGTGGCTGGTCCTTTAGAGAATATTTTTAATCTTTGAGAGTACTTATATTTATTTGGTGATACTGCAGCCACTCCTGAAATCCTTGCTGTTTGGTCAACATTTTCCTTTGTATTAATATTAATTTTACTCAGTATAATTGGGTACCCTTGCAAGACCCTTAGAGTAGCTGGCTTTAGAGTGTCTGGTGGCAGTGTAACTTCCTTATAGTCTGGGCAGGAGGGGGAGTAGCTAGCAAATATGTGCCAGCCTTTCTCGTGTGTGTGTGTGTGTGTGTGTGTGTGTGTGTGTGTGTGTGTGTGTGTGTGTGTGTGTGTGTGTGTGTGTGTAAATCAAATCTCAAAGAGTGTGTGTGTCAGTTGCTTGGAGCAGTGGCATGAAGCACTGGTTTCACAGTGGAGTGGTGGAGAACTTGGCTTGGACACTTGTCTGAGGTCTCAACACTATAGCTGTGCCAGTGGGGAGTCTTACTAGGGACCTGGAGGGAGACAGAGAAATCCAGACCCTGGAAGGAGTGTGTTCCCTTTGTGCTTTTAAGGGAAATTGTGCTTGATGCAGATAGCTGCGTCTGGAAATACTGGGTGTATCCATTTTTGTTCCATGTGAAGGTCCCTCTCCAGTGTCAGTGGTGAGGATTCAGGCTCCTTGATTATGTGTCCAGAGTAGGGACATCACAGATATCTTCTTAGGCTCATAGGTTCATATGAGGTTACTATGCTAGTGGCCTTTGAGCCCTTACAAGCCTAGCCATGTTAATCCTGAGTTGTCTCAATTGTCCTTGGTTAGATGGATGTAACTTGCAAAGTGAATCTATGATAAACGCGAACTACCCCTGTCCATGAGGGACATGGGTGCCACGCTCAGGGTGAATTTGCAGTCTCCCATCCATTTGTCCATATTGCCCTTGAATAGGGTCAGTGAGGAGTTCTGCTGCCTGAGAATTGTAAGTTTATTCCAAAGTAGTGGCAATCTCTGGGAGATATATTTGTCTTTTCAGCATGTTCTGTTAATGTCAAAGGCTAGGTTCAGATCCCTAGACTAAGTGACTCTTTTGCCATTTGACTATTGTATGGGTAGCATATCCATCAGGGCAGGGTCAGAGACTTCTCTGTAGACCAGGCACAAGTCACCTCTCAGCAGCCTATACAATATAGAGTACAGTGACATGGCTTTCAGTCTATCGACTTCAGTCATGGTTTGGAGGCCCTGTATTTTCTTGGTATGAAACCTCTGTGGTCTCTCCAGCTGCTGCAGGGTTCTGGTGAGGTACATGCAGAAGGGAACATTGTACTGTATTAATGGTCTGATGTGGGTCGGGTACAGTGTAGTTATAACATCCTTAGGCCTGGATGTGATGCCCTTACTTATGAGATGCACAACATAAAAGGCTTTCCTTACCACAGTGGAAATTGGTGGTGGAGGTTCAGCTTGCTGTCTACATCTGTCCCCAGATCTCACACCACTGGGTTTGAACTTGGGGGGCACTGCCAATATTTTAATTAGCAGGGAATTCTGCTTTGCCAAAGAGGATAATAATGCACTTTTTTGCATTTAGTTTTACACCGTGGCTTTGGCATCAGTCATTTGTTTGTGTTAGCCCCTCCTGTAATGTGGTAACATTGTTTGGGGTCTCACTGATTGCACTGAATTTGTAACCATCAGCAAACTTGGTAAGCCAAAGGCCATCTACTTTAGCCTGGACTTCCGAGAAATAGATTCTAAACTGTAAAGGGCCCTGCATAGACCCTTATGGTATGCCACTGGTGATGAATCTACTGGTAGAGGTGGAATCATCAACTTTAACAGTATGTATTCCATCAGTGACTCAATTGGCTACCCATTTAGTGATGTAAGGGTGAATCCCCAGCTAGGAGAGTTTCTTAATTATACCTGAGTGGGGGGTTGTGTCAAGAGCTTTGACTAGGTCAACATAGGTAATATGCACTGTCTTACAATCATCCAGGACTTTGGTGACTTTCTTGAAGAAGCCTTTTAGGTTTAATAAGCATGATCTACCCATAACAAAACCAAACTGGGTTGGGTCTAGAATTTGAAGGTTACCTATGCCCTTGTTGATAAGGTCCATGATGATTCTTTCTATGGCCTTGCAAATGAGGCTGGTTAGACTTATGAGTCTATAGTTTCCAGGGTCGGTTGATAACCCACCTTTATGCAGGTGGGATTACTGTTGCTGTTCTCCACTCTGCTGGAACAAAGACAGTTCTCAGGCTATGGTTAAAGAGAACACCAAGTGGGTCTACTAAGTCTTGTTTTGGATTCCTTAATAAGCAGCCTGGGATGTTATCTGGTCCCACTGAGGCCTTGTTTTTGCCCTTGGAGAGTGCAGATATGACCTAATCTCTAGATAAACTAGGCAGAGGAGTGGTGTCAGGTATGCTTTGAGGTATGGCTGGGGACAGAGGGGTGAAGTTTGTGCCAAATCTTTCAGCTAGCAGGTTGGCAGTTTCCTCCTTTATAGTAAGAATGGTACCATCTACTACCAGTTTGGCACATTGCTGGCATTCTTTTTTAGATTTTGGACATAGTTAAGGAATGCCTTGTCATTATCCTTAGCAAGGGATGCTATTTTATCTTTGTAATTAGCTTTAGAGGTCTTTACATGATTTCTGATTTGCTTGTTCAAGCTGTGGAGGGAATGCTTCCTCTGCTGAGGCAGTTCCCTCTTGTTCTTAGGCATCAGTTTCTTCCTTTTGTTTTATAACCTATTTATACTTGAGGTTCATCAGGTTGGCTTGTTTTTTCAGGAGGACCTGGTGTTAATACAGTCAGGCGCAGCTGAGTCTATACAGTTGTTTAACTGGTAATACAGGGCATTTACATACACCTCTACATATAAGTCATTGTTGTCTCTGAATGTGTGGGGGGGTATAAACCTTTTTATACCATCGCGTAGTAGGCTGTAGTTTGCTTTGAAAAATTTTCTTAGTATTTTTGTTCTTGTGCTGGTGACAGCTTTAATAGTTACATTGAATGAGACTGATTTGTGGTCCGATCTTACCAGGGAGGGCATCACACAGGGGGAGAGTGAAGTGACTCCCCATGTTGGTGAGCACTATGTCTAGGACATTTGAGCCCCTTGTGAGGGTACAGACTCTCTGTTCCAGAGCATTTGTACTGACAAAGTTCAGGAACCTCTGGGTGAGCATGGTTGCGCTTGTGTACATCACCCTGTCAATGGCTGGGCTGCATGGTGAGTGACTCCAGTAAGTCCAGGTAGGTGGGATGCTTTTTTTGGTTCATGGTGGGGACCTGTAGCTAGCAAAGATGTGGTAGGGTATTTTGCCTATAATTAATTGGACATGGAGTATTTTGAGAGAGTTGTACTGTTTGACCAGTCTTGAGGTGTACTTGCCTTTAATACTGACCAGTCTTGAGGTGTACTTGGCTTTAATAAAGATAGATACACCTCCACCTTTGGTTCTTTCATGCTCATTTTTAGGTCTGAATGTGTAGAAGGCACAGCCAGGGTACTCTCGGTGTTCTTGAACCATGTCTCTATAACCACACAGATGTCAGCATCTTCAAAGGTGAGGAGGGCTTCCACAGAGCACAGTTTCATGTTTAGACTCCTAGCATTAAGTAGCAGAGCCTTGAGATTGTCTCGAGTGGATTTTGTTACACTGAAAATTTTGTTGTTTTGACATTGCCTAAAAAAGACACTATGGGGGAGGCAAGCGCCTTTGCCAGTATCCAAAAGCCTAAAGGAGACAGGTATAGACCAACTCTGGTAAAGCAGCATGGCCTGTCAACCATGTCTTCCCAGACTGACAGATACTGGGTCCCCCTGGACTGACACCACAAGCTAATCCAATTGTTGAAGTCGATTATTTTTTTTTACATTGTAGCATCATCCTGGGTGAAGGTAGAATGCAGCTTAGGGCTAGGGTCATACCTGCCTGGGATGCATAATCTGAGAGTTCAATCATGTCTCTCTTCATGTAGTCCAGAGAGGTACTTCTCAAGTTATTCCCACAAGCATGGACTATGACAGAGTCATAATGGCACTTGTTGAGTGACTTAAGTGCATATGTGATTTGATGGATCCTGGCACCTGACAGGCAGCCGATTGTGACCTTCTCCTTGTCCAGCCTAGTGAGGGGGACATCTATGTGTCTTACTATGGAGTGACCTATGACCAAGACATTAGGTTTTGAGGTGTTTTGCCGTAGGAGCTTATTTGCTGAGACACTGGTGTATGTGTTATTATGTGTATTGGTTTCTATTTGCATAGACGTGTGTACAAGTGGTTTACATTTAGGAAGTTTCTGATCTTTTGGTAGGATTCTATTGAGTACTTCCACATATGTGGGTTTATGTGTCATGACCTCATTTTGTGTGAGAGGGGAAATGTATGTGCTGACAACCTGTTTGACGTCTGGTTTGTTGTTACATGAGAGAAATTATTCCAATTTCATAGTGTAATTACATCCCTCATATGGGGCATTTGCTTGTTTTAGAAAGAAGAGGTTGTCAGTATACATGAGGCAATTACTACATTGCCTCAGGATGCCTATGTCAATCAAGCTGGCCAGTGAAATGATGGGAAACTGCCTGTCCATTATAGCAGATTTTACTGTATGTACTATTAGGGAAGAGAGTGGGCTAGTTTGACCAATTTTTGTGCTAGGACTAACAAAGGTGCTTGTTCTATGGCTATGCATGATAAGTGTGGCAACACTGGTCAGTGCACCCGTAATGCAGTAGGGAAGCTTGGGAGGGTTCCACTGACATATGCGTAGGGAAAAAATTGAGTTTCAAGGTGTTTGTGTTTATACAGGGCACCCCTAACCCCTGTTGTATGGTGTGCTGCAATGCGCAAATGCAAAGCTTAAATACAAGTGATCTTAAATAATCTGTATGTAACCTTGCAAAACCTGCATACCATGTATGTGTATATATATATATATATATACATATAAAAATATATATATATATATACATATAAAAATATACATATACATATACATAGTGTCACACAAATCTGTTGTAATGAATATATTATGTCCTTTGAATAACTACCACATCGATGGGAGCCCACTGAACACTGAAGGCATTATCAGATATCTGGGGATGCAGGTTGACAGCAACCTTTCCTTTGACCACACTATTGCCACTATGGTCAGAAAGTCCTTCTATGTGGCACATCTCCTTACCAAGAGTTTTGCATCCAGGAAGAAAGAGGTCATCTTCTCTTTCTACTCTTCCCTCATTAGACCAATCATTGAATATAATGCCCCATTTGGCATGTACCTCACTAGACAGCTGGAACAGCTGGAGAGGCCACAGAAGTACCTTACGAAGAGGATCCTAGGCATTAAACATATGTCCTACATGGACAGACTCAAAAGACTCCAGCTATTCTCTGTCTCATATTGCCTACTTAGAGGTGATTTCTGCGTGACTTACAAAGCCATGTCTGACCCAGCTATGTTAGAAATGCTACATCTAAAGAAATCAAATCCAAATCCCTCCACACCACATACTCCAGAGACCTCAACTTCATTACCACAGTCAACAGAACAGGGTGGAATGACAGATTCCTCACCCTGAGACTGCCCATGCTCTGGAAGAGACTTCCCATACATGTCAAGCAATGCACCTCATTGTCCCCCTTCAAGAGAAATCTTGATGAGTGTATGAGTAATAGAAAGTTCACCCCTGGGATCACTCCAGTGGCTCTACTTGATGGAGGCACTGGGAACTAATATCGGGTGGCACGATGCCAGGGCACTTCTATGGACTAAGCTTGTAAAGGCTCCAGGGCCATTAGCCTAGTACACACCTATGAACCTATGATATACAAAATATACAAGCTTATGACTAGGTCTCCAATTATAACAAAGTGATTAATTGCTAAAGAAAATGGATTCAAAAATTTGGCTTAGGAGAATAAACACCCAGGAATTTGGAAATATATATTTACTAGGGATGGGATCAGAACAGGCCAGACAGGTTTTTAGTAAAGGGGAATTAAAGAAGGAAAGAAAATAAGTAATATAGAAAATAAGTTTATTGGATCGTGCGTAAGTAGCATAGATTTTAAGAAAGAGGCAGAAAGGATGGATATTGAGACAAAAAAATAATTAAAGGAGGACCAAGCTGTAGTGGGACAGTTTGCAAAGTAAGGTAAGATAGATAATAGGTGAGAATAAGGATGTAAACATAGAATTAAGAATGGAACAGTGACACAGGGATAAAGGGTACAGTTAGAAGACTGTTGAAGGGAGAAGCAGAGGTAAGTAGGAAGTTATACGAGGAGAAGGAAAGAGATGTACACAGAAAAATGGGAGAAATAGAGTAACTTGGAAACATACAATGAGAGGAAGAGAGAACTGGGCAGAAGGAATTGCAATTAATAAATGAGTCAGAAAACCTTGGGTAAGAAAAATGGAGCTGGAAATAATGAGACCTATCGCAGTAAGAATTCAAATTATAGTAGGAGTCAGAAAAAACTTAAAGTAGGAAAAGCGGAGGTGGGAATAAGGACAAGAAAGGAAATTTGGAGGGAGCTGGGTGAGAAACCATTGAAGTATTTAGGACAGTGAAAGAAAGCAAGAAAAAAAAAGAAAGAAAAAGATTGTGTCTGAATATTGCAATAATAAGGGAACTGCAGAAAGACAGGGATTTATAATTGAGAGCAGCAGAAAGAGCATTATACACATCTCAGATAAAGTAAATTATTTGAAAGAGATCAGTAAAATATGAATTAGATAACAACCAGAGTGAACAGCTATATGGGTGGATTATCACTAGAAGAAGTGCTAGATATAGTTGAATGTTTGACTGTTGGAAAGGTAACAAAGAAGCATGGCTACCCAAAAGAGCTGTAAAAAATAATGCAGAAAGAAAAAAAAAAAGGAAAGAAAGTCTAAGTGACAGTTTAATATCTTCCTCTAGGTGGTATCACATGCCAAAGTTAGTGAAGAGGGTGAATGATTCATTACCCAAGGAAGGGAGATATTAATGACCCTGGACTTGAGCAACTACAGGCCATATCACTAAAGTATTGGTCAACACATTAGCAACTCAGACAAAATATTGCTGGATATTATAAATGATAACCAGGTAGAGATTCCACAGACAAATGGTGGTTGCAGACAATTTTTCAGAACAGAGTATGCAGAGAAGAACCTGAGGAAGCCAGTGCATCACTGTGTGACATCATAAAGTTATCTGACTCAGCATAATTACCTTTTCTAATCACAATCCTGGAAAAGAAAATGTCCAAGTATAATTTCAATGGATAAGTAAAGGTGCTATATTTTGCCCCAAGATTAGAATGATGGTGTATGTGGGAGTATCAAAGGAGATGAACATGTGGAGGTGGAAAAGTCAAGTCAAACCAGTAGCTCCAGGTGTCTATTTATTAGCTATGGATGTGATCACCAATAAGATTACAGAAATACTGAAACAGAGAGAAAAGAAGAGGAAGGTGTGTTTATAGAGGATTTTCAAAATATTTAATAGTAATTACAACTAAGTGGAGGAGTGCTAAATGTACTGTAGCTTCAGACTAATTTCTGGAACTGAGGGTGCTTTCAGGGATGGAACAGAATAGCACCGTGATGAGGCCGAGGCTAAAGAAAGACCAGGATGATGGCACTTTTCTGTATTAACGAATAGCCAACCATACTCTTTAGAGTACACTTTATTGGTGAACTCTGTGTTTGTGCACATATACATCTCATACTGCAGCAGGGATAATTTTTGCAGGAACACAGTGCTGCCATAATTCTGAATAGCAGTCTCAGTACATCATGTCTCCTCTCCCCTTTCTAGTTCAAAGACTTAACCAAACTTTAAGTGTAAAATTATTGTTTATATTCCCTTGATTTGAGGTAGGTAAATGTCCGTATAAATAAAAAGTGAGTCTTTACACTGAAAACTTCACATGAAAAACTCTGATGATAGGTTGGTTGCCTAACTATATGTGAATGCCTCAGATCTGGCATTGACTCTAGTATCATTATGATTTCAGACTAATAATTTGGCATTATGGATCTTGTGAAGCATCAGCTTCACTTACATTACTCTGTGAAGGTTAAACATTGCTGCCTATTCTTTCTGTAGTTTGACTCACTTCTTCAGCATGGTGAGTGAATCAATCTTATCTGAGTCTCAGTAGATTACAAAATCTTCTGTAACTGATCCTCATGTCTGTTCCTTTAAAAATAAATAAATAAGTAAATTGGACCAGTCTGTTCAGTGATCACACCTGGAAATTACTTGGGAACTTGCTTGGTCATATCTGAAAGGTACACTAAATTCAGTTCATAATAGGATGATTCTTTTACAGGTCTATCATGTTGTTTATGTAGGTAATATTTCTGTTTCATAGCATTAATTAGATTCATGTTTACAAGGCCAAGTCTTGTTCTGACTTGTCTATTCAGGAATATAGGTTCATGAGTTATTACAAGAGAAATGACCCTCACCCAGTATTTCTGACAGAGTAGTCTGCAGGGAATTTTTAAAGTCTGCCAACTCATTACACTCCCAGAAAATGTATTCCCAATTATATCTTTCTTTCCATCACACCTCCAACATTTGCAATCTACCTGAGGAAAAATTCCTTAGAGTTTACTTGGAGTATAAAAATTTCTATGTAAACACTTCAAGAAAAGATCCTAAATTGGCTAGACTTTGTTGCATATTTGGGAGGCATACATATATAGCATACATATATATCCCCATTGTTTATTTGCAAATTGCTTATCCAATCTCTTATCCCAAGTCTTTCTAAAATCCTCTGATTGATTCTTATAGTTGTGATACCCCTGCACTAGCCCAATAATCAAGAAGCTTCAACCCTCACCACTGGCAACGGTGGTGGAGATACACACTGCGAGGATGACAAGTACACACACAATAAAGAGCACACAGAGATCACAGTCAGTCTGGGGCTGGTTTCTTCCTCTTTTTCCAGATCCCCAATAACACTCCCCAGTGCCACAGATATAGAGTTGAGATCTCAGCTGAGTGGCCAAGCTAAGACCTCCAGCACCATCTCTGTCCAACCAGTGATTCTTGTCCTTGCCCAAGTAGCTGACACACACACACACACACACACACACACACACACACACACACACACACACACACACACACACACACACACACACACACACACACACACACACACACACACAATGTTACCATGAATCCAAATGGTAGTTTGACCAAGAGCCAGGCTATTATGAGTGGCCTGTACAGTGTCACTAAATAGATATGCAAGTACACTGAGAGCTTAAATATCTCTAAACAGACCAGCTACAATTGAAACATTTAAATATATTTAATAATAAATAATAAAATAACAAGAAAATACTCCGTAACTCATCACAGTAACTTCAGAGTTCAAAATCACAAGAAATATTTAAAACAACATTGCAGGACAATCTCAGATAAATACAGAAAACATCTAAGCTAATCTTTACTATGTTCTTATTAAATCTAAGAGAAATTACTGTACCTTAGACTTACTTACTTATAGCAAGGCAAGTGTGATCAATGAATCTTCTAGCTGATGTTGTTGCCAGGTCAAAGACAGATATAAAATGCCCTCTCTCTCTCTCCCTCTCTCCCTCTCTCTCTTTCTCTCTCTCTCTCTCTCTCTCTCTCAGAGAGGTCTTAAATTAATATCAAATATTACTGCTGGGTTAGCTTGGATGGCAGCACTTTCTGTCACCTGACTTTAGTTGCCAAGCTGATCCCCCATTGTCAGAAACTATCAGCATTTTAGCATCTCCTTGTGAAAAATACATATCTCTCAGAACTTTGCAACTGCTGGAAGACATAAAACACTTACAAAACAATGCAGAAGGCACCCTAGTTCTAGGCATCCTGTCTCCTTGCTGAATTGAAACTAACTTTTATAGCACAATCATAAAACAATTTAATTTCAACTATTTTCTTGAAGTTTTGCAAGTTAACCCTCTATGTTTTAGTTCCCAGTGTTAAAACATATACATTTACACAATTACAATAGTTTATATATATTTATGTCATAATCCAGCAGGGCATGTTGTGGTTACATTTTAGCGCAGTACATAACATACAGTTCTAATGCAGTTGTAGCACCAGCATCTTACATGAATCATGTTGGCATTCACAAATGACACAAAACCACTTACAAAATTCCAGATAGCTGGGCTGGCAGTATCACCTTCCGTCACAATTCTATATAAATCATAATAATATTCACAAATTACATATATTTTTTTACAAAATTCCAGATAGCTGGGCTGGAAATATTTCCTTTTGTGACACCCCCCCCCCTGAAAACTCAAGCTAGTTTTTAAATTGACCCTTGAGAAACTTTGCTTTTGAGGGTGAGTCAGTCTTGGAATACACTATCCCATACCCTGTCTTGAGAGACCATCTGCACTGACATTGCTAACCCCACTGTGGTGCTGCACTGTCATATCATATGCCTGTAACCCCAGGCTCCACCTTACTAACTTGGCATTTGGCTGGCTTGCTCCCTGCAGCCATAGATCCCCCTCAGACTCCTCCTGCCTCTTACTGAAAATACTTAACACAATGGCCTCCCTGTCATGGTAAGGTTTCATCATGTTAACATGGTACAGCTTGTGTCCCTGCCTCCTGCTTAGCAGTTCTACCATGTAGTTAACATCACTGGTCTTCCTTACCGCTTGGAAGTGTCCCTCACAAGCTGCCTACAGCTTGTTGTGTCTGAAAGGAATGAGAACCATTATCTGCTGCCCTACAGCATACTCTCTAGCTTGAGCATTCCTGTCATACCAGACCTTTTTCTGCTGTTGTGCTTCTGCCAGGTTCTTCTGAGCCAAGTCCATGAGCTTCCTGAGTCTTGTCTAGAAGTTTAGGACATATGCCACAGCAGACTCCTTGTAGGATTCATACTCACTCTTCTACTCATCTCAAATCAAATCTAGAGTTCTCCTCACCCTATGCCCATACAGCAACTCAAAGGGTGAAAAACCTGGGGATTCCTGGGGCACCTCTCTGTAAGCAAACAAAAGATGGGGAAAATAAGCAAATAACAGATGGGGAAAATATTTTCCCACTGCCTCTTAAACTGTTCTGCAAATGCCTGTAGCATGGCCTTGAGTGTAGAGTTTAACCTCTCAACCAGACCATTAGTCTGGGGATGGTAGGGGGTGGTCTTTAGGTGCTTCACTTCACAGTGCTTCCGCAGACAAGCCAGCAGGTCTGACATAAAATTGACACCTGTGTCAGTCAGTATTCCATTTGGAAAACCTACCCTGCTGAAAATCTCCAGCAAAGCATTTGCCACCTTTTCTAACTCAATAGATGACAGAGCCACTGCCTCAGGGTATCTGGTAGCATAATCTACTACCACTAGGATATACGTTTTCCCTGTGGAATTCGGGGTACTCAGAGGCTCCACAATATCTATAACTACTCTCTAAAATGGCTCCTCAATCACAGGCAAAGGCATCAAAGGAGGTTTCACCTTGTCTCCTGCCTTGCCTACCTTTTGGCACTGCTCACAGGTCCTGCAGTACCCTGTTACATCTCTGGAAATCCCAGGCCATTAAAAGTTCTGCATAATATGTCTCTTGGTATGTTGTATGCCTATATGACATGCAAAGGGAATATCATGAGCTATGGCTAGAAGTGCCAAATGGTAGGCTCTGGGCACTGCCAACTGCTGTATTCCCTCATCCTCTAGCCCTCCCTCAGGGATCCACTCTATACAGTAACCCTTTGTCATAGTATCCAGATTCCCACTTCCCTTGAAAATCAGATGCCTCACTATCTACCTTTCTCAGGCCTTTTAATGTAAAGTCTGAAAGTTGAGCCTGTCTTAACTCTCTCTTGGTAATCCTTCCAGCTCCCCTTCCACAAGAAGTCTGGTGTCCTCTAACAGCGGTGCCTCACTGCCAGCCTGGGCACTACTTCTCACCTCTGCCCTTGCAGTCATTCTGTCCAAGGGAACATCAGTACCCACAAGCAGCTGTGGCTCACCTTCAGTCTCACTGCTACAGGGTAGCTCCCTCCCTGAAGAAACCACCTCACCAGTCCTGGCTGCAAGTCTGCTGTCTGTCTGGGTCCCCCCTAGGCTACCAGACCCACATGCTTGTCTCCAAGCCTGACTGCATGTCACTGCATGCACACAAAGTACTGTATTATCAAAATCATTCCCTATCAGGACATCTGCAGGGATATCCTCAAACACACCTACTTGCTGGCTTCCTTTTCCACCCTCCCAGTCAAGGTAAACCATAGTCAAAGGTATTTGAAATGGACTCCATCCTAAAGCTCTGACTGGATTAGACTGGCAAAGCAAGTAGTGCTCCTTTTTATCCATTGCAGGCTTCACAATGGTTAGGTCAGAGGCTGTGTCTGTCTTAGCAGTGGCCTATTTCCCATTTACTAAGATAGGATATAACTTCTTGTGGTAGTTTTGTACCCTTGTTGCCTCGAGACAACTTACTGCTGGCATATTGTCATTCCCACTTACTAGCTCTCCCACCTTTTGTTCCCCACCTTGCCTATGTGGCTATCTATATGGTACATGGCCCCAATGGTTGCATTTAAAACACTTAACTCTTGCTCCTCGATGTGTACCTGGACTAGTGGCTTCCCCTGCTACTGGTAGACTCTATTGGGATGTTCCCTTATTCGCAGCACTGGGTATCCCTTTCTTGTGCAGTGATGCCCTGCTTGCTAGGTATAGGTCTCCCTTATTTCCCAGCTCATCTGCAGTATTGCATTGCCTATCAGGTAACCAGAATTTCATGTCCTCAGGCAAAGTACTAAGGGCTTGTTCCCTCACCAAAATGTCTGCCAGCCCTTCAAAAGAGGTGACCTGATATCCACGCACCCACCTATGAAAATAAGTGCTTAGTTCAGCCATATATTCACACACACTTCCATCTGCCTTGCATCTATGCTCACAAAACTTTTTCCTATAAGCTTCATGGGTTAACTTTAAAGGTTCTAACAAACAATTTTTGATTGTATTATAATTTAAGCAATCAGTATCAGACAATTTAGAAAAAGCAGTTACAGCTTTACCATGGAGAAAGGGGTCAGGAACCATACCCAGAGCCCTTGGTCAGCATTATACTGTTTACATAACCTTTCAAACATATGAATGAAACTATCAAAATTATCACCCTCTGTAAATTGTGGAATAAATTTACTGACCTTTGTAGCTTCTGGAGTTCAGTTACTCCCTTCCCCATTACCTCCATGACCCTGGCAAAGAGTCAGCATCTCCTTCTCATGTTACCTCTGCCTGTCATTCTCCTCAGTTTCCAGACTTCGCAGTTTCTCATTTTCCTCAGCCTCCAGACATCTCAGTCTCTCTACAGCTTCTATGTCCAAACATTTGACCTCCAGTTCAAGTCTCTTTAACTCCAGGCATATTTTTATGTTCTCTGTGGAATGGTTGAACTGCCCATTTTCTGAGAGTTGTACATCTCCAAGGCCAGCCTGGTTGTCCTCCTGATTGCTGGTCTGTGATGCAGCTGGGCCCAAGGCTGCAATCATTTCTGCTTTAGTCAGGTTAGCATGCACCAGTACTTTAGCCTGGCACATCTCAGCCAACTGACACCTTGTCAGCTTAACATACTCCTCTGCTGACATGATTGCCTGCTCTCCCTGACTAACTAACTTAACAAAAAAATAAAAGAATTGTGATATGAAACTCTGAATGTTCACTGTGTGGCTGACTGACAGTACAAACACCTTCAGTGACCAATGTTTACAGGATACGGGAATTCGATATGCACACACAATTAATATGTAATGTGGCTATCCCACCACTGCCCCCCAATTAAGATGTGATGTGGATATCCCACTACTGCCCACCAATTAATATGTGATGCCCCTGCACTGGCCCATTAATCAAGGAGCCTCAGTTCTCATCACTGGCAACAGTGATGGATGTACACACTGTGAAGATGACAAGTACACACACAGTAAAGCGCAGTTTCCCTTAAGAGCACACACAGATCACAGTCAGTCTGTGGCTGATTTCTCCCTCTTTCTCCAGATTACTGATATGACTTCCCCACTGGCACAGTTACAGAGTTGAGATCTCAGCTGAGTGGCCAAGCTAGGACCTCCAGCACCCTCTCTGTCCAACCAGTACTTAGTGTCCCTACCTAAGTAGCTGACTCACACACACTTTGAGATATGATTTATATGCACATACACACACACACCCCTGGGAAAGGCTGGCACAGGTTTAATAGCTATGCCCACTTCTGCCTAGATTATAAGGTAGTTATCACTGCCACCAGCCATCTCTTTATCAGCTACTTTAAGGCCCTTAGCAATGGGTGTCCAATCTTACTGTGTAATGTTACTATAAATCCAAATAGTAGTTTGACCAAGAGCCAGGCTATTATGAGTGGCATGTACAGTATCATCAAATAGATATGCAAGTACTCTAAGAACTTAACAGACCAGCCATGGTTGAAAGGTTAAAATATATGTAATAATAAATAATAAAAGAACAAGAAAATACTCAGTAACACATCCCAGTAATTTCAGAGTTCAAAATCACAGGAAATATTTAAAACAACATTGCAGGACAGTCTCAAATAAATACAGAAAACATCCACAACTAATATTTACTATGTTTCTAACTGAATCTAAGAGAAATTACTGCACTCTAGATGTATTTACTCATAGCAAGGCAAGTGTGGTGAATGGATCTTCTAACTGATGTTGTTGCCAGGTCAAAGACACATAGAAAATGCCCCCCCACCCTCTCTCTCTCAGAAAGTTCGTAAATTAATATCACATATTACTGTTGAGTTTGCTTGGATGATATAACTTTTTGTCAGCTGACTTTAGCTCCCAAGCTAAACCTCGATTGTCAGAAACTATCAGCATTTTAGCATCTCCCTGTGAAAAATACACATCTCTCAGATCTTTGCAACTACTGGAAGACATAAAACAATAAAACATTACAAAACAATGCAGAAGTCATCCTAGTTCTAGACATCTTGTCTCCTTGCTGCATTGAAACTAACTGTTATAGCACAATCATAAAACAATTTAATTTCAACTATTTTCTTGAAGTTTTGCAAGTTAACCCTCTATGTTCCAGTTCCCAGTATAAAAATATATACATTTACACAACTACAATAGTTTATATGCATTTCTGTCATAATCCAGCAGGGCATGCTGTGGTTACATTTTAGTTCAGTATATATAACTTACAGTTCTAATGCAGTTGTAGCACAAGTGTCTTACATGAAGCATGTTGGCATTCACAAATGACACATAACCACTTACAAAATTCCAGATAGCTGGGCTGGCAGTATCCCCTTCTGTCACACTTCTATATAAATCATATTAATATTCACAAATTACATATATTTTTTTACAAAATTCCAGATAGCTGGGCTGGAAATATTTCCTTTTGTGACAATAGTTATCATGCAATATTTTATATGCTCTACTAATTATTCCTTGTTCAGCAGCAGCTTCTATTCTAGATTCTACTAAAAACTCTACAAGTTAAGAACTTAAGAACCCCATATTTCTTTCTCCTTTCCTATACTCTAATATCAATCCTCGATAGCGAAAGCAATTTCTAGACTGCAGTCCAAATAAATTCTTGGGCTCTTTTCATTCTATTACCTTTCCCTCTCTAATTATTTGCTTCGAGTGCCTTGGTTCTTTTGCCAGTTTTCTTCAATAAATTCCAGCCCCTTCTTGCCTGTTGTCTGCATCCTACTTGCAGTCATCCATATTGGCAGAATCTCCTTTTTCCATCCCTATGTTGGTTTAGTTCTTAGAATACTTTCTGTTACTTTATGAATATAATATTCTGTATGGTTATTGTTATTCTCCTTAAGGATCTGCATCCAAAATCCCAGTCTCTACTTGTTTCTTGAGCTTCCTCCCTGTTTCATCATCATCTTTTTCCACTTTGAATTATAGGTTTCTGCTTCTGCTCTGTATAGGAGCCTTAACTGTGCAGCTCTGAAATACCCCTTCAAATCGGGTAATCTCAGAATGCCTTGTTGTATTGGAAGAATCAGCTTATTACACTTGACTCTTGCCATCTTCCCTTCCCAAACAAAATCCTTCAGCTCTTTATTAATTGCTATTCACAACTTCTCCTCTGGTTGATAAAAATATGCCTAACCTGTGTATAAAACTAAAGGGACTAAAAACATTTTGACTGCTTGTATATTGCTACCCATATCCATAAAACAGAGCTTCCAATTTTTCAGTTTTTGTATTATCTTTTCTTTAGTGTATTCCCACATATCCTTATCTGGCACACCATAATCCTTTTTAATCCGTACTCCTAAGCACTTCATTTTATCACGTCTCCATAAATATGTATATTGCTGAACTAGTTTGTGTGTGGGTACATAATTTACAGCTATTGCCTTTGTTTTAACTTTATTAATTTTGTATCCTGAAAAGATATGAAGCTGTCTCAAAATGTTCCACCACATTAAATTCTTCTTTTCTGGTTTTATCAGGTATAAAATAATACCATTTGCAAATAGAGCCAGCTTTTCCTGACTTCAATATTAATTATATCCCTGAATTTCTGAGTGCCTTATTTTCTTTGCCAGTGGTTCTAAATTAGGTGCAAATAACATAGGGGAAAGAGGATACCCCTGCCTGGTTCCTCTGCTCAAACAGAAATTAACAGAGAGGAAATCATCAACTTTAATGTTCACCTCTGATGCTGCATATATCCTCCTAATCAGCCTTACAGTTTTATCAGGGAATGCAAATGCTTCCATTGTCCTGCTCATAAACTCCCAGCTTACTCTGTCAACTGCATTCTCTGCATCAAGACCTACCAACAACAGTGGTATTTTCTTACATTCTGCTTCGCTCTGGATCATCAACGTTCTGTTAATGTCAAACGTTTGCCTTCCCTTGGCATCACCTTTGCCACTCTTTTTGCCATTATAGATATAAAAACTTTATAATCATGCTTTAGGATTGAAATGTGCCTGTATGAAACTGGATCTGATGGGTGGGTGTGTCGCCTAGGCAGAGAGGAAGATATGGATAGTATGAATGCGGGTATCCTGAACATTCTCCGTTCACAATTTGAAAAGAGTTGACTGAGAAACAAGGATAAATATGTTTTGGAAGGAGCAAGACTAAAGGAAAAGAGGACTCTAAATAAAAAGTGACTTTCCAATATTGTTAATGAGCCCCAAGATAGTGCTATGCAGAGACAATCAAATGATAATAATGAATGTGGCAAATGGTTAAATAATGGTAATTTTAGGTTTGACTCTTCAGCATATCAAAAGACTGACGAGAATGTAACTTACCAAGCTAATATGTTATACGATTTGATGTTTAAATTTAAAATCTTTGCAATTAGATAATTGCTATCTGAATGAGTGTTTGAAACATAATATGGTACCTAGAGCTCTAAGAGTATATAAATACCCCAACAACGTGTTGGAACGGTCAAAATTTCATATGCATCTGTTAAATATTTTTGATAACTGTGGTGTTATGATAATGAGAGCAATTATAAAATATAACAGTATTAAAATGACAAAAATTAAAAAAATAGAAAATATGACAAGATTATTAATGATTTACTTTTTACTATAGAAGAAGAAAGGAATAAATACACTGATATTAGAAAAAGGTAGATGATAACGTTTCTTTTTCAGTAAAAAGAAAGTACAAAACTTGAAAGAGACAGAAATGAGTACAAAGATGGGGCAAGCTACCCTAGACCAAAACAATATAAGGGAAATTCGTTTCCTAGAATTCACAGGCATTCCTAGGAGACAACTCAGTTTAACTATGGTAGGTTTAATAGAAGGAGTGAATATGAGAGAGAGAGGATAAATGGACATGAGAAGTAGGTCAACAATATATTTATGACAATATTAATAGACAGGTGCATGAAGAAACCCTTCATTTAGACCTATAGTTCCCTTTAGAGTTTCCACCACTAAGGAGGTCAGAAAGGTTAAGGAGCAGAATGCCAGTCAACTACAATTACAGCAGGGGGATGAATTAGATGAGAACCGTAATGGTACCAAGGTGAATAGGGGAAAAGGGAATGGTAAGGATGGGTTAGGTATAATCAAACATAATAACATTATGTTTTCCTATGAAAATTATAATATTTTTAACCACAGCAACCTTCAGCTTAATACTACATATTTTAGTTTATTTATGAAAGGAATGAAATTAATTCCAAATAGGAAAAGTGACATAAGTAAATCTATTATAGATCTTAAAATGTTTATTAGGAAGAAAAAAAATGGACATTATTTATTATAGAAAGGAAGATGAGAAAGCAATTGTTATGAGTTTAGAGGAAAATAAGCACATATAATCCACCTTTGCATCCCCAGTTTAAAAAAAAATTGAAATGTTGGTAGAAAAAGACTTGAGGAAAGAATTCATGAAAGGTAGAGTAAGTCCCAACCTCCCGAAGAATGAAAAGCAATTATTGGATGAGTTAGGCAAAAATATAAATATTAGAGTAATGAGACTGGATAAAGGAGGTGGAATGGTGATAATGGATCACATTATGTGTGTAGGTAAATGATGGATATATTAGGAGATTAAACTAAATGTACCCGAGTTTCCAAGAATGAAATTTCTATTGCCTATTCAAAAATATATTATATATTGAAAGATTTGTTATTAGATGAACTAATAGATTTAAATACTTATAATTATTTGAAGATGGATAAACCTTTTATCCCAAATATATTTGGAATCCCTAAAGTACACAAAAATATGGATGATCCCCCACTTTGGCCCATAGTGGCAGGGAATGGTTCAAAAATGTATCCTATAGCCAAATACATAGATTCCAAGCTAGAAAATATCTATGGACAACAAGAAGCATTCCTAAAACCCTGTTGAAATAGCCACACTCTTCAACACATATTTTATAAACATCACAGCCAATCTCACAGACAACTTCCCTCAGAATCATCCTAACCCATCTAACCCTCCAACTACAAATTCCTCCTCCCCAACTTACATAACTTCTCTCTAGCACCAATCCCTACTGCCACAGTAAAGAAACTTATTCTGAAATTAAAACCTTGCAGTAATGCCCCTGACAACCTGCCCCCCAGAATTCCTGCAAAAAGCCACACACTCCATTGCCTAACTTGTTAGCATACTTCTTAATAGGTCCATTCAAGAGTCTTACAGTCCCACCATTTGGAAAAAAAACATTTATCCTCCCACTGCATAAAGGCAGAAACAACAAAGATATCTCCAGTTTCTGACCCATCGCCATGCTCTACCCCATCTCAAAGATCCTGAAAAAATGTATTCACAGCCAATTCCTTAACTATCTACTTAACAATAACCTGCTGTCAACAACCCAGCATGGTTTTAGACTTGGTCATAGCACCACTACAGCTCTTATATCCTTCTGTGATTCTGTCAGTCGGGCTTGAGATGCAGGGAAACTTGTCTCCTTTCTATTCCTTGACCTTTCCAAAGCCTTTGATACTATCTCCCACCCTCTTCTTCTCAGGAAACTATCCAACTTAGGAATCTCTCCCTCTATTCTACTATAGTTTTCTAACTACCTCACACACAGGCAACAAGCTACTAAGTGGCAACACTCCTTCTCTGATTTCTTCAACACAACTACTGGCGTTTCACAAGGACCCATATTAGGGCCTCTGCTTTTCAACATTTTCTTCAATGACTTCAACTCCACTCTCACTCAAAGCACAGTCATCCAATATGCAGATGACTCTACTATCATCTGCACTGCCAATTCTCCTCCTGAACTCCTGAAACGTTCTTAGTCAACTCTGAGCTCCACAGAAATATGGATGGCTAACAACCACCTTGCCTTAAACCCTAAGAAAACTAAAGTTATGTTATTCACCCTTAAGAAGACCACTACTATAAACAAAGACACTTTCTCTATTCTCTCCCAAGATAACACTACCATTGAGGTTGTCACACACACTAAACTTCTAGGTGTCACCATAGATGAACACCTAACTTTTGACATGCACATTCACAACAATATAAAAAAACACACCAGAAATTGGGCATGCTATACCGGCACAAAACATTCCTCAATTACTCCTCAAAACTAGCCCTTGACACCTCCTTCCTACTCCCTTCTCTTCTTTATGGTTACCAATATATAGGCCAGTCTTAAATCTAAACTAGACTCATGCTATAACAAAATTGCAAAGTTCAACACTAATGGACAACGCTTATCTCACCACTGTGCCTCTCTTCAATTACTAAACTGGCTAGAAATTCCTCATCATCTTACATGCGTTCAACTAACAACTGCTCACAAGCTAATATTCTATCCTTCCAGCTGTCCAGCCCTTTCTTCCCTATTTACGCTATACCTCCCTAATAGACCTCTCCGCTCTGAAAATCAAGTGCTATTGCAAGTAGAAAAACCTAAACTCTCTGCCGGTCAAATGCTCCACTCCTTTTCCACTGCTAGGCTATGGAACTTTTTTCCACCCTCTCTTAGATCCACTGGCAATGCATCTTTCTTCAAAAAATCTTTGAACCAACACCTTTCCTCCCACTGGCTATGTTCATGTGCTAGTTCCTCACAACCTATAACCTGACCCTATCTCTATCTCATGACTCCCACCTTTCCTACCTCCATCCTATATTACCTTCAAACTTCACCCTCATCCCTTGATGATAATCTAATTCTGTACCTATGTATAGTATATATGTGCCATCAGTAGACAGATTTATTGTACAGCTGCAGTACCTTCTTACTTTGAAAAACTTTTTGTTTACTGTGTAAAACATCTATCTGCCAACTGAGATTTTAATCAAATGTATGTATTATATTTATTGTTTAAATCTCTGTGGAGCTTTTCTCCCCAGTGGACCTTCCCAGTTAACAAATGCAAATAAATAAACAAATAAATAAATAAACGACTTGTGATATTTTTTCAAGGCAGTAAACAAGAGTGTTATAGGAAAGACATTATTTTTGTTACAACACATATTGTGGATCAGTTTTCAGTAATACTGGAAAATATAGGACTTCTATGATTTGAAGAGGCTATAGCAGGCAAAGGAACTTTTAATGTTAAAGATTTTAGAGTATTATTTGAGTTGACAGAAATAGTATTAGGTAATAATCCCCTTTAGGGGAATTTTTTAAACAAATTAGTTGTGTAGCGATGGGACCAAGTTGTGCCCCCTGCTATGTGAATATAATTCTGCAAATGTGGGAGAAAAAAATTATTTTCAATTCCCCTTTTACAAACTATTGGACCCTGTATAAGAAATACCTGAATGATATTTTTATCTTTTGGGTAGGGATGTAAGAAAAGTTAGAGGAATTGTTCTATTATATAGGTGAGACCACTGATTTTCTTAAGTTCACCTATAATATAGATAAGAAAAAGGTAAACTATCTAGATGTTACTATACATTGTGTAGATGATGCTCAAATGTTTAAAGTCCACAATTTATAGTAAAGAAACATCCTCTAATTCTTATTCATTTTTTACAAGTGCCCACCCATATTGGCAAAAGAGGAGTATTTTTAAGGGAAAATATATGAATGTCAAGAATTATGTCAGATGAGGATAATTTTAGAGAAAAATGCATTAATTTTAAGAATATGTATAGGGAAAGAAAGTATCCAGAGAAACTTATTGATGAGTTAAAGGAAGAAGTAGTGAAAGGTAGAGGAGACAAATATTGTCCAGTTTTGGGTAAGAAAAACATTAAGAACTAATAATAAAAACAATGACAATTTACAAAAGAAAGGTACAATTAAAATACAATGTATGAAAAGGCTATTACTGCATATTATAATAAGGATGCTGCTAATATAAAAAGAACAACTGCAGAAAAATGGGAACTGTTTAGGAGCCTGTCTGATTTAGAAGGTATTTTTGATGAACCTATCAGATTTATATACAGAAAAGGTTGTAGTATCAAGAATATTTTACAGAATGGCAACAGAAAGCATATTTTACAGAATAATAAAAGAAAGGGGACCTTCAAATTTGGAAGATGTGCACAATGTCATTACAGCTGGAACAAAAGTGGTCTATATACCCAGCAGGGATAGGCTTTTACAAGCTAACATATTTGCCAGTTGCAATAATAAAAGGTTAGTATACCTGACCACCTGTAAAAAATGCACAGCTTTTTATGTAGGAAAGAATAAAAGGGCTTTAAAACAGAGAATATATGAACACTATTATGATATTAAAACAAAAGATAATAACAATGTCCTTTTTAAACACATTTTGAAATGCCCAAAACCCACATTTCTGTTTTTTGTTCTTGAATAGGTAAAGCAGGATGTTACAGACAGACTATGGGAAGAAAAAAATTGAATATTGAGAGATTTATTGGCAGTTGGTATTACAAGCTAATAGTTCTCTAGGGCTAAATGAAAATATTTCATTGGCCCTAGTTCTTAAATTAAAGGAGCTAGACTTTAATATAATTTACATTATTATTTCTCAGCAAGATAATCATGTTTCTAACAGGGCAAAATTATCCTGGGGTGAAGAATTTTATGAGTGTTGCATTGTTGTTATTCATCCTTTTTATCTATTCTATTTCATAGATTTTTGTGATTTCATAGATTTTTGTTAGGGAGAACACAGGGTTTCCAGTATAATAATATAAGTAATAGAAAATGAGCTTTTCATAATAAAAGATGGCCACTAGAGGGCAGCATCTTTATATATTTAATAATACTAAATTAAAGGATGAATTTTCTGTCTCATTTATTATTTTATTTACAATAGTTTTAGATATATTATACATTTGATTCATTTTACCTTCAAACACTCAGATTTAATACACAGTTTTTATAATTTCAATGATTTTATAGGTTTTTTGGATGTCTGTGATTATATTTTGTAATTGGTAAATTGATTAATCATAGTTATCACATTTAATTGATTTAATTAGGTCTTTGTTTTATGTATAAATAGTGGACAGGTTAGTTCAGTTGTAGTTCTGATGAAGTCGGACTGAAACGGATGAAAAACTCGGTGATCAAGATAAGCATTTAAAGTTTTTGTACATCCTTTGTGCTTTGATTTTTCAGTCTGTTTTTTCAATAAACTGTTTTATTATTATGGAATAGATATTCCTTGTTGGGTTTACTTTTACTGCACTCCCATAGTATCATTTATTGGTTTTGGAGGTTGGCGACTTATTTGTTTACTGATACTTGTTTCCATTAAGGATTGTGGATCAGATGGGTCTTTACCCTCTTTAGGTATTACAGCCACCACCGCTTTCTCCCAGGGTGTTGGCGCTTCTCCATCTCTTAAAGTACTATTAAACAAAACCTTCCAGATCTTTACTGTTCTTTTTCTTCCTAACTTCCAAACTTCCCTAGGAATACCAACTATTCCTGGGGACTTTCCTGTAGATTGGTTATACATCACCATTTGTATCTCATCTCATCCTATCCTGTCAGTAATTGAGCTTCATCTACCTCTAACCTTGGCATATTTAATTCTTCCATAAACATTTCCATTTGTACCTTTTCTTAGTTTCCCTATTTCTCTGCTTTATGCAGACTTTCATAAGTTTTTGAAATATTTCTAGTACCTCTAAAGGCTCTCTTGTTATCTTCCTTGTTATAGCCTCCATAAGCTTGGAGACAACCCTCCTGCTTTATGTTGCCTGAATCATTGTGCTAAAGTTTTTGTGCTCTGGAGTTATTATCAAAAAACAGTTGCTTATCAGCAGTCTTTCTAAACCCATGCATCTTATTGAGGTAATCCCTTATTTTCTGTTTAGCATACTGCAAATGCACCTCTTCTTTTTCTTTGAGATTCCCCCTATTCTACAGTACTTTAACCTTTGTCAATCCCTCTAAATAATTCTTCTTACCTCTTAACCATATCTCTCTTTATTTTATTTCCACCCTATTTTTAAACTGTACATTAATTTTATTCCACACCCTAACTATATTTTCAGAAGAAATTTCTATCTTCTCTAATAACTCTGGAATAATTTCTAGTACCCATTCCATAAATTCCTCTCTTTTCAACAGAGAAAGTGCCAGTGTCTCATTTTTATTTCATTACCCAGCATTTTTAATTATTATTGGCATTTGATCTGGAGTAGTTATTGCATATCAAAACTTTCAATTAAATGCACATGTTCCAGAGAAGTATATATTCTGTCTAGTCTAGACCAGTTTTTGTATCTTAGGGAATAATATGTAAATTCACTTTGAATTCCTACTACTGAATTTACGTCTTCCATGTCACATATTTTCATACATTTCTGCAAAAATCTACCCTCCTTTGTTATATTCCCCTCTGGGCTCCACAGATACATCTTCACTGCTGCAAATCAAATTTCCGTCCCTACCTATAAGTAATATTCCAGGCTGAAAGCTGGCTATTTCTCCTAGAATTGGTTTAAGCTCCATTATAGCAGTTTTAGGTGGAATATAAACACATCCTAGTATAATCCTCCTTGCCAGTAGACCCTTAATACCACAGATCTACCATTATTATGCCAGTACAATCCTCCTTGTCAGTAGCCCCTTAATACTACAGATCTACCATTATTATCTTATATTCTTCTATCACTATTGGAGCTCATTTTGCAATTAATATAAGTACTCCTCATTTCCTTTGTCCCAGGTATTCTGATTAATTACCATCCTGAAAACATTTCTTTATCAAATTCACATGTTCATTTCTTTCCAAATGTGTCTTCTGTAGCATAACTATTTGCACTCTACATGTTTTAATATAGCTCACTGCTATTTCTTTTTGTGTATATCTGTGAGACCATTACATTTCAAAATAATGTATTAAGCATCAGTATGCTAAAAGTTTCTATCCCCACCTTTTATGTGTAACAGCTTTTCTGTTAAGTGTCTAATTCCAGCTTTTGTGTTACATGCATACACTAGTGTTTGGCAGGTTGATATTTTATACAGTATTTCTGTCATATCCTTTTGAGCCTATGTCTCATCTTACAAAACTTTCTGTTTTATTGAAAGCCCTCAAACAAAAAAACAAACACAGACCAATATACCCCTAGAACATATTAACTTAATACTAACACAAAACGATGTACATCTTCAATTATTGAAGTTTTACCCTCCTAATAGGAGCAATTGTTGCAGGCTGACAGTGACAATCATAGACTTGGGTTATCCTAAAAGGAAGGTTATCCATGCTAAGAAGCATGGTACAGCCTGTGCTTCTACTAAGTGCTGTTTAGTTTTGCCTGATCTTTATTACTCTCCCACATTGGGAAAACACTTGAATGCTTTCAGAAAAAAATATTTCCAAACCATTGAAAGAAATAAACATTCAGTTTTTATTGCTCTTTATCAGATTGCCTCCATGGAGACTTGAAAACTAGATTTAGAGTTTCTTCTACAAACACTCATTTATTTCTAAACAATGTTCTTTTCCATGTATTTGCTTTCTCTTAAAACTTCTTACTAGATCAAGCCAAGGGCCTTAATCCAGTCATTCCCCTATGCAAGACTGAAAAAAGCACATCAATTTTTCTTGTATCCTGCACCTTTGACCAGACTTTTCTTCCTTTTTTCTGTTGTAGTGCCTACATTTCTTTAAACTGAACAAGATGAAAGAAAGAAAGAAAGAAAGAAAGAAAGAAAGAAAGAAAGAAGACAGAAAAAAACAGGGGCACCTGTTTACTTTACTCAGAAAACTTTACTTTATAGCATGCAGATTATATCATACATTATAAAAACACTAGTATTAAGAAAATTATTTTGTTTTACTTACATTTAACTTTTTCCTTCCTCTTCCACCCTCATAAATGTTCTTCCAAGCATTAATGGCATGAAGCAGGGTACATGGTTTAGAGTACCTTACAAGTTTAACAAAGTCAAAAAAATCCAGTATTTCCAGTTTTTTTTCATCCTACCATGTTTTATAAACATAATTAATGCTTTGTAATTCCACATTTATCTGTAAATTTCTAAGTTGCTAGTTTTATTCCTATTGATCACCTCCCAAATCCAGCCTCTGCTCCATTTCCAATGTACTCTCATTTCTTCTAGTCAACTCTTGTGCTTTTTTCATCTCTCAAGCATTTTCTGTTTAAACATTGGTTCCTCCTTAGCATGCTGTGCATCAAAAAATGATTTCCCCCAGGAAAGAGTATTCTGAAAACAGCTGGGTACAGCAGCTTGAATCTCACTCCTGCTTCTTGACATTCTCTGATTAGTGTAACAAATGTATTCCTCTTCTGCCTGGTGTACAGTGAGTAATCATTTTCTACAAATATTCTAATATCTCACACTTTTAGTAGTTTGTCTGTTACAGTTTTGTTAGAATTCACTCCTTCAGCTGGTAGAAGTGCATCTTTACTATTAAAGGTGTAGGTTGCTTTCTCATTGCCAGTTTTTTTTTTTTGGTATACATATATTGTGCCCTTTCAATTAACAACTCCTGCCATGGAATACTAGTTGAGTTGCTTATTTGTGCTTTCATTAAATTAATAAAGTTTTGTTCCTACCAGCTTCTCTGGTACTGTAGAACATCTCAGGATTTCCCTACTTGCTTTGTCCTCTAATTCTATTATTTTTGAAACATCTCTTCTTGAGGAGTCTCATATTCAGCCAGCCTTGTTTCATAATTTATAGATTAGTACTAAGCTAACTGCCCTTGTGGGCCATTTTAAGTCTAGCCAATTGCCTCATGTGAGAATCAAATGCTGCACTGTATCTGTAAGGTAAACACCTTAACCATTATGCCAACCTCTTCTTTTGCAGTTTTGGCACATCATCTGAATATCTTTTTAAAGCTTCCTACATTGTCCAGGGTTTTTATTTGAGTTGATATACTTCTTCAGTGTGTTTCATTTATTTTAATCAGCTCTTAGTACATTTGACTTATTTTTTTCCTCTAGGTTAATGGAAGTCATGTCTTGCACCAAAGCTGGAGCTTGCACTTCTTTTTTCTGAACAGCCACAGAGTTCCTTCCAGCCAGTGTTATTTCATCATCTTTTGCGATTAATTTTCTTTCAGGTTCTCTAAATTTCTTTTTTGCTGTCATCCAGGCAGTGCACTTACTAGCCAGTTACTGAAATTTACCCAAAAATATGCGTTTACTGGCTCTCTCTTCTGATTTTCTGTTTCACACCAGGAGTGCTGAAATTAAGGTGTGGCTCAATGTGCAGCCATCTTGGAAGTCATCAAACATCACAGCTCTTAATAAAGAACTTCAGACCATCAACTGGCCTCCCATCTTAAACAGCCCAGACATCCCATAGGGAACTCCAAAGCTAACACAATTATGACTTTGTCTACAATTAATACACCTTCTTGCCATCTCCTGATACTTCATATCATTCAAAAATCTATTGTTCCCTAAAAAGCTTAATGCTTTAGTTCACTTGAAGTGTATTGGTCACTTGGAAGCATCTTTGTTTTGCAATTAGTTTCCTTTCCAGTTTTACTCCTTATGTTAGAGTTGCAAATGTTTTTTTTTTTCAAAGATTATAGTTTGCAGTTTTATTTTTAGTTTCATTGTTTACTTTGCTTTTTCCTGTTTAACCACAACCACATCAAAATGTAATGGTGAGTATTAGCAATTTTTTACATATAAATGCAGAGGATTATGAGTGAGCAAAAACAACTTACATATTTAGAAGTGCATCATCTTACTTGCATTATGGTTTCAGTACTATATCATCGCGTGTGTTAATTTTTAATGTGAGGTTTTTCAGCTATCAGAACTAATGGATTACATTCCAAGAAGTAGGAAACTGCTACTGATACACATAACATGGAAATACAGTAGCATATACATTAATTAAGTAGTCAGGCATTGTGTGTTCAGTCTTTCATGATGTCATGGCAGGGAGTTTTAGCTCTGAGGAAAGAAGTTCAAGGGGTCATCAACCTGTTAAAATAAAATGCAAAAAAAAATACATTTTTTACACTAAACTGGATTGCATATGGCAAGGAGGTTATATCCCATTCCAAAAGTTTGTTACTTTCCTGGCACCACTCTTGTTCGGTATATACTTTTCCAAGGTACAGGCAAACGTGGGAGGACCATGGCTCACGACTGCAAACTGGGCGCCATAATCGACTCTCCAGCTGACACAAACATCCTTCAAAAAGGACTCACAGAGACAGATAACTGGTGCCAGCGCCATGGTTTAAAGCTAAATGCCAAAAAATGTATAGTCATACCCTTTGGCAAAAACAATGTGCCCACAAATTACCACATAGGTGGAAACCCATTAAGTACAGAGAAAGTTATTAGGGACCTGGGGACCCAAGTTGATAGCAATCTCTCCTTTGAAAATCACATTGCCAAAGTGGTTAGAAAGACCTTCTACATAGCCCACCTCATCACGAAGGGTTTCACATCTAGATCAAGAGAGGTTATTTTATTCATCCCTCATCAGGCCCATCATAGAATACAATGCCTTTTGGGATGTACCTTACCCGACACCTGCAGCAATTAGAAAGACCACAAAAGTATCTCACCAAGAGGATCAAGGGTCTCAAACAGATGCCATATGCTGCTTGGTTAAAAAAACTCCAGCTCTACTCAGTTGCATACCGCCTACTTCGAGGCGATCTGTGCCTGACATACAAAGCTATGTCAAATCCAGAATTAATGGACATGCTCCACCTCAGTAAATCTAAATCCCTTAGAGCCACATGCTCGAGGGACTTGAACCTCAGCACAGAAATAAATAGAACTTGCTGGAGGGACAGGTTCATAACCCAGAGGCTCCTCTGGAATAGAATTCCAGTTCATGTGAGGCAGAGCACCTCACTAAATCTCTTCAAGAAGAATCTCGATAGGTGGATGGGGGATCGTAGGTTTGTCCCAGGGATTACTCCCGTGTCACTATTAGACAGAGGCACAGTAAACTAAACCTTAAAAAGGGCACAGTATACTCAAATCAAGGGGTGGCGTAAGCCATACAGAATCGGGCTAGGCTTATAATTTCCCCAGGGCAGATAGCCTAGTATGAACCTATGAACCTATGAACTTAAATTTGCTTCACAACATGACCTATACACTTCACAACATAACCATTACACTTTAAGAGACTGCCTGACATAAATGGAAGGTAAGACATACTCCAGATAATAAAGACAAATTCATAACACTTCAGAATTTAGGCAAAATTCTAGCAAACATAGCAGTTCACAAACAGAAACAGTTTGATAGATTAGTCAATCTAATCTCAGCTCACTCAAAAAAACAACAATAAATCAACAACCAACACAATAAAAACATCTTCTGTGACATTTCTCCACTAATTTTTAAAATGAATTACCTTATTTTATTTGCATCTCATCATCAGGCCTGCTACAGCTTAATCCCTTTACCCTACTTTTGATTTTTTTTCTGTAATTAAGCTAAAGGTGGTAGGAAGACTACTAGAAGAGATCCTTACTGATGCACACCAGCTATGGACAATGTCCAGTCTTGGTTTATTGTTATATGTGAAGCACATCTTTGTTTACTTTGTCCCATTTTATTTTCTGTCTCTGTAATAATATTCTGCCCACTGTATGGAAAGAAGCATTACTCCCATACTGAAATCTCAATCCCCATCCTGCTCCTCTTAATTCAGGCTCATTTCTATTATTCCTGTTTTCCATAAATTTTTAATGATTGTATTCTCCCAACTATCCACCTACCTTATAAATACTTCCTGCTTACATGCAACAATATGATAGTGAATGCCCTATGCACATTCATTGATGATATACTTCTTAACATAGTTAATAGCAATCACCATAGGGTAATATTCACAGACTCAGCAAAAGCATTTGAACTCATCAACCAATCAGTTTTTCTCCATTGTCACTTAACAAAAAGAATTAGCTCAAGGGCTGAAAGATAGTTCAGTGACTTTACTTCATACAGAATCTTCTTTGCCAAAATAGGTCCTAACTCCTCTCATCACCTTTATTTAAAGGAGATCCAAAAGATTCCATCATCAAACTCCATTTCTGTTTAATTAACAGAATGTCTTATGCTGATGGTATGATAATCTACTGATCTAATGCCTACCAACCACCATAAATACAGAAAAAATAAACTTCAAAATGACCTCAGCCTCATGTCTCAGTGGCCCCATAATAGAAATGTTCTTCTCAGCACCAATAAACAAACAGCATTATATTTAGTAGACATTAAAAACATCAGAGTTTATATCCTTTTAGCATATGACTTATAATAATCAATACCCCCTTGAATTAACTAATCAACTCCAATTCCTAGGCTTGACAATCTTTGAAATTCTAATTCCATGCCAGTATCACTGAAACAAAAATCAATACACTTTTTCTGTCTTATTCTGAGTTAAAAAGGCTTCACATTCCCTAACATCACAAGAGAGAGAAGCTAGTAGTTAAATGAATTCTTCTAACACAGTTAGAATATGGGTTTCCTATCATTTCAGCAGCCTTTAAGATGACCTTGAATCAAGTTCAAACATCATTCAATAAGATTTATTGATATTTATTGATAAATTGCACTCTGCTCAAGCAGAAAACATCACTGCCATACCCTTCATTAGCAAAATGGTTACCTATAACATGGAAATTACAAATCCTTCTTGGTTCCCTTCTATGTAATCTCCTCAAAACAGATTTTTCCCCATTCTGGACAGACATCTAACAGTTAGGTTCTTTATGTTTTATCTTACATCTCTAAGTCCATATGGCCCTACAATAAACACACATAATAAACTGCAAGCCTTGACCCATAGCTTCTCACTCACTGGCTCTAAATTTTGGGAAGCACTAGCTTCACTCTTTTTAATTTCTACAAGATGTTTGGATTTCTGATAGCATGATGGGGATGGACCCCATTCCTATATCAAAGTATGATTAAACGTCATGAAATTTGTATTGTTTAATCTTTTATGTTAGCCAAAAGTGATCTTTGCAGCACCCACATTGTGCCCAGAGCTGACTCCTTCTGCAATTCATACAGATTTACATGTATTGGTAACATATCTAAATACAACTGTAAATTCCTTTTTATAAGACCCATTGCTCCTAGTACTATTCAGACTGTCTGGGTATCCTTCTTCCACATTGCCCTTGTTTCTGTCTACAAATCCTAGTATTTTATGACTTTGAGTCGTTCTGTACATAAGCCACTGTAATCACTGGATGTAGCAATTTCTATGATCAATGCTACTTTTGTCTTCTTTTCCTGGACTACTATATCTGGTTTTCTCGCATATATTTTTAAACTGTTGATAATGGGTGATCCCATGTAATATAAACTTCATTTTTTTATAATGCTTTGTGGATCATGTTTCCAATGCTTCTCAAGTACTTCAATATTATAATTTTGGCACAATCCCTAATGCAACACTCTTGCTACATTATTATGCCTTTCAGTATACAGTCCTTCTGCCATTAGTATGTTACAACCAGCAATGAGATGTGCAACTGTTTCTAATTCTGTTTTACAAAACCTACATTTGTCTGTTTCTCCCACATGTTCGATGGACTTTATAAACCAATGTGTATGTAATCCACTATCCTAGGCCACTAATATTAACATTTTGTCTTTTGATTTAAATTCACCTCTCCTTAACCATTCCTGCATTAAATCCCGATTAACATGAGGCTGTTCCAGGAAAGTTTTCTGTACTTGTAACTATATTTATGCATTTTCCACATTTCTTGCCTTTTTATCTGATCCTTCACCTTATACCCTTTGCTTTGTTTTTGGGCACATTCATTTGCTGCCTGATTTGTATCTACTTCTGGTCTTATTTCCATTTCCACTTGACACCAATATGCTCCTGCTAAACTAAGCAGGGAAGTCATCTAAGACTTGTTCTCCTCATGTTTCAAAACTTTCTTTATGTTTGGATCTTGTGAGGCCAGCAAATATGCACTCCTACAACTGCAGATCTATACATGTAATTAGTTTTGAGGAGGCCCATACCTCCTTCAGAATGAGGAATATATAATCTCAGTATGCACTGATTTTTTTATAAATCATTTGTTTAACATGAAAATTTTTCTTGCTTTCCTATCCAACTGATCCGATACCTTTTGGGGCCAGTCAATCACCCCAAAACTGCAAGTTAGAACAGGGAGAGCAAATTGGTTTATAGCTTGGATTTTGTTCCTAGATGTCAATGCTGCTTTCAGGATTAAATTTACTCTTCTAAAATATTCCTTACTAAGTTTTATTCACATTTGTTCATATTTTATTGTTAATCCTTCATCAGTTCCTAAATATTTATACACTCCCTCTTGCTCAAGTTCTTTTATATCACATTCCTGTCTGAGACTGATATTTTCTTGGTGCTGCAGTTTTCTTGCTTTAAATGTTAAGACCAAATGACATTCTTATATAATTTGAGAAAGTTTTGACTACTTGCAGTTGTGCTTTCAGTTCCTCATCTAATGAACTATACAATTTTAAATCATCTGGAAAGAGAAGATTAGACGTCTTTACACTTTGTTGTTTTCTAGGAGACAAATTATTGCCATGGCCTAATCTGTTAAATAGACAGCTTAATGGGTTAAGGGCAAGGCAGAACAGCAGCAGTGACAGAGAGTCACCCTGGAATATCCCCCTTTGAATTTTTATCTCTGGGATAATAATTTGTCCTTTATCATGGCTTAGCTGCAAAGTGGTTTATCACTATTTCATGGCCACTGTAATATAATAGATCAATGCAGGGTGTGTCCTATACATTTGTAAGTACTCTTTTATCCAAGAATATGAGATGCTGTCAAATTATTTTTGCAGTTTATCCATGCCATACTTAGATTCTTCTCCTTTTTACAATTCTCCATTATGATTTCATTTAACACAAATAATCCTTTGTTCCATATAACATTTGTGTTATCATTTTGCTCTATTGCCATGATGGAGTTTTCTTCTAAATGACTATAAACTATGTCGGCATCAATTCCAGTGTAGTTTATACATTATTGGAAGGCAAGTTATTGGTCTATAGTTTTTAGGATATCTTGCAGGTTCACTCTTCAGCAGGAGTTTCATTTTTACTGTTGTTAACCAGGTTGGTGTCTGTCTGAGGTATGCATATAAATAGCTCTTACTCGTGGCTAAATCTTCATGTATAGATGTTAATACTTTTAGTCAAAAGTTTGGTACTGCATCTGGGCCTATGCTTTTCCAGTTAGGAGCTTTACTTAAATTTGTTTCAATTTCTCTGGCTGTTACTTCATCCCATTTCATATACTGTACATTTGAACTTCTTATTCTTTCTTTTAAGTCTTCTATCCATTCAGCATTTTTCTTACATTCCAGAGGATTTTCATTGATCATTCTCCAAAATATGTCTATTTCTTCTTTTTTGGTGGCATTTGAATTCCTTTTGCCTTGTTTCCCAATTCTCTATAAAACTTTTCTGGATCATCGAGAAATTGCTTAATTTTTACTTTTCCTTTATATGTATCTACATACCTTCTAAGTTTTTCTTCCTGTACTGATATATTTAGTTTATTTGCAGTAGTGTATGACAGATCCTGGTCTAGTCTGATACTGCTCATTGCTTTTATCACATCTATTTTTCAGAATATTTTTGTTGATCTGTTTCCTCTTCTGTACTCTTCTAACAGCAACACGTCTTGCCTTAATAGCTTTATAGTTTTCTCTAATTGATACTTTCATGATGGCATTTGATTTCTCCCCTTCCTTTCTCTCACTACCCTGTGTTTTTGTGCTAAGACTTTATCTGTTATTAATTTAGCTGCACAGTAATATATCTTTTTTAATTCTGTTATATCACATCAATTTTATCAAACTTCTAATGTTTTTGGGTCTTATTGATTTTTTGCACTGTATTTTAAAATTTAAAATCATTTAAAATCTAAAACTAAAAACCCATCTGCTCCCTGCAAGGAATTTTCAGTGAAAGTATGTGCAGTGCTTTAACCATTTTGCAATATTTAAAGGTAATACATACTTTCTAGTAGGTTGCTGTACGCTTCCCTGCCAGGTTAGCCAGCAGCCAAAACTTTCCCTTTTCTTGTCCATTAAATAACCCTACTCTCCCTCTTATATTTTTATCCCTACTCTGTCTCATGATAGCTCCTTCCTTCCAATAACCTGATATTCCCCTACAGGGGGCTCTGTTGTATCAAACTGACTGCCCACTAGGTGGCACTCCTCTACCATTTTGCTGTCTCTACTATCTTTCCCACTCTTCACCTTATTTTACCTACATAGTTCATAGACATCTCTTCTACTGCTCGCTCCCTCACTATTCTCCCTGGATTACCTATCCAATTTTCCACTCTACATATACCCATCTCTATTCCTCATAAAGCCTCTGACCTTCTTCTACTGTTATTCATTTATATATCTACCTACAACTCTAATTCGCTGTCAGTCTTTTAACTTACTTCACAGTATTGCAAACTTACCTTCTGGATCTCACACTCTACTGATTGTTTTCCTCCCATTTCTCCTTCCTTTGGCTCTTCCCGCTCCGTTCGCCCTGCGGGCTCACTCCTCTCCCCTACCCTGCCCCCAAATTCCATCGGCCCCAGCACCTCTACTTTTATTCCTGACTTACCCCTCCCACCCATACCAATTAACTAATCACAGTCCTCTCCTTATTACCCCTCCCACTCTTACTCCTCCCACTCCACTTGACCTTCACTCTTCACTACACTTAGTCTCTTTCTCTCCCCTGTAAAGAATTACAACCCCATCTACTTCCTTTAGCTCTTCACCTCAATTAGTCTGCTCACTTCCTCTACACTTCTCTCTTCAATCCCCCCTTCTATAAACATGCCCTTCCAAATCCTTTATACGATCTGTGTCCCATGCTCCCTTCTTGTACTACTAAGTACTCTTTATTTTGCTACTTCTTACTCTTCCAAAACACCCCTATGCCTACCTCCTACTCAAACTATCCCTTGCACTCACCTGCAACCATTTGTATCAACCCACTTCCACATCATATTGTCCTCTCTTATTCCTCCTAACCTACTGTACCTATTCCATCCCAAACTCTTCTCCACCACAACAAATACCTTCACTCTTAAACTACTGCTAGCCCCAAAGAGCTTCCTACTTAACAAACCCAAAAGGCTAAAAGTTATTCCCTATAATGACCTAGCCTTATCTGGAGATATCCATCCCAACCCTGGCCCTTGCCTCACAACTAACAACTCCTTCCCCCCACCCCTACTTCTTCTACTGCACACTCCCCTTTACCCCCTCCCTCTTCTTCTGCTTCCTCTCTTAACACCCTTAAGTTCTTCATTATCAATGCCCAGAGCCTTAATAACAAAATACACCAAATACAAGCTTGCATTTGCCACAACCGACCTGACATCCTAGCCATCTCTGAAACCTGGCTAAAACCCCATATTGCTGACTCTGAAATCCTACCTCCTGGTTTCCACATCCATAGAAGTGACCATTTAAACAAAAAAGGTGGAGGCTCTGCGCTAATCTACTCTAACATTCTTTCATTAATCCCTCTACAAATTCCAACTTCACAATTCAAAAATTCTGAACTAACAGCTGCTCTCCTATGACTAAATAAACATAAAAAATATCTGCATTATCTCCCTATATGTCTCCCCAGGCGACAACATCTCTACACTTGAAAATATTCTTTACTGGGCCTCAAGTGAAATAAAATTCAAAACCTACATTCTCGGCAATGTTAATATTGATTGGAATAAAATTAACTCACCTTCTCCCTCCCTATTCATTAACCTCTACAAATTCACCCAAGTAATCCACACAACCACTCATCCTAACAAAAACCACCCCCCCAGGATCCATCATCGACTGGATCCTAGTCTCCCATCCAAACAAAATAACTCTCTCTGGCACTATACCAGACACCTTTAGTGACCATCTCCCTGCTTTCATACATCGCTCAGCTAACACCACCCAATATCAACACCATTACACCCACACTCGTAATCTCAGCAACTTCAACCCCACAAATTTCTCAAACACTTTTAAACATATTGAAGCAACAGAAGTTGAAACAAACTAAGATGAATTAAACAAAATCCACATCAGCAGAACCAGCAGCAAAGAGTCCAATATTAAGTGTTTTATTAACATCCACTTTTCGTTCAAGAAAACTGAACTTCTACAGACAAACATCAAAAGGTAACAAATATAAAAAATCTCCTTAAATACACAATTAACAACACATGGTACATTTGAATGGACCAACCAACTGGCTAAAACTCGCTGACATCAATATGTGGGAAAAAGCTGATCTCAAAGCTTCTTAAAGAGCTACTACATTCAAAAGTCAGATCTTTACAGATTGTGTTTTGAAATCAAACAACTAACCAAAATAAAATAAAACATTATCAATGAAAATGTGTCTAAACATAAAATGTTTAAAACCAAGAAAAACGAAACATAATAAATGGAACCAGTTTAATAACTTAAAATAAGAAGTAAAACATAAAAAATAGTAAGTCATGAATGGAAAATAAAAATAAAAAATAATAAAATGACCTCTGCATACTTCTGAGTTTCAAAATGCAAGCTAAACTTACTCTGTCATTAAGACCTGGAGGTCTGTATGAACAGAGTTTCAGCTGCCAAATCACTTCTAGACGCTCTAATAATAGTTGAAAAGGACCCCCCTGATGTCAAAAGAAACCTGTCCTAACACCCTAAAAGTAAAACTGTTGAGGGTGGTCATTAACATGTTTTGCCAAAGCATTTTCACACTTATTTTTCCTAATACAATATAAATGCTCATAGATTCTTTCGTTAAAACCTCTGTCAGTCTTGCCCACATAAAACGCTGGGCAAGACTGTCAGCAAGCTAAATAAACAACCGATCGAGATTTACAGTTGAATCTACCAACAGTGGAAAAAGAGGACCCAGCAATTTTAAATCTCGAACCAGTGGCAATGTGCCTGCACATGTTGCAACTCTTACATTTGAAAGTGCCCTCTACTCTGACACGAGTGTCCTTTTTTGTTTCTAATATCCGTTTGAGGTTTTCACCCCTCCTGTATATAAAACTAGGCAAAGTACCAAACCTGGCTTGTAAGGCATCATCACAACAGAAAATACTCCAGTTCTTGACAAACACCTCCTTAATTAAGTGAATCTCAGCACTATAATTAGTGATGAAAGAAATAGAAGTGTCTACTTTCTTGTTGTCTACAAAGACTTCAGGCATAACTGGAGGTGAATGTTCTAGTGGACAACTTGTGAACAAACTGCTTTGTAAAATAGGTTTATAAACATCCCCATACCTTTTAGTCTGGACCTCAGTAACCAGGGTCGTGAATAAACTTGTCTGGGTAACCTCTGTGTAGAAACAATCCCTTAATAAACTCACATTCTTCTAAAAAGGGTTCATCGTCTGTTACCATTCGAGCATCGTGCACAAGTTGCCCCTTGACTACCCCTCTTTTTTGGTGCCCAGGGTAGGCACTAGTAAAGTGTAACATGGTGTTAGAATAGGAACTCTTACAAAATATTTTGGCCTTGAACCTACCAGCAGAAATGTCTTTGTATAAGTCTACATCCAGATAAGAAATTCTAGAATCAGACTCTACAAATGTAAAATTCAAAAAAGACGTGCTGGAATTGAGATGGTCCATGAAAGTCCCCATATCATTAGTTGAACCTTCTGTCAATATAAAGATGTCATCCAAAAATCTGGTATAAAAATCGATTTTGAACTGACCGTTACAATTACCAAAGACATATCTGTGTTCCCATTCAGCCATTACGATGTTGGCAAAACTGGCCCCTACTGGTGAGCCCATGGCTACACCAGTCTTCTGTAAATATATATCTCCCCCAAATGTTACAAAGTTGAACTTCAAGATGACATCTAACAATTCTTGCACCAATCTGATTTCTACACTGCTAGCGTTATGATGCAATAAATGGTCAGTGACCCAGTCAATCCCTGTAGCATGAGGGATAGACGTATAAAGGTCTTTTACGTCTATTGTCACAAATCTATGACCTCTCTTGAATTCTAAAGCACCCATAACTTTTAAAAAAGCCCAGATGTGTGTTTCCTTTTCAACGTATTTTTTCAGTATATTACCCACGTATTTGGCTATCGGGTAAGTGATTGAACCCCTAGCATTAACCAATAGCCTCATGGGGGGGTTGTGCACATCTTTATGGATCTTGGGTAATCCGAAAACTGTCGGAATCTTGGGAAACGAAACAGTCAAATATTTCAACACATCTTGTTCTATAACATTTTCTAAAAACAAATCATTCAAGAAAACATGGATGCACCTATACGCTGCATTCAATTCGTTAATGCTAGACAGTGCATAAGCATCCTGCAATAACATGTGGGTAAGACAGTTTTCATAATGACAAGTGTCCATTAGTACTAAACCACCCCCCTTGTCAGGTTTAAGAATCCTGACAGGTAAACTTTTTAAAGTGTCCAACAAGTCAACTTCGTCATCAGTCAAGTTTTTGTTCGGAAGTGTCCTACAACAGTTGACTAAGTTTCTAATTTCAGTTTCACACAAATGTTCAAATAAAAAAAGTAAAGGGTGGATAGGGGGGGTTAAATGTACTTGGAACTCTCAAAGTTTTTTTTGTCTAAAACAGTATTACCAAAAATTGACAATAAATTCAACTTAAATTCAACAGGGACATCTGAAGCTCCTTTAGTGGACTTTTTGAAGACCTTGGACCACAAATCTTTAAAGGTAAAGAAGCTTCAGTTAGAGATTTCCTATTTTAATGAATGTAAAAAAGTGGGGGTTGTGCCAAAGGGCTTGCGCTCTTGGCAGCACCCCACTGGACTGATAGCTAGTTCAGAGTTCCATAGTGAGCTGATTTGTTTGTTTGATAGACATGGACATGAGTTAATGGACTTAATGGCCAAATTTTATCAGAAATTTATAGACCAGTTGAGTGCTGAAATTGAAATTTTGGATACTAATATTAAGTCACATGTAGATTTTAATAGGTATAATTATGAGTATAAACGAGTTTTTTCGACCATAGACCATCTCGTAATATGGAGATGAAAATGAAAAAACTGAAAAGAGATACAGATGCATATAATAAACAAACTGCATATCCCCCCCCCCCATTCTCAGAGTGTTGGCGATAGTCTAGGTGCTCCTGTTAACCTGACTCATGGGGTTATGAGGCAGACAGCTAGACCTAGTTGTCAATTTTTGGTAATACTGTTTTAGACAAAAAAACTTTGAGAGTTCCAAGTACATTTAACTCCCCTATCCACCCTTTACTTTTTTTATTTGAACAATTATTAGAGCGCCTAGAAGTGATTTGGCAGCTGAAACTCTGTTCATACAGACCTCCAGGTCTTAATGACAGAGTAAGTTTAGCTTGCATTTTGAAACTCAGAAGTATGCAGAGGTCATTTTATTATTTTTTATTTTTATTTTCCATTCATGACTTACTATTTTTTATGTTTTACTTCTTATTTTAAGTTATTAAATTGGTTCCATTTATTATGTTTCATTTTTCTTGGTTTTAAACATTTTATGTTTAGACACATTTTCATTGATAATGTTTTATTTTATTTTGGTTAGTTGTTTGATTTCAAAACACAATCTGTAAAGATCTGACTTTTGTATGTAGTAGCTCTTTAAGAAGCTTTGAGATCAGCTTTTTCCCACATATTGATGTCAGCGAGTTTTAACCAGTTGGTTGGTTCATTCAAATGTACCATGTTTTGTTAATTGTGTATTTAAGGAGTTTTTTTACATGTGTTACCTTTTGATGTTTGTCTGAAGAAGTTCAGTTTTCTTGAACGAAAACTGGATGTTAATATTAATATTGAACTCTTTGCTGCTGGTTCTGCTGACGTGGATTTTGTTTCATTCACTTTTAAACATATTAACTGGCAAATCCTAAATACTCTTCCCCTTGACAATGCTGTAGAACATTTTTACTCTATCTTCCTAAAACCTCTCAACTCCCAAGCCCCGCCAAGAAACAAACAAGTCAAGGCTAATTCTGCTCCTTGGCTATCCAAAGAAACAAAACAAATCATGCATCGCAGGGACAAATCCTGGAAGCTCTACCAGAAAAATAAGATGGCTTCTACCTTGCTTCAATACACCCAACTCCACAACCAAGTAAAAAAACTAATCACCTTGGACAAAAAAACTACTATAATAAACTTCAGTCCAACAATAACAAGAACCCAAAACAATTCTGGTAATCTGCTAATTCCCTACTCCATCCAGGGTCCAGGAATAATCCCTGCCCTGACCCTAGCATAACTGACTCAGAACTAAGCTCGCACTTCAACACATTTTTTACAGAATCCATAGCTAATCTAACCAAATCTTTTCCAGACAATAATCCATTCAACTCTCTTTCCTCTACTCCTAACAACCCTCATAACTGTCCTCTTAATTTCCAGCTCAAACCTGTTTAAACTACTTTCATAAAAAGACTCCTATCCAAACTAAAGCCATGCTCAAATGCCCCCGACAGCATACCCTCCTCCTTCCTCAAATCTGCTGCTGAAGGTATTGCTCTCCCTATCAGCATCCTAATTAACAGATCTTTAAAGAGTCACATGACCCAAACTTTGGTGATCTGCCTTCATTCTACCTCTTCACAAAGGAGGCAAAACACCAATATATCCAATTTCCGGCCAATTGACCTACTCTTACCAATATCAAAAATTCTAGAAAAATTTGTCCACCACCAACTTATGCCTTTCTTAACTCAGAACCACCTCATAACACCCACCCAGCATGGCTTCCGCCCTGGCCACAGCACCATTACTGCCTTACTATCCTTCTTAGAAACAGTAAATCGAGCCCGGGATTCTGGATTACTAGTATCCACAATACTGTTAGATCTTTCTAAAGCTTTTGACATCATCTCCCACAAGCACCTTCTCTTTCATCTCACCAACATTCATCTCTCCCCTGATACCCTATCCTGGTTCTCCAGCTACCTATCAGACAGATCTCAAGTGGTCAGATGGAAGAACTCTACCGCCTCCTTCTTGCCAACACTCACCGGTGTTCCCCAGGGGTCCATCCTCTGACCTATGCTTTCAACATCTTCATAAATAACCTTCACACTATCATCCCTGACACAACAGTTATCCAATACAGTGATGACTCTACCTTAGTCTGTGCTGCCTCTAACCTACCTATACTACTGACTAAAACCCAAATAGCTTTTCCACTACTGAGAACTGGATGTACCACAACCATCTCTCTCTCAACTCTAATAAATCTAAAATACTTATTTTCCCTCTCTTCAGGGCTTTCTCTGTTGACAAAAATGCTTTCAAAGTCCTAAGCCAAAGCAACGCTGCTATAGAAGTGGTCCCTTCTGCAAAACTCCTTGGCATTACCATAGATGAACACCTTAAATTTGATACCCACATACAACAAAACATAAAGAAAACCCACCAAAAGCTAGGTATGCTCTATAGGAATAACTGCTTTCTCTCCAACTCCTCCAGGCATACTATAGCAACTACCTACCTCCTACCTTCTTTACTATATGGAGTCCCTCTTCTAACTAACCTGTCTTCTTCCAACACCTCTAAAATCGAAATTTGCTATAATAAGATCTCTAAATTTGCAACTAAATCCAAAACCTCTACTCACCACTGCCTTACCCTACAATTTCTGAACTGGCTGGAACTCTCTAACCACCTAGACTATCTCCAACTAGCCACCGCTCACAAATTAATATTCTATCCAGATAAATGCCCAGCCTTAACAAACATCCTTCCCCTATACATCCCAATCTGATCTTTGAGATCTGAACACCAAAATTTAATCTCTATCCACAAACCCAAATGTCCTGCAGGCCAACTCCTTCTGTCTTTCACTCTAGGCAAAAAATGGAACTCTCTCCCTCCTTCACTTAGGACTATACCTAACTCTGAATCCTTCAAGACCCAACTTTTCTCATACCTGTCTACTAAATGTAAATGTTCCTGCTTTCACCCTACATAAATTCAAAGAAATTTCCGCTCTCCATACTCCTTGCTCCACGCTACTCTACAACTTTATTTTCTATTCTCCTAAAACAAACCTAAGCTAACATCCTCAGATTAAGCAAGTTCTCTCTCTTGACTCCAAGTATGTAAATATTGTAAATATCAAGTAAACTCAGATGCTTATTTTTCAGACAGTTGAAACTTATTGCTCTGAATGTAAATACCTGTAAATGTATCTATTGTCTTTAATTGCATTTATAATGTACAATGTATGCATTTGCTGTTCCTGATTGTATGAATATATATATGCATTTTACCTTTGCATTATGTAACCTTTTTTTGTATTTGTGTTGCTTATGGAGCTTTTCTCCCCGGGCCTCCACTGAAAATGGGCACATTCTGGCCCAGTGGACTTCCCCGGTAATTAAACTGAAATCAAATAAATAAATAATATTTCTTTCATAGATCTTAATATGTCTATCCATCTCTATTAAATCAAGCAACTCTTTCCTTAGTTCATTTTCTTTTACACTAAGGGCACCTTCATTGTTCTCTGTTTCCTGTGGGCATTCTACAGAAAGTTCCAGAAAATCTTTCTGTGCCATATTCTCTTCAACTTTGTCATACACTGCTCTTTCATATGGGGACTTACTAGCCTCTCTCTCCACAATATTGACTGTGATCTTAATTGCCAAAGTCCTTCTGGGTTTCGTCCTTTTCAATGGTGTATAATCAAAGTAACGCACTTCTGACTCTATTATTAACACACTGGTCTAAAAATTGTATACAGCTATCTATCTTGTGGGTTATTTTGGGAAACTGTGTGTGTGTAGTTGTCTGTATGTGTGTGTGTGTGTGTGTGTGTGTGTGTGTGTGTGTGTGTGTGTGTGTGTGTGTGTGTGTGTGTGTGTGTGTGTGTGTGTGTGTGTGTGTGTGTGTGTGTGAGAGTATGGGTGTGGTATTACAAATTTACTTTTATCATTGTTACTTGGGTACAGATCAGGATTGTGTCAGTAACAGATAACATGATTTTCTAGCCCTATATGCTGAATAGTTAACAACATCTCTTCATCTTGTTAATTGTTATAGGGATCAGAAAAACTTTACATGCATTCCCAGAGAGTTGTGATGAGTTATATGAGTTATATTTGGTTGTGAAAACAAAATGACAGGGGTAAGGGACATTATGTGATGTTCATACCTATACTGTAACGAATAGGTTATTCCTGTCTTTAATCAGTACTCTTTTTGCAGTATTACTGATGCATCTGTAGTTGCTTGACTTAGAGTTAGTAAATAGACAAATGTTTTATTTCTTGTCGTCACCCTATACCTGTTATATGGTAAACTATTATTGTTTCAGGATTACTATGTTAACAAATCACTTCATCTACATGTCGGATTTTGACTATCTGTGTTCATATATATGTCTCTGTTTTTTGCATATATAGATTTTCTGGCCTTTGGAGCAATATAAAGTTTAGTAGACACTTTTAAATGGCCTAATCTACATATATTATAATAATATTTCTACTTCATTTAGGTAGAAAGAGGAATAGCACCATTGGTTGTTTATCTTTTTATAGTTTATTATTCTAAGTAGTCAAATTTGGTCATATAGTATGTGATTGGTTCCAACTACAAGACCTTGCTGGGCAACAGGCATCTTCGTACACTTTAAGAAGTATGGGTCTAAAACCCCACTTGATAAGGATAAGTGAAAAAGAGACTCAAATATGTCTTACCAGTCAGAGGCGCTATTAATTCCCTAATTTAGAGGTTAATTCCTTATAAAGGCATATTTGAGTCAGAGCTGTAATCATACAGGATAGGTACTGTAGGGTGACTTTGCTGTATGGTCATATGAGGATAAGTATGATCAAGATGTATTATATTGTTAAGTAAAACCCTATCTGTTAGTATCAAACAATATTTGCTGATGTTTACTAAATGTTAAAAAGTTTTTTTTTTGTATACTGCTACATTAAAGCAGGAAGCACGTGTGTGTGTAGAAAGTTGGATTTTGGAATGTTAAGAAATTTTTGTAAAGTAGTTAGATATGTAAATAGTGTCTTCTTCCTTACTCTTTCAGATATTTGTAGAATGTGGTTAAGCACGGGTAGTGATCTGAGAGAGGCGACTGTCACTTTACTCTACTTTTCTTCTATTCATTTTTCATTTAAGGGAAACAATTCTTTTTACCTTCATTCTATTTGCCTAGTTATTCTTAAGTTACAACAGATTTACCAGTTAACTCTCTTCACTTTAAATAGTAAAAATATCAAATCCTTATCTTACTAGTTACTTGGATAAATGCTATTGATAGACTCATGGAATATAAAGGAGTTGCAAAATAATAAAAAAAGGAATTTAGTTTTATATCTAATCCAGAAATCTTCATTTGATGTTACTCTTATCCAGGAAATGCACATGGCTACAGCTCAATGGTCAAACAATGTTAAAAAGAAATGGATAAAAAAGATTGTAATGGCTGGGGATAGCACGGTATCCAAGGGGGTAGCAATAATAGTTAAAAAAATCTTTCAAAGGATCAATTATAACTTCTGGTTGGGACCCAAATGGGAGATGGTGCTATCTAACCTGTTCTATACCGTCCTGTAAAAAAGAAATACTTATAGTAAATGTCTACGCTCCCTGTATACACCAGTCTTTGTTCCTTTATGAAATCATCTCGCTCATTGAAAATATTAACAATCATCTACTGATCCTGGGGGGGGATTGGAATACTACAATTAGACTGGATTTAGACAGAACCTGTAAAACCAATAAACAACCTTTAAGTACTACTAATACTACAAGAGATATGTTGGAAGTCTATAACTTATTTGATCCTTTTGAACTTTTTAGGAATGTCCCTAACATTAGTAACTACACATTCTTTTCTGCCTTCCTCAAATCCTGGTCCAAGATAGACTTCTTCTTAATATCAACATTTTTTGCCTCCTATGATATAATATATAGTAGTGACCCCAGAACTATTTCTGATCATGCAAAAATGAATCTTCATTTAAATACTTGTAAACATAACCATTTGAACTCCATCCCTATAAATTGGTCCCTTAATCCAAATCTCTTGAACAGCATGATTATCCATAGAGAAATTAAAAAATTCCTGTCCCAGACATTTACCTCTTTTGATATGTCTGATATGCCCATAGATCTTCAATGGGCAGCTGCCAAATCTACTTTAAGGGGTACTCTTATTCAAAAATCTTCCCTAATTAAAAAAACAATCTAATTCCTGTACTTTGGTGCTAGAAACAGAACTAAAAAATCTAGAATTAGAACTTCAAACTAAGTTCTCTCCCGACATTGAGAAACAAATATCCAACATTCAAAAGCAACTTCATGAACTACACCTCAGTCAATACTCACTTATGGAATCTAGACTTATCCATAAGTATGCTGAATGGGCGCAAACCCCTTAGAAAATTCTTGCTAGGATTATAAATATCAGACCCCCGCCTACTAAAATTAGTCACATTATCTACAAGGGTCGATCATATTTCACAGATAAGGAAATTATTCAGGTTTTCCAGGAAGTATATGAGGAAATTTATGGCCCCCAAATACTTGAATCACCAGGCCTTCAAGACTCTTTCCTAAATGAGTTACACTTTCCTAAAATAAGTAAAAATAACTCTAATTTACTTAAGGCACCTATAACCAGAGATTACATTTTGATGGCCATAAGCAAACTGAAGCCAGGGAAAGCCCCTGGCCCAGATGGTTATGTGTCAGAGCTTTACAAGACCTTCAAGCAAATTCTTGCTTCCATTCTGCTTAAAGTTTATAATTACATTATTCAATTTGGCATTTTGGAGTTATATCTTAATAATTCTCAGACCATTTTCATTCCTAAATCTAATGACAACATTACTAGCACAAATGACTAACGTCCAATTGCCTTAATTAACATCGACATAAAGATTTTATCTTCTATCTTAGCAAATAGAGTAAAAAGCGTATTACCACATATTATTTTACATGACCAGCTTGGTTTCATCAACAACAGGCATGTTTGGGACAACACTCTAACCACTCAAGCCATAACATATATAACAAATCTCGATAAATCCCCCAAATATGCTCTTTCTGTTGATGCCCAAAAAGCTTTTGACTGGGTAAACTTAAAGTTCCTCTTTAAAACCCTGAAATACTTCTCCATCCCTAACGAATTTATTAAAATGGTTAAAACCCTCTACACTAAGGCTTCCACTTCCCTAAATATAAACAAAAAAAACTCCATGCCAATCCAGATTATAAAAGGAACAAGACAGGGTTGTCTGCTCTCACCCTACCTTTTTAATATTTATCTTGAAGTTCTATTGTTAAATTTAAGTCAGAAAACATTTCACCGTTCAATTTACCTATATAGAATAGAAGTGAAATACACTGCCTTTGCAGACGATTTAAACATCTATTTAGAACTTCCCTCAATGGAACTTGAAAAAATTTTAAACTCTATAGACAAATTTTCGCAAATCTCAAATTATTCCATTAACCCAAACAAATCAATAATCTTTCTGCTAAACCCCCTCGGACACAAAGAATTTTTCATTCCAAAAATATCAATCAAAGTTAACTATTCCCTAAAATATTGGGATATAACCTTCATTCAACCCCAACAAGAGCTAATAAAGTGTAATTTGTACAAAACTTGGACTAAAATCAATGAAGATGTCACAAGATGGAAGAGTTTAAATCTTTCTCTTTTCTCAAAAGTAGCTGTTATAAAAATGAATATACTCCCCAAACTTCTTTTCCACTTCTTCGCTCTTAATCAAAACATATCAAACACTTTTTTTTCAAAAATAAAAGGTACACTAGGAAAGTTTATTTGGCACCCTAAAAATGTTAGAATCAGCTACAATAATCTTACACTTCCCAAAGACAGAGGAGGATTGGCCCTTCCGGACTTTCTGTCATATTACCATATAATTAATGCCAGTCGTATTATACACATTGAATGAACAGAAGAAACCAACGGTTAGACCACAGCTGAAAATAAGAATAAAATAATCCAATCCAGGAAACAGTCCACTTGCAGCTTCACACCAAATGCTCTTTAATATAATCAAAAGTAAGCGCTTTCGCGATCTAAGTCAGCTGATCGCTTCTTCAGACTCAAAAACAGTTAAAACATTGATATTTAAAATATAATTCAACTAATAAGAACACATATAAAGCTATGCCATAAGCTAATTAAAATTACTTACATCTGTATATTAGTCTGCTTTGTGTTCTATATAAAATAACATATCTATATATCAAAGCTCATCTTATACAAACATATACTTAATGTTTTAGTGGTCTGGATTTTAAAAAAGGTTTAAACGAAACATCATTATTTAACCCAGGAAACCTATCTGCTTGTAAAAATAAGATCCATTTTTGTTCTGCTTCCTCTACCCTATTCTTTATGTCACCTCCCCTCTTACTTCTATTTATTATTTCTAAAACCATAAAATTAAAAATATGTTTCTTATCTTCTTCTTCCACATGTTTTGTTAAGGCATTTGTATCTTTTTTATTTTTTATATCTCTAAGGTGTTCAAGGATACATTCCTTTAAACACCTGTTAGTCTTGCCTATATAAAAGGCGTGACATAAAGTGCAAAAACTAAAATAAACCAAATTCCGTGTTCTGCAATCAGCATAAAAATCAATATCAATTGTAAATCCTAGTGTGGGATGTTTATACATAGATTTATTATATAAATACTCACATGCTGTACAATTCCTGCAAGGAAAAGTCCCCTGCCTGTCAGATTGTACCATTCTATCATTATTTATAGATTTATAGCAAAGTTGCCTCTTTAAAGATCTCTTATTTCTAAAAGAAAAACTGGGTCTGTCCTCTAACAGTTCTCTCAGATCAGGGTCAGATAGTAAAACATTCCAATTCTTCTCAAAAATGTTACAGAACCTTCTAACATCACTTGAATAAGTTATAGGGAATCTAACTTTAATATTATTGTCTTGCCTACTGTTAACTTCTTCCATAGTATTCGAGAAGAAGGGTTTACATCTCCCATCCCTATTATCAATAGTATATCTGGAGCTTTCATCTATATCCTTCTTGCTTTAGCCTCTGTTTAAGAAGTCTTTCTCTAATGTACTCATTGTCCCCATAAAGCCTTCATCTGTATTATGTAGACGGCTTATTCTCATATATTGTCCCTTCACTACATTCCTATGTACAAATGTTGGGTGCATACTAGTCTTATGCAGAATGCTGTTTATCCATGTAGGTTTCCTATACATCCCTGTTGTAAGTTCATCCAATGCTGTCTTTTTAACCAAAACATCTAGGAACTCAATAGAGTCCCTAGAATGTTGGCTGGTGAATCTTAAAAATTCAGTGGTACTGTGTAAATACTCTACCATCTCTTGTAATTCTTCACTAGTACCATCCCATAACAAGAAGACATCATCTACAAAATGTATGTTCCATACAATATTCCCAACATATTTATTACTTGTACTCAATACATAATCTATTTCCCATGCTGCCAATACTAAGTTGGCATAGCTGTTGGCACAAGCCGTGCCCATCGCTATGCCAATCAAGTAATTCACATATCAGATTAATCTTAGTACTCTGAAAGGCTTGTTTCAAAGTCAGAATGTCATGTATTTTCTCAATACCCCATTTGTTTGGTATCACTGTGAACAGTGAAGTAACATCCATAGTTACAAACATATAATTTCTTTTAATATTTCTGGTCTTATTATACAACAATCTCAAAAAAGCCTTTGTATCCCTTAATATAGTCTCACATGAGTTTAGGACTGTTTGTAGATTTTTCTCAGTAAAAATAGAGATAGCTTCTGTTGCCCATCCTTTGCTGGATACAATTGGTCTCATAGGGGGCTGTGTAATATGTTTGTGGATTTTGGGTAAACCATAGATCATAGGTATAGTTGGATATTCTATCTGAAAATAATCAAACAATTCTTCTGATACATATTTGGTAATCAATAAATCAAAAATATATACAGATATCCTGTCAATTATACCCTGTACTTGACTCTCATTTAATTCAGCATACATTTCTGTATCATTCAGGAGTTATATCATTTTCTTATGATAAAAAACCTTATCCATTACTACTACACTGCCCCCTTTATCAGCAGGCCTAATCTCAATGCTATAAGAGTCTTTTAACTGTGATAATGCTTCAGTTTCTGATTTACTCAAATTATAAAATCTGGGTGGAAGATTCTTTGCATACATCTCTCTAATTTCATTTTCACATACATTAGTAAAAGTCTCAACTGTAGGATGTATCTTGGGTATAAAAGCACTAGGTTGTTTAAATATATTATTAGTTGCATTTCTTTTAAACATAGTTTTGAGTGTTAAAATATGAGAAAATAGCTTCAGCTCTTTCAATACATCAGTTAATATTGTTTTCTGTGCTGGAATAAAGTTCAGACCTCTATTTAACAACGAGACTTGTGCATCAGTTAAAGAGAAGCTAGATATATTAATTACCAAACTTTTTGTTGATTCTTTCTCCTGTTATTCATGTATGCAGGAGTCGCTCGTTCCTTCTGTTGTAATCGCATTCTCCCTCTTTGGTTTCTGCTGTTCGACCTCTCACTTATCGGCAGCGCCTTCTTTAACACAAATGGAAGGATCGAAGTTTGTGTAGCTTCCCTTTGCTTCGAAAAAGCTATTGAATCCGAACCAATGCTGGAATCTATCCTTCTAATGGTACGAGGGGTTTCCTTCACCATTCCACCATTCTCAGATGTGGGAGGTTCTATACATGCTCTCTCTATGCTGACGTCAGTACTCTCACAAGGAAACTGATTTAAAGAGACAGTACTCTCCACATTTAAACTTTCAGAAGTTTCCACTGTAGTCATTTTTTCTGAGTTTTCTATGTTCACAGGTGTTCTCCTTGGCCACAAAAAGACCTCTTTACATTGAAAGTCAATGAGGTCCCTTTGGAGTTTTTTAGTTTTAGTATTATGCAGTCTTTTATCATAGCCCTGTATGTTATCAGCAAGTTCATCCAGTTTACTACCTAGTACCTCTGTAGGAAAGTTATTAATTAATTGTTCTTGTAGCCTCTTTATCCCATCAGCTAGCTCTTTTTCACGTGGTTCAAAGAATTATATGAGCAAATGCATATAGTCATAGCTGAGCTGTAAATTTAGATTCTGCCATTTTTGAAGTAAGTCAGGATAGGTCTCACCATAGGTTGGCATGTTTAATACTCTGAGACCTCTCGGTACTATTTTATATTTCAATGAGGCTTCTAAATGAAACCTTTGCCACTGTAGCCTTTTGAAGCTATATAATTGATTCTCCAAATCTCTATATAGCTCTGTGAACTTCTTGTGTGTGTCATAGTCCACTTGTTCTCTCTCATTCACTGGAAAGATAGGGTTTAACATCAAAGGATTATAATACACATGTAATAGTCCAGCCATCATAGGTTCATAGGTTCATAGGTTCATACTAGGTTATCTGCCCTTGGGCATTTATAAGCCTAGTCAGAGTGTGTTTGGCTTTTGCTACCCATTTTAAATGAATTTTGCTATGCCCTTTTTCGAGGTTAGTATACGGTGCCTCTGTCTAACAGTGACACAGAAGTGATACCCGTGGTAAACCTACTATCTCCCATCCACTCATCAAGATTCCTCTTGAAGAGAGTCAATGAGGGACTCTGCCTAACTTGGACTGGGATTTTATTCCAGAGTGAAGGGAGCCTCTGGGTTATGAATCTGTCCCTCTTATTGTTGTCATTACCTTCAGCCATGTCCCAGCTTCTAGATTATACATATATTGTATTATACACATTTTAACTTCCAACAATCAAACAAGGACTGGAATCCCTTATTGACAAAATTGTATAATGCCCATATAAACGTGTCTAATATCAATCCTAGAGCAATTCTCTTTCTGAACAATAAAACTCTTAAAGAGCATAAAATTTACCCTATGTTAATAAAAAATATAAATGGGTTCCAATCACTGATAACTTCCCTTGGCTTACAATACTCCCTAATGATGGCCCAGCTAATTCATCTTAATCCAAATCTTAAATTGGGTAACAGCATGTTAAATCTTGATAATTACCCTCTCATTAAGAACTGTACAGTTTGGGACTTCTACTCACTTAAAGACTTACCATTTAATGAAATCATGTCTTCTTTGGCAGTGAACAAGAAATACTATATAATAATCAAACAATTTTTTTAACATAATCTCTTTGATCACTGACACAAGGTCAGTTACCCCCACAGAGTACGATCTTTATCAGTCTCTAATAACCCAACTTCTATCAAGGTCTAAAATGCTTTCCAAAGTCTATAGTCTAGCAATAAAAATAAAATATCAAGACAAGCTACTATTTTCTAAATACTGAGATGGAAAAAATAAGGAAATTACACTTGGCCAAAAACTCAGTGTGATTGATGCTACAATAAAGGTAACCCCTTTCAAAAAACGAATTTATACCCAGTTCATGATAAACAATAACGCATATCACACTCCATCATTCCTAAATAAAATTAACCCAAACAACTCGCCTTTTTGTCCAACTTGCCCTAATTCTGTTGCAGACATACTCCACATTTTTTGGTCTTGTAAAAATGTGTATAAACTCTGGTGCTCCTTAAGAGCACGACTGGAGAAAATGGGTTACATGAAGTCAACCCTTTCCTGGGAAATGGCACTATTAAATATCTATCCAGGTTCATTTAAATCTGAAACTAAACATATCATGGTGACGCTGTGTGCATTACTCAAAACTTACATTACCCTTAACTGGCTAGACAGAACCAAAATGTCCTGGAAGGACTTTCAATAGATGGCTGTTAAACATGTTTTGGCAAGTAAACTAATAACTACAAGCAAAAAGAAGTTAAGTTACTTTCAGAAACATTGGAATAACCTTCTGGATGTTCTAAATCATTATCCTACTTAGGGTTTTCTCCATTTCTGCTCCTACTATCTGTAAATACCTCTTCCCCTCATTAACTTTCTCCAGCAGAACCTTTGTAGAATTACAATTATTGCGACCCTTTATGTTATCTTTTTCTTACATTTGTGCAGGCAATACACTCTAATTTCTTTATACTAATTATCTTCCACATAGTGACAGTCGCTTATATATATTGTATATAGTTAAATCAAATAGGATTTAGGAATATTGCTATATCTTCACAATCCTGTACAAACAAATACCTCTCAGCAAATCCTTTCTACACTTTCTTTTTGTGTTTGTAATCAGCTGGTATCCTATTCACTTGATTAAAGAAGCTAAATATTTCTTTTTGATACATCAGTACTTAATGTATTTGTTCTTAAGTAGGATTGTATGAAGATTTTTTTATTTATCTGTTTTGAACCTATTAGTATTGTGTGAATTATGGTTTTGTTTTTGCATTTGTGTTTTAAAAAAAAAATGCTAATAACAATCAGATTGAAAAAAAAAAAATGGAGTTTTTTCTGAAAAAAATCCTGTCAAACTATTTATGGGAATTACATTTTATATAGTGAAAGATGAGCAACTCTAAAAACAACCACATAGACTCTTCTGTTAAGAAGGAACTATATCAGGTAATATCAACTCTTTGAGTCTTATCGATTAAAATAGATGGATTACAGGAAAACCTCTTGGAAGTTAAGGAAAACAGTCTTAAACAAACTAATATTCTCAAGGACTTATATCGGTAATTACAAACAAAAGTTTCAGATCTTGAATATGCACTATCTAGCATTGAAAAAAGACTTAAAGAAAACTATCCCCAAACAGAACTATTAAAAAAAATCATAATTCCTAGTTGCTGGAAAAAAAACTAGATGAATTGGAAGATCGAGAAAGAAGGAATAACATAAGAATTTTTGCCTTTCTGGAAAAGACTGAGGAAGATGACATGGACTTTTTTTGACAGCTTGGATTCCAAAGACACTTAATCTTCAGGGAAGTTTTTCATATGGCATTGAAAGAACTCATAGATCGATTGGAAAATCACTTCCTTCTAGCTCATCAACCCATCCCAGATCTATTATAATATTAAAATATTACATTTTTATTTTCAAATATCATCAAAGGAGAACACCATCATTCACCCCAGTGCCACAAACTAAACTCCTAAGAATGATCATTTACCAAAATCTGAAATTTGATACACATATAGCCCAGATCATAGCTAAAGTTTACAAAAAAACTGGCACCTTTTATCAATGTAAAAACTACCTGACCACTGACAGTAAAGCCATCATAGCCAGAACTCATCTACTTTCCACTATGCTATATGCATTCCCTGTTCTAACCAACCTAAACAAAGGTGACTTTGTTTAACAACTTGCTACAATTAGATAAGCAAAATTTGCTACTAACTCCTCATATCGATCCCATCACTGTTTGGCCCTTAAACAATTAATCTGACTAGAACTGCCTAATCTATTGAACTTTAATCAGCTTACCATAGCACATCAAATAGTATACCACCGCAATAAAACACCAGCTCTAGTAGGCCTACTAAATCTCTATAACAACAACCGCCAACTAAGATCCACAAATAAAATGCTAGTAGAAGTATCCAAAAGCAAATATATGTCTGGCAATTCCCTCTACTCAAGTTCAGTTTCCAAAAACTGAAATTTCCTCCCTGATGGAATAAGAATGCAAAATAACAAACTAAACTTCAAAAGTCAGCTGAATTCCTATCTATCCAGTTTCTGGATATGTAACTGTCTAGACCCTGACTAACCTAATACATACCCAGTCCTTTCTCACTGGTAGCTGAAAATGCTGCTCTACATGATAAACTTCTATGGTAGCAACAGATTTGATGATTCAAAGTGTATCATAATCTTACATTATCCACCTGTATTTTACCTTCTGTGTATTGTTTAAATGCTCCTCTAAAGGACTACTTTAAATATTTGTGTACAGAACTTTAGAAACTAGCTTGATTTTGTTATTAAGTTGCATGCTTTCTGTATATGATTTTTTCTTCTTCTTTATTTTGTAACATGATCTTCTATGTGGAGCTTTTCTCCCCAGGCCTCTGCTAAAAATGGACAATTACTGTCCAGCTGGACTTTCCCGATAAGCAAATGTAGAATAAATAAATAAATCAATAAAAAATATAGTTACATTTTTACCCTGTTTAAATAAAGATCTGATATTAAAATCTGCTTAGTCAAAAGTTCCAGTAAAATTTGATCAATCAGCTATCAGATTTAACAATGATTACTCATCTAACACAATGGAACTAAGGAAGAAAACTTGGCCATTAATCAAGCTTATCAAACAAAATATCAAAACATAATTATTTTTTCTTGCAAAAAATAAAACTTCACTTGTATTTAGTACTAGAATCTTCAACACTCTGTTTAATTAAAAATAATATCATCTCTGTCACAGAGGATATGGACTGGATTTCACCTGCCCCTAAAAATCTCCTGAAAAAGCTAAGTGGTCTATTGTAAAAAAACAAAAAAAAAAAAACAAACAACCCCACCCCCACAAAACAGACTTCTGTAATGATTCATCTATAAAAGACTATAAGGACCAAACACAGTACATGTTTTATTTCTCACTAATAAGTGATGTCTAGTACATTAAAATTCCTTTTCTATCACATATAAGGTAAAGCTTTTTTTCTTAAAATATATTAAATAATATATTTATTATCTTATATTTTATATGCGTATTATAAGATGCTCCCTTTGTGTCTGTCCTCCTCCCCTATGCAGAGATGTATACAAATGCCCTCTATAATCATCTCAGCAACTGCATAGACTTGGCTGTACCTCACCAAATTAAAACCAGGACCTCTGAAAAAACAAGCCACCTTGGTGGGCACCTAGTATAAACAGATTGTATAACTAAAGGAAGAAACTGATGTCCACGAACAAGAGGCAACTGCCTTTGCAGAAGATGAGTTCCCTTCACATACTGAACTAGCAAATCTAAAAGAAGTCTTGTAAAGTCCTCTAAAGCTAATTATGAAGCTAAAATAGCATCCTTAGCCAAGAACAATCATAAGGCATTCTTTAACTATGTCTGAAATCTAAAAGGGAGTGCACAATTATCTGCTGAATTGTTAGTAGATGGTACCACTCACATTATACTGGAGAAAATTGCCAACTTGTTAGCTGACAGATTTGGTGCAAACTTCACCCCCCTATCCCCAACAGCCATACCCAAAAGCATACCTAACACTTGTTCTCTACCTAGTTTCTCTAGAGATCAAGTCATATCTGCACTCTCCAAGGCCAAAAAACACTGCTTCAGTGGGACCAGATAACATGACAGGTTGCTTACTAAGCAGTCCAAAACAGGACCTAGCTGACCCACTTGCCATTTTCTTTAACCATAGCCTGAGAACTGGATTTGTAACAGCAGAATGGAGAACAGCAGCAGTAATTCCCTTGTATAAAAGGGGGACATCAACAGACCCTGGTAACTATAAGTCTAACCAGCCTCAACTGCAAGGCCATAGAAAGGATCATCATTAACCTTATCAACAAAGACATAGGCAGACTTCAAACTCTAGACCCAACCCAGTGTGGCTTCATTAAGGGTAGATCATGCTTACTGAAACTGGTAGACTTCTTCAATAAATTCACCAAAGCTCTGGATAAATGTAAGGTAGTGCAGACTACCTATCTGGACCTAGCCAAAGCCTTTGACACAATCCCCCACTTGGGTATCATTGAAAAATTCTCCCAGCTAGGTATTAACCGTTACATCACTAGATGGGTAGCCAATTGGCTCACCGACAGTACACATACTGTTAAAGTTGGTGGTTCCACATCTACCAGTAAACCCACCACCAGTGGCATACATCAAGGATATATACTGTACTGTTTACTATTTGGAATCTATTTCACAGAAGTCCAGGCAAAAGTAGACAGCCTTTGGCTTACTAAGTTTTCTGATGATTGTAAACTAGGTGCAATCATTGAGTCCCCCAATGATGTTAACATATTACAGGATGGGCTTACACAAACAAATGACTAGTGCCAAAGTCTTACCCCAGGATTCAATAAAGTTTACACAGAGCTAAACTCCATGTAGGAATAGTGGCACAGCTCGAACATGGAGGTCAGAGCCTGTGCAATCCAGTAAACAAGGCTGGGTGAGTGCACGAGCCTCCCAGCACTATTCCAACATGGACAGCATGGAATAGTGCTGATCACCTCATTTGCTGGTGAAAAACATGCAAATGAGGTGAATTAGCAATTCAGCAAGCAGACAGGCATCCGTGTTGGAGCCGTGTCTGCTGCAGAAATGTATTCAGTTACTAACCATGTACATATTTGCAAAAATCAAAATGGGGGCATGACAACTCAAAGTAAAGCATGTATTATGAGTATTAGCCATGCCAATGGCCAAAAATATGGCCATTGGCATGCAAAAGTGTTTCACAATTATAAAAATCAAAAATTTTTGGCCAGTTTCGGCCATTTAAGTGGAGCCCAGCGGTGCGCAAATGAGATCATGCAGAAAATAAAAAAAAAATGTAAAAAGACAATTGTATGTGAAAGATGAATTTTTCCATTATAAGGGGCAGCGTGCAGACTCATAACAATAACAGGTAACAGTGGTAGCTAAGGACATAGGCTCTGGTGCAGTGGTATAACTAGGGTCTAAGGCAGTGGGGTATGCAACTGAGCTAAATTTATTGAATAGCAAAATGGGAGACCGTATCTGCATGTGCCTAACTGTGTAGGAGCTATAATGCAGTGGTGTAAGCAGGAGAAGCAGCTGACATGAAAAGGGGGTGGGTTATGCTTGGTGTAAGCACATTTGAGCTCTGAGGCTCCTATTTGTACTTAGCTAAGCACAGCTAAGCAAGGATGTGTGTCTAAGGCTGCTTAGCTGTGCCTAGATCCTTCAAGAATGGATAAGCATGTAGATGTCCAGGAGAGGGCCGTTTCTGCTCAGCAATGTTTACACTTGGTAAAACAGTTTGCATGGAACACCGCAGGGCTTAAACACAGTGGAAATAAAAAAAATGGAAGTACCAGAATAAAGGTAATGAACTACAACTCACTAATGCAGACTCTGCCATTCATAGTGGCCCATTCAAACCCCTCAATAATATAGCTGGCAGGTGGAATGTATCATAGTTAGCCAATCAAACAGGCTGCATCTGCAGCACACCAAGTATGAAAACATCTTTCAGTCTGTTTTTTTTCCCCCACAAACCCTGCACCATTGGTGTACACACTTGGGAATTTTAACTGACAAAATGTTAGGGGCTGCTGCTGCTTTGCAACATCTGTACGTGCTACAGACTGACAGCGGTGATAAGGATGATGCTGAGAACTGTCCCAGACTGAGGAAGAGAAGAGTGTTCAGACCCAGGGTAAACTTTCAGGGGCTACATGAGCTAGAGATAGTGGAGCGCGACATGCTGGACAGGGACATACTACAGCAACTCATCAAGCTGTGCCGGCCTCACCTCAGACCTAGAGCCAACAGAGGGGGACCCATCCCAGTTGAATAGAGGCATGTGTAACCTTAAGAATACTAGCTACAGGTACTTTCCAAAGATCTACTGGGGAGATCATGGAGGTCTCACAGACATCTGCATCCAGGGTACTCCACCAGTTCCTGGATACCATGCAAAGACTTGCTGGTGAGCACATTTATTTCCCCAGCACCCCTGAAGAGAAGACCAGCAATATGCATTTCTTCCGCCATGTAGCAGACTACCCAGAGGTACTGGGTGCCATAGACTGCATGCACATCCACATCAAGGTGCCACCCAGTGAAGAGGGTAGAGTCTATGTCAACAGCAAGGGCTATCACTCCATCAACTGCCAGGTCATATGCAATGCCCAGGACATCATAATGAATGTGTGTGCCGGCAGCCCTGGTAGTTATCATGACTCCCACATCTGGCATGCCTCACAGCTATACCAGGGAGTTTCCAGGGGGGACATCCCATAAGGCCATCTGGTGGGGGATGCTGGCTATACACTGGAGCTGTGGATGATGACACCCATCAGAAATGCACACACACACACACACACACACACACACACACACACACACACACACACACACACACACACACACACACACACACACACACACACACACACTGAAGAATGCCATAATGAGGCACACACACAAACCAGACATTGTAGAGTGTGTGTTGGAATGCTCAAGTCAAGGTTCCGCTACCTTGACATATCTGGTGGAGCCTTGCAGTACTCTTCAGCCACATGTGCACACATGTTCATAGTATGTGCCATGCTACACAATATGATCCTGAGGAAACAGCTGTGGCTGGAACATCGCAGGGAAGGGCCACACAGCCCCCCACCATTGCCAAGGTCCCCACGGGCACAAGGGGACTTGGAGGAGGAACCCCCTGAGCCTGCTCCTGTAGGCAGACAGAGGCATGCCCAGTATGCCCAGGCCTTGACAAAGAGCACACACACTGACACTGTAGGAACCCAGGGACTGAAACCTCTCTCTGACTCACACACACAGTAAAATGAATGCCACACACATCACACTACCTGTACCTTACCATATATAAGCTGTGTACTGCATGCATCTGACAGAGTCAGCCCTCAAGCACCATCCTCACAACTGCCGTAGACACAAGGTAAGTCAGTCTTCTTAACAATAAATGAATGGAGTAGTACGTTGTGGTACCATAGCTATGGTATTGCTGCATGCATGCAAGGGAATGGGGTAGCCTACTGGGATAGCAGCAGACAAACGACAGCTATGTGGGACAACAGGAAATGTCCACCCAATACTGGCTTCCCCAGAGTATGCAGTAGTCCCCTAGATGACATATCTTACTGCAGTATATGTGGGGGGCTAACTAACTGGGGGGTCATAGGTCACATGCATGGATGTCAATGTGGGGGTCCCATACTCACCCCTCAGCCTCACCCAGCAAGTCAGCCATGGAAAACCATAAAGAAATGTCTGGCAAAGGCCCACAAATGTGGACAATGATGACATATTCCCCTACAGACTTACACAGTGATATCACAGCATGTCTTGCAGTTGCATTAAGGCTCTGAAGGGTAAGAAGTCTGAAAACCAAATCTCTGCCATTGCAATCTAACCTGTGGTCTTTAGTGATATGCCTGTATTCTCCAAGACAAGCAAAATACTATGCTAAATGGAACCAAAATGTAAAGCCAGCATCAGCACAGTCTGTGCAAATGTGTACACTTGACAGGTGTGCCCCCCAACACATCCATGTTCCCATTGAAATGCAGTAACATTAATATTTGCAGGGTATTAACAGCAGAGCACACATTCCCAGGGCTGTCCCAATCAACTTGATAACTTGTTGCATGTCGACAATATGCAGGGGTCAATGAGCTATGTATATGTGTGGTTAATACTGTCAGGAAGTGGCCAGCACTTACTCCTGGCTGTCGTGTCTTAGTGGCCTAGGTACAGTACAGTGCTTGACAGGGTCCATGTTCCAAGAACTGCAGTGCCAACTATTTTGCATGTCAACTACACCTATGGTAGGAGTTGTACACACTGTCCAGACATCAATATCTGTTACTGCAGGAAAGCTGGACAGGTCAGGGACAGGGAGCCATACATATGGATAGTACATAGCTCAGAGTAACCTATACAGTGCCTAGCATACCTCTCAACTGTACAGACTTTTTGCAGAATGTCCAGAGGTTTGCATCATATTTTTGGTCTGTTTATCTTGAAATTGTGATTTTCTGGCAAATCACTGACAAATCACGAAAGACTAAAGTCAGAAAATAATGACAGATTGTAGTTTCAGACTTCATACCCTTTAGAAAAATACATGCTAATGCAAAACCTGTTATTGTATCACCTTTCTAGGTTTGTAAGGCCAGTAGTTAACAAAGGTCCCTATATTTAGGCCTTTGTCCCCCAATTACTTATGGCTTTGTCCAGATGTCTGGCTCTAAGAAGTTGAGAGGTATGGTGCCTAGTAGGACAGCAGGTACCTGAAGGTCAGTGTACTGCCAGTTTATAAAAGGCTGCCAACTTACTGTGTCAACATTGACAACATGCCACTGGCCAACATCCATACCCCTGGAATGACAGGTTGTCGCAGAAGGAGCACAAGTATGCCTTATGTTCTGCTTGTCCTAACATTGCATTCACCTGCCAACTATTTGCAAAAAAAGAAAGGGTCATGTCAAAACATTCATGGCAGACAGTGGAGAAGCAGATATCATACCCATAAGAGAAAACAAGCAAATACCAAACTGGTCTCCCAACTGTCTATGTTTGGCAAAACAGTATTAACACCCTGTCCCCATGTGTGGGCCTTTGTCTGACTGTCATATATGGGCCTGTCCAGATGTCAGTCTGTGACGGTTTGACAGCTAAGCCATCATGTAGCCTCATAATAACATAATAACATAAACCATCTGACGACCATGGCAGATGTAGTGGTGCAATGATGGATAACCTGCTAAATAGGTACACTCAGAGGTGTGAAATCCATAACCTTGTGTGTGATGTTACAGCATTCACCCCGCTCACACCAGAATTACAAATACATAACCACAGCCACTGTGGGCAAAGCCTATGACTGGACTACAGAAGGACAAAGAGACACACATAAGGGGAAGGGGAACCACTGGCCAGACAAATGAAGAATGTGCACACCAGAACAAATTGTGCAGTAACATAGGTGCCCTGCAGTGTATGGAGCCAGAAAAACATCACCTGCAAATACGCAACACACACCCACGTAATTGGAGGTCTGCAACAAAACAAAAACCCAAACAGAGGACACCTCAGAGACAAAAACACATGAAAATTCCACAAACCTACACACCACAGACCATGCATAGTCCACACACCAGGGCTGTGCAAACACTAACGCCTTACCATACACCCAACATATTACTCATAGAAGACTCCACTGTGAGACACACAGATGTGCCTCTCACCAGGAAGGATAAGGAGACAATCACGGTTACTTGTTTGTCAGGTACCATAATCTGCCATATCAGACATGCACTCAAGTCACCCCACAACAGGTACAGGTATCACTCCAGCCTGGTCCATGGCAGTGTGAATGATGTCAGATGTACCTCCCTGGACAAGAGGAAGACAGACATGATTCAGCTTGCTGAATATGTGTCCCATGCAGGTATGTCCATAGCTTTAAGCAGCATTCTGCCTTTACCCAGAATGATGGCTCAATACAAACAGAAAATGATTGTCGCAGAAAATGATTGTCACTAACACTTGACTCACTTACTGGTGTTATCCCAGGGGGATCCACTGCCTGGCAGCCTGGGAACATATGATCGACAGACCACACTACCTTGCTAGAGATGGCCTGCATCTGTATCACTTGGCCTTCAAGCCTCTGGCAAAGGCCCTTGCCTCCCCCATAGTGTCTTTGTAGGGAAAGTCATGGGGTCTATACTACCAACATAAAACACTCACCAAAACACAAATTAAAGGACATGCTGCTAAATGCTAGGAGTCTAAACAGGAACATGCACTCATTGCAAGCAGTTGTAACCCTGTAAGATGGTGGCATTTGTGTACTCACAGAAACCTGGCCCACAGCCGCGGAGAGAAACTGATCCTTACCTGATCACTCACCCTATCACACAGCCAGACCCCAAAATGTGGGCAGCAAAGCCAAAGGAAGTGGTGTATAAATATATATTAGACAGACACACACCTCCAGGCTGGTCAACCAGTGTGAAACACACGAGACATTCCAAGTGCAGTCAACTGTTGACAAGACCCCTATGCAAATTATACATAGCTACAGGCCAACATATCTGATTCAGGACACCCACCCCACATATCTGGCCCTATACAAATCTATCAAGATTCCACCCGTCACCCTTATCCTGGCTGACTTATATTACCCAACCACTGATTGGAAATCCAACCATGCCAGAACAGAAATGCACAGAGATTCCCCCATCTTATCAATGCTACATCCTTAGGACAGCCACTTGATACCCCCACAAGATGTGATACCTGTGTCGGACTTGGCAATAACCAACATGATCAACCACTGTAGCACCCCTATGGTATCATCCTCTCTGGAAAGATACGACAGAAAAGTGGTCACGTGTCTTATCAACAACTCTCCTGATGCCCCTCTAGCCATGGTAAAAGGAAAATGTCCCACAAGCTGATCACAACCACTAGAGGGATGATATAAACAGCTGAACAGCCCCCCTACCCCACTAGAGGAACAGACACCAACTTCCAAATGTACACAAAACTACTATGTCAGCATATACATAGAGATGCACAGAATCAGGAATACCTAACAGGACAACATTACAGTCTGCAACGGAGCATAAACCTGTCCACAAACATCTGCAATAAAGGAACTATATAACAAAAGGATAACATTGCAGTCCAGGACTAAGAAAGATCAGGTGCACAATTGGAAGTAATCACCCCTTAGCCTGAACAAACAAATAAGAGCACCAGTGAAATCCATTAAAGGCAACTCTGAGTCTAAATTGACCACATCTAAGACAGACAATCATAAGGCCTTTCGCACATATGTCTGCATTCCCGAAGGAAGCTCCCAGATCTGTGCAGAACTGGTGGTCAAGGACACCACATACACAAATGTTGTAGATATAGCCAATCCACTGGCGGACAGATTCAGTGGAAATGCTTCCTCTCTGCCCCCATCAGGAAAGCAGGACATCCCCAGTACCTGAACACCCAACCCTTATCACTAGGGAACAGGGCATCACTGCCTTCTCAAAGTCAAGGAAACAGTCTCCATGGGTCCTGAATACATCCCAGGCTGCAACCTATATGAACCCAGGCATGAACTGGCAGCATCATTACACACCCTATACAGCCAAAGCCTGAGTACTGTCTTTGTCACAGCCTAGTGGTGGACAGCCACTGTCATCCCTTTACACCAAGGTGGAGGGTTCACCGATCCAGGCAATGAAATCAGCCTAAATCATGGATCTCATTAACAGGGACATTGGCAAAATCCAAATACATTACCCTATACAGTCTGCCATTCTCAGGGGAGGTATGTCAGTGAACTCTGGATGACTTCCCTGAGGCAGCCAACAAAGGCATGGATGAGGGAAAGATGATGCACCTCCACCATCTTGACCTGGCCAAAGCCTTACAACTTATACCCCACTTTGCCATAGTACATGAACTCTGTCAACTAGGCAGCAATCCATATATTACCAGATGGGTAGCAAACTGGGTCATTGATAGAACCCACATAATCATAATAGGGGTAGCCAACTCAAACAGTACACCTGTAATGAGTGGCATACACCAGGGATCAGTCTGGGGGCCTCTGGTATATGGGATATACTTCTCTGAAGTGCAGGCCAAAAACACTGGCCTATGGCTAACTAAGTTGGCAGATGACCGCAAGATGGGAACAGTCATCAATACCCAAAGTGATGTGGACATTCTACAAGAGGGTCTCACCAAAACAAATGCCTGATGCCAGAAATATGGCCTCAAGCTGAATGCCTGCAGATGCATCATCATCCCCTTGGGGAGACTGACATCCCCACATAGTGTCACATTAACAACAATGTCCTACATACACAATCAGTAGTGAGGCATTTGACCACCCAGGTTAATAGCAACCTGAAGTCTGAGCACCATGATGCTCCCATTGTACAGAAAGCTTCATAGATGGGACAACTCAAATGTAAGGGTATCCCATCCAGAGACAAAGAGGTCATAAGATCCATGTATGCTAACATTATGACACCAATTATTTTGTTCAACGCCCCCTTCAGCATGTACCTCACAAAGCACATGCAGCAGTTGGAGAGACTACAGAGGTTCCTCACTGGGAGAATGCAGGATCACAAACACCTACCCTACACAGATAGGCTAACAGCACTGTCCCTCTATTCAGTTCCATACAGACTCCACAGAAGTGACCCCTGTCTGGCATACAAAGCAATCCAGACCCTGCCTTGATGGGACTGTTGCACATCTGGATGTCAAGGCCCACTCGATCAACCTGTAGGTGCAGCATCAACCTGCCCTGTGATATCAATAGGGCTTGCTGGTGTAACAGATACATGTCCCACACACTCCCCCATCTGTGGAATACACTCCCTGTCTACATCAAGCCAAGTGCCTCAATACCCCAAGTGAAATGCTCCCTGTATAAGTGCATGGGAAACAGAAAATACAGTCCTGTGATTCCACCTGTGTCCCTGCTGGACAGGGGCTCTGGGTGCTGACATGTTTTCACATGGCCTACACTCTCATCTGCGAGGGTTATAAGGGCTTCAAGGCCAATAGCATACTGACTTCATATCAGCCTATTAACCTATACACAACTAGCTGTCAGTGGTTCACCACATTACTCTGCACTGCTCTGCCACTGACATACCTGGAAATCACAGTGCTATGTGGAATATAGCACACATATAATGGAAATCTCTACTCAGTAGAATGCACTCTGTACCCACACCCATACCTCTCAACCTCTTACAGCAAGACATCTGGACAAAGTCATAAATAAAAGTGGGACAAAGGCCCAATGATAGGCACGTGTTTTAAATATTGCTCTTACAAACTTAGAAAGTTGGTAGAATAACAGGTTTTGCATTAGCAGGAATTGTCTGAAGGTTATGAAGTCTGAAACACAAATGTATGTCATTATTTTCTTACTTCAGTCTTTAACTATTTGCCACTAACTTGGCAGAAAACCACAAGTTTATGAAAAATAGACAAATATTAGACAAACACCTGGACAATCTGCAAAAAACTGTACAGTTGAGAGGTATGCCCACACCAGGATATGACTTTTCATGTAAGAAGAATACCACACAAACAGGAGATCCCCAGCCAGTATATCACCAAGGTGCTGGACTGTTTACACAGCTTCATCATTCAATTGGCTGTAGCCACACCTTTCAACTGGACAGATTGGGCAAGAATGTGTATAGTTTGGCTCATAATGTTGGTCTGTGCATCAAGCATCTTGTATTTCTCTGGTAAATAACTGTGATGATCTGAGGATTTCTATCAGTAGGTAATGACAAAATACATTTCAGTGTCAGATGTCATATATGTCAGAAAATGTCTGCTCATAGCTCAAAATGTGGAACACATACTAATGGCTTACTAACAACTAAGGTCATAGGATGGTTAAAATATGCTGGTTTTACTTATAAAGAAGATCTTTAATGAATTAATATAATTAATTTCTATTTACCATGGATTTCACTTAAAAAAATTCCTAACACTGAATGTGTGACAGGGTCTTTCAATGTGGAACATTAAGGAAATTTGAATGTGTCTGCTAAAACAAACCCTGTAACTCTAGCAACTTCCTTTTTACTTTTGAGAGGTATGGCTATAGCACACAAAACCCCGGACTGGAGTACAACTATCTCTGGAATGGAGTCCCACTTTTACTATAGAAGGTCATATTGGGCCTGCTCCTACACTTAGAGAAGTACAGCCCATGTCGGAACCCACATCGGACTATATAACTGTATTGTGCATATATGTCTTTGCATATAGACATCTATGTACACCTTTCAAATACAACTTAAAAAAACAAAAAATAAAATAATAAAATGCCACCAAGACCACCGATCCAAGAAGTAAGAGAATTTAAGAAACACTTAGCGCCTCGGCTTACACAGCCTTCCAAGAGTAAAAACACTACAAAATACTGTTTGCTTATATACATCATATTGCACAAAACAATTAATCAATTAGGCATATAATTCAAATCACATACTTCCAATTACATTATCTGTTGAGTCCCTGAGGCACCAAAGTACCATACTTTAAAATCAGCAGGGTTTCTTTTTTTTTAAGAGTTTGTTTTTTAAAGACACACATTCACCTATGCCAACTTGCAATTTTTCCAAGACACAGCCTCTAAGAGAATCAGGGTTAGAGTTGTGTGCTATCAAAAAATGACTCCCAAGGGGACTCTCTATTTTTTATTTTTATGTCCCTAATATGTTCCTGCAACCAGACCCTAAAACTCCTATAAGTTTCCCCTATGTAAAACTTCTTACATCCACATCTCAGCACATACACTAACCCCTCCATGTTACAACTGTATTCATGCCTAGCTGTAAACTTGATGCCATTAATATAGGGAAAAGAGCTTACTACATATTGACAGATGGAACAGCCATCACATGGAACAGTGCCTTTATTTATGCTTAAGCTCTGACTGACATTAACATCTGGTAAACAAAATTGGTTATGTACCAGAATGTCAGACACATTCATAGCTCTTTTATATGCAATACTCACAAAATCAGGTAGTCTAGAGTTCAAAATGTTATCCCTTAGGAGCATAGGCCACAAGGTGCATGCTTTTTTAACTATTTCCTCAGTTATAACATTATAAGTTGTCACTAAGAAAACTTTCTGCTGCTCTCCATTGTTCACAGCTGTATTGGTAGATTTATTTCCACCAATACAAACATTATATTTTCCACTAGCACAGACATAATGAGAATCTCCCTGAGAGTTAACAGAATACCTCATGTCCATAATTTTTTGTTTAGCTTCCCTGACCAGCTGGACATCATAGCCTCTTCTAATAAACATTTTTTCTGCTTCAGCTATCTCTAAATCAAAGCTCATATCAAGGCTACATAGCCTATGTATTCGTAAGAATTCATTGTAGAGCAGTACCTTGACCAAATGTTTGGGGTGACAACTATTCCCATATAAAAATACATTTCTATGTTCAAATTTCCTATGGAGACTCATAGTAAATCCATGTAGGCTTATATCCAAAAAATTCACTTGTGGGCCAAGCTGTATACCATCAAAGCTTAAGCCCATAATATTAGCTTGTAAGTCATTAACAAACCCAAGGGCCTCTGTCTGGCTTCCTTGACATAAAAAATAAGATCATCAATAAATCTAAAATATAAAATAACGTTAGATCTAAAAAAATCATGTCTATAAATAAAGTCATCTTCAAGTTTAGCCATGACTAAATTGACATACATGGGGGCAAAAACCGCCCCATGGCAGTGCCCTGCAACTGCTGGAAAATGTCTCCATTGAAAATAAAAAAAAATATTTTTTAAACAGAACATAACTAAATCTATCAGAAAATGAGACATAGGGGAGTCCCCCCAAAAATGGAACAAGGCCTGAATCCCTATTTCATGCTTAATATTAGTATATAGACTTTTGACATCCAAACAGAGCCAAAGCATGTCCACATTCCAAACTTTACCCTTTATTTTGTTCAAAAAAACCTGGCTGTCCCTGATATAGGAGGCTGTGCTCATAACATATTTCTTAAGATGTTCATGTAATAACACACTTATATTCTTCAAAAAATACCTCTGTGCAGACACTATAGGTTGGCCACTAAGGTTAGTTAAACCTTTGTTTGTTTTAGATAAGCAGTAAAAACTGCCGTAGAGCAGTTTTCCACTCCAAACTTCTTTTCCACATCCTTAGAGGTGAAATACCCCAGCCTTAAACCTTTGTCTAACAACTGCTTAATAGCTTCAAAGTAATCTAAAACATCACATTTTCTATAAATTTCCACATTGTTCAAATGTTTATAACACATCTCGAAGTATTGTGTGAAGTGCATGATTACTATCTGGTTGCCCTTGTCAGATGGTTTAACCACCCATCTTCTATCATTACCAAATTCCAGTAGGGCTAGCCATTGATGCCTAGTTAAATTAAAACATATGTTAGACTTATTCTCTATACAGGACCAGTACATTTTTTCAACCTCAAAATTAAGAGTAGCAAAAAATCCTTGTAAGGTATTATTTAGAAAAGGTGGAATAAAAGAGCTTTTAACAGAGTTAGCATCAGTATTCAGTTGGCAATAGGCATTGAAATCATCCTCAAACAAATCTTCCTGAGATGTCAAGCATGAATACAAAGAATCCTCATCAATACTTTCATAACAGTCATTAAACACAACCCCTCCCTCTTGTTTAAAGTAGTACATTAAATGCAGTTTTCTACTAAAAGAAAAGATTTCACTTTTAAGTACATGTAATCTCATAGGTTCATAGGTTCATAGGTTCATACTAGGCTATCTGCCCTAGGGCATTTATAAGCCTAGCCAGAGTGTGTTTGGCTTTCGCCACCCATTTTAAATTAATTTTGCTATGCCTTTTTTTGAGGTTAGTATACTGTGCCTCTGTCTAACAGTGACACAGAAGTGATAGCCGGGGTAAACCTACGATCTCCCATCCACTCATCAAGATTCCTCTTGAAGAGAGTCAATGTGGGACTCTGCCTAACCTGGACTGAGATTTTATTCCAGAGTGAAGGGAGCCTCTGGGTTATGAATCTGTCCCTCCAGCATGTCCTATTTATTTCAGTGCTGAGGTTCAAGTCTCTCGAGCTGTAGCTCTCGATGGGATTTGCATTTTCTGAGGTGCAGCATGTCCATTAATTCGGGTTGGACATGGCTTTTATCGTCAGGCACAGATGCAGCCTCTGAGCAGGCGTGTATGCCACTGAGTAGAGCTGGAGTTTCTTTAATCGGGCAGCATATGGCATCTGTTTGAGCCCTTTGATCCTCTTGGTGAGGTACTTTTGGGGTCTTTCCAGTTGCTGCAGGTGTCTGGTAAGGTACATCCCAAAAGGGCATTGTACTCAATTATGGGCCTGATGAGGGATGAGTAAAGAGGATGACCTCCCTGATCTAGATGTGAATCCCTTCATGATTAGGTGGGCTATATAAAATGTTTTTCTAACCACTTTGGCCGTGGTTGTCAAATGAGAGATTGCTATCAACTTGGGTCCCCAGGTCCTAATGACTTCTTCTAGATTTTAATGGATTACCACCTATGTGGTAATTTGTGAGCACTGTTTTTGCCAAAGGGATGACTATACACTTTTGGCGTTTAGCTTGAGGCCATGGCTCTGGCACCAGTTGTCTGTTTCTATGAGGCCCTTTTGGAGGATGCTTGTGTCGGCTGGAGAGTTGATTATGGCGCCCAGTTTGCAGTCATCTGCGAACTTGGTCAGCCACAGTCCTTCGTGTTGGCCTGTACAGCCGAGAAATATATACCGAACAAGAGAGGTCCCAGGACTGAGCCTTGTGGGACGCCACTTGTAACTGGTTTGGAGTCTGACATGGGTCCAGCAATTCTAACCATGTGGGTTCTGTCCTTGAGCCAGTTTGCAACCCATCTAGTGACATAGGGGTTTATATTTAAGCTGGTGAGCTTATCTATAATGCCGAGTGGGGTATTGTATCGAAGGCTTTGGCGAGGTCCAGGTAGGCTGTGTGGACCACCTTCCCTCGTCAATGGCCTTGGTGACTGTTTCAAAGAAATCGACCAGGTTTAAGAGGCAGGATCTGCCCTTAACAAAGCCAAACTGGGTAGGATCCAGTGTCTGTAGGTCCCCAATATCTTTATTTATGAGGTCCATGATGATCCTTTCCATAGCTTTGCAGACCAAGCTAGTCAGGCTTATGGGGTGATAGTTTCCAGGATCCTTGAGGCACCACCTTTGGAGAGGGACCACTGTTGCTGAACGCCACTCTTTGGGTACATATCCTGTAGTAAGGCTAAGACTGAACAGTAGTTTTATGTTTGGGTTTAGCTCTTCTTGAGTTCATGTAGGACACAGCCCGACACCATCTGGTCCCATTGATGCTGTGTTTTTGCTTTGGAGAGAGGGCGGCTCTTACCTGAGCATCTGAGATGTCAGGGGCAGCACTCTGTTGGGATAGATATTTGCCCTTTGGTGGGGAGAGGGAGAAGTTTGCACTGAACCTGTCAGCCAGGATGTTGGCAATGTCTGTGGGCTCGGTGTATTTTTTGTCATTTTGGACTAATTCTGAGCATATCTGGGAATCACCCAGGTTCCTAACATAACTAAAGAAAGCCTTGTGATTATCCTTAGTGTCCTGTGCAATTTTTCTCTCAAAGCTGGCCTTAGACGATTTTTGAGTGCCGTAGTTTTTGCTAATACTGATCAGAGATGCCTTCCTTTTGGGATTTTGCTCTATCATGTAGTAGCTTCCTCCTTCTATTGTATAGTTTGTTTATGGCTTGATGGTTGGGGTCCACCAGACAGGACGCCTGCCTCTTTGGAGGATTGGGTCTTGGTTTTATTTGGGATCAGATGATCCATGCATTCCTGAAGGTGTTCATAGAATGCTATAAAGGATTCATGTCTGGGCCGATTTTCCACAGGCCCGGGGCTTTGAAGGATTTCCTCGATTTTGAGGCGTGAAATTTGCTTTAGAGAAGTTTTTCACTGTGGTTTTCTGGGCAGGGGGGTGGGGTCAGATGTGAATATCCAGTGAGATTAGTTTATGGTCTGATCTTACCAGTGAGGGATACACTTCTGGTCTGGAGCATAGTGTCCCATGTTGGTGATGATCAGGTCCAGTATGTTTTCCCTCTTGTGGGAGTGGTAACAAGTTGTTCCATAGCATTTGAGTTTATAAATTCTAGGAACCTTTGGGCTAGGTGTTGAGCCAGAGTAATGCTCCCAGTCTATGCTTGGGTAGTTGAAGTCACCCAACATAATGGTGTTTGGAGAGACCTTCATATTTTCCAGTATGAGCATAACTAAATCTATCAGAAAATGAGATATAGGGAGTCCCCAAAATGGAACAAGGCCTGAATCCCTATTTCATGCTTAATATTAGTATATAGACTTTGACATCCAAACAGAGCCAAAGCATGTCCACATTCCAAACTTTACCCTTTATTTTGTTCAAAAAAACCTGGCTGTCCCTGATATAGGAGGCTGTGCTCATAACGTATTTCTTAAGATGTTCATGTAATAACACACTTATATTCTTCAAAAAATACCTCTGTGCAGACACTATAGGTTGGCCACTAAGGTTAGTTAAACCTTTGTTTGTTTTAGATAAGCAGTAAAAACTGCCGTAGAGCAGTTTTCCACTCCAAACTTCTTTTCCACATCCTTAGAGGTGAAATACCCCAGCCTTAAACCTTTGTCTAACAACTGCTTAATAGCTTCAAAGTAATCTAAAACATCACATTTTCTATAAATTTCCACATTGTTCAAATGTTTATAACACATCTCGAAGTATTGTGTGAAGTGTATGATTACTATCTGGTTGCCCTTGTCAGATGGTTCAACCACCCATCTTCTATCATTACCAAATTCCAATAGGGCTGCCATTGATGCCTAGTTAAATTAAAACATGTTAGACTTATTATCTATCCAGGACCAGTACATTTTTTCAACCTCAAAATTAAGAGTAGCAAAAAATCCTTGTAAGGTATTATTTAGAAAAGGTGGAATAAAAGAGCTTTTAACAGAGTTAGCATCAGTATTCAGTTGGCAATAGGCATTGAAATCATCCTCAAACAAATCTTCCTGAGATGTCAAGCATGAATAAAAAGAATCCTCATCACTACTTTCATAACAGTCATTAAACACAACCCCTCCCTCTTGTTTAAAGTAGTACATTAAATGCAGTTTTCTACTAAAAGAAAAGATTTCACTTTTAAGTACATGTAATCTAGGTAAGGCAGTTGGTATAAATTTGAGACCAAGACATACTACAGACATAACCACATCAGACATTTCATGTTTGGACAAATTCAACATGTAAATTATCACAAACTATGTTAGTACCAATGTTTTTTCTTGTTGTACTGTGCCTTCTTGTTATAGTTCTTTTGCTGGCCCCATTCACTGCAGCCCCTTTTTCTGTTGTTAAAGTCTGTTCAAACAGTTCTGCATATCTTTCGGGTTTTGTGCTTTAGGCAAAGCTGGAAAGTGTTCCACACTCCCCCCAGCTGCAGCACTCAAATCTCCCTCTTCAGAAGCAGGAAAAGAAACTGAGGAAGAAGCAGACGCAGTTTTACCCCAGCCGACATCATTACTGCCATTATTACTTCTGCTTCACGATGAAAAAGATCGGTTAGTTTTTTCTTTTCCAAAGAAACGCTTTATCAAGACTGTAATCCTTAATGTCTCTGTTAATTTTACTGCTTTTATGCTCTACTAGTAATTCTTCAAAGTCCACAAGTCTGCCATTAACTTCTTCCAGCATACTAGTCAGTTTCAACAGATGTTAAAAGTTTATCAAGTTCAACACTCACCATTCTGATTTCTTCTTTAAGCCTTCGCTTCTTTAACGCATCCCTCTCAATTAGGATGTGTACCCATTCAGTGGAGCACTGGTGAGCTGCCTGTACCCATCTTTTTCAAAAGGCCATATCCTCTTCATTCCCCTCCTCAAAGGGGGTTGTAGGTGCTTTGTATGCTCGCAAACCTCTCGGGGTAATGTTCGGCTGTACATACCGCTGAATGCAAAGAATATTAATATATGTACTAGCCTCCTTCTGCAACAGATTCTCCAGCTTCTCCCTGAGATTTACAGCCTCTGCCAATAAAGCAGTCACAGTAGAGGAGCCCAAAGTTTGAAAAGGGTTCACAAAACGATGTTCTCATTCCCCTATAAAGTGCTCCCAACCAGTAGCCATAGCCGGACCCTGAACAGCCGCTTCAAGAGTAGCCAAATTACCAGTCCCAGGCACATTAAAAGTACCAACTGCTTCTAGATTTCTAGAGCCTCTATCATTTAGTTGTAAAACAAACTGCTGAATAGTCCTTTGACTGCCATCAATAGTATCATCCCTAAAGGGACATGGCACATTATTTGCAGGATCAGTGGCCATACAAATAGCAAATACAACTTAAAAAAAACAAAAAATAAAATGATAAAATACCACCAAGACCACCGATCCAAGAAGTAAGCGAATTTAATGAAACACTTAGCTCCTTGGCTTACACAGCCTTCCAAGAGTAAAAACACTACAAAATACTGTTTGCTTATATACAGCATATTGCACAAAATAATTAATCAATTAAGCATACAATTCAAATCACATACTTCCAAATACATTCTTTGTTGAGTCCCTGAAACTCCAAAGTATCATACGTTAAACTGATTTTAGACTGATTTTAAAGTATTTTAAAGTATGGTACTTTGGAGCCTCAGGGACTCAACAAAGAATGTAATTGGAAGTATGTGATTTGAATTGTATGCTTAATTGATTAATTGTTTTGTGCAATATGCTGTATATAAGCAAACAGTATTTTGTAGTGTTTTTACTCTTGGAAGGCTGTGCAAGCTGAGTCATTAAGTGTTTCATTAAATTTTCTTACTTCTTGGATTGATGGTATTGGTGGTATTTTATCTATGTACACCTTAACTGTCTCTACACACACCCATCAGACAGGATTATCCCCAGCTAGCTGTAGGTAGCCTATACATGATATATCTGCATCTGTTGCGTGTGATACACAGACATATATATGGGCAACATAGAACAATATGTCAAGCATACACACACACATAGACATGGGGAAGAGATAGAGACTGACAGTGATAGAGAGGGAGAGAGAGACACAGGGAGACCCTGAATGGCATAGAGTGATGTCCTGCTGTGGACTGTGGCATACCAGTTGTAACCAGTCGCACATGCCAGCATGAATGTGAGCTCCATTGTGTAATAGTACTGAGGTGGAGGTTGTAATATCACATAACCTGCCTTTGTATGTGTGTGTGTCTGTAGGTTTAAGTATTAAGAGGTCTTTCCCACTCAGTACACTTCCCATTGACCTACTTTACAAGATCTGCTGATGTCATTCATCTTAGAAATACCTTTGGACACTTGTCAGCCCTATAAGCTCTGTGGTGCATGTGATAACTATGTAATGCTGTAGTGCAAATAACTAAATAGGTAGAGGTTCTGATCTCAGTTCTGGCAAATATAAGTGTGTGTGTGTGTGTGTGTGTGTGTGTGTGTGTGTGTGTGTGTGTGTGTGTGTGTGTGTGTGTGTGTGTGTGTGTGTGTGTGTGTGTGTGTGTGTGTGTGTGTGTGCTTGTAGGTGAAACAGTTTTAGGCCATTCCCACCACAAGACTTCCCAGTGCCCTACTTTAGCAGTCCTGCTGATGTCATTACCCTTAGAAGTATCTTTGGACAATGCTCAGCCCTATAAGCTCTGTGGCATGTGCAATAACTACATAATAGTATAGTACAAATAACTAAATAGGCAGAGGTTCTATTCTCATTTCTGGCAAATGTGTGTGTAAAAGTGTGTGTTTGTAGGGTAAAGTATTTTGATGCCTTTCTCACCTAGCACATTTTCCATTGCCATACTTTACAAGGGCTGTTGATGTAATTCACCTTAGATATACCTTGAGTTACTGTTAAATCCTATAAGCTCTGTGGCATGTGTGATAACTGCATAACACTGTAGTACACATAACTAGATAGGTAGGGGTTCTAAACTCTATACTGTCAACTATGATACTGTGTGTGGTGAGAATCATATTCTCTCTGTGGGTGTGTTTGGGTGTGAATCATATCCTCTGGGGGTGTGGGTTATGCCATTTCGAGGCATGTACCACCCAGTGCACTTCTCATTGCCATACTTTACAAGGCCTGCTTATGTCATTCACGTTAGAAGCACCTGTATGCACTCGTCAGCACTCTCTAAGCTCTGTGGCATGTGCAATAACTGCATAATACTATAGTACAAATAATTAGATAGGTAGGGGGTTCTAATCTCTCAATGCTGACAACTATAGTTCATAGGTTCATAGGTTGGTACTTGGTTATTGGCCCTAGCTCCCGTCCAATCGTCAAGGTTCCTTTTGAAGAGGGCCAAGGAGGCACTCTGCTTGACATGTATGGGCAGTCTATTCCAGAGTCTGGGGAGTCTCTTATCCCTCCAGCATGTTTTGTTCATTGTGATGACAAGGTTTAGATCCCTGGAGCATGTGGCTTTGAGGGATTGGGATTTCTTTAAGTGGAGCATGTCCAACAGCTCAGGGTTTTACATGGCCTTGTATGTTAAGCAGAGATCGCCTCTGAGTAGACGATATGCCACAGAGTATAGCTGGAGTTTTTTTAGATGGTCAGCATAGGGCATCTGCTTTAGGCCTGTGATTCTTTTAGTGAGGTATTTCTGCAGCCTTTCCAGCTGTTGCAGATGTCTTGTGAGGTACATAAAAAATGGGGCGTTGTGCTCTATAATGGGTCTAATGAGGGATGAGTACAGTGGGATGTAGTGTGTGTGTGAAGCATATCCCCTGTGGCTGTTGTATGTGTAGATTATATAATTTTAAGGCTTGTTGACCCCCTCCCCATGGCATTACTTTAAAGAGCCTGTTAATGGCATCTGCCTCACATGCACCATGTTAAACTATACAGCCTATACTAGTCATCTGTAGAGATGTATATGGAATATCCAGATGTTTGCAACCTATATGCGGTCTGTGTCCCCTAACAATGGCCATTTATGTGATATCATTGCCAAACATGTCACAGTTACTGTAGTGACAGACATGCCAGCATCAGACATTGTACCTGATTGAAACATCATGCTGATACAAAGTCTATTACTCTATCACTTGTCCAGGTTTGTAGGAGCAATAGATGAGACCAGTAGCTATTTCTGGTGGTTTATTCCACCATCCATGAAGGCATTCCCAAGATTACGTGTTGTAAGAGGTAGTGGGTTATGTCCCAGGCATATAATCTATGTGGAGCATGTAATGTGTACATAGCACTACAGTACATACAAGTGGATATGTAGAGTTACTAATCTGTCTATTGGCAAGCGTGTTTGTGTTTCTGTATGCACATACCCTGTGGCTGTCTTTACTGTGTGTATGCAATGGCTATACCATTTTGTGTGCCTCTTCCACCCTGTGAACTCCCCCATTGCCAACCTAGTTTCAGCCCATACAGATGTCATACACCTTACAAGCCCAGTTAAACAGTTTCTAACAGAAAGGCACTGTGGTGCCTGCAATAGTCATATCACTGTGTATTGTACATAAATGGGTAGGTAGGTCATCTAATCTGAGAAGTGTATGTGCATGCTTGTTTCAATGAATGTCTACATGCAGCAGTGTGTGTGTGTGTGTGTGTGTGTGTGTGTGTGTGTGTGTGTGTGTGTGTGTGTGTGTGAGTGTGTGTGTGTCAGATAGCTCTACCATGTTAAGGGCCTCTGAACCCACCACTGGCAATCCTAACGGCCCCTGCAATTGTCATCCACCTGAATAGTAGTGGCAGACACTGCAACACTACATTTCCTCTGTGGTATTTGTGTTACGTATCTAGCACTATCGTTTGTAAGACTGGGTGGGTAGGGGCTGTGCTCAGCCCTTCAACAGCTGCCCCATGTACAGGGCTATGACTCTGTGTGCACTACCAGCATGAGAGGGCAGACTTGCATATGAGATAGCAGACACACATGCTGGTGATTGTCAGGTTAGACTAGCACATGATGATCTGTGTTAGGAATGCATACCCCAAACCTGCCATATGCAGTACCATGCATACCCTCAACAACTGCATCAAGGTTGAGTGGATGGGAAAGAAATGGCAGGGGCAACAGGTGCTGATAGGTGAATATGTTGTGGTTAAAGTAATGGCTAAGCTTGTGAGGGACCTAGTGCCAGTACTCAAGCAACCACCCTCTGTATGTATGAGCCTGTGGTACTACAAAACACCCAGGTGACATGTATGAAGGCTAGCTGGCTGTGTCAAGGGCTATGTATGCAAGGTCACACTGTCTGCCCCAATTGTCCCTCACACACTGCTGCATGCATACACACCTGATAAACAGGTACATATAAGCTGTACCTTGGCTATGAAAATGTCACTACATTTCCACTCTGCCATACTCATCATTGCTAATGTCAGCAGGCCAACAGCCTGTAGACACACAGACACCTGGAACACAAACAGTATACAGTATGTGAGACTACAGTCAGTCAGCAGTAATAACAGCAATAATGCATTATGACTAAAAAGGTACATACACTTCGATGTGTACCCATAATATTGCCAGCAGACAGCACCTTACAGAGCATTACATTACTACACTGTACTATATTCACCCTGTGCATCAGACCCATATTAGCATGTCCCTGCATCGATGGTATGGGTAACAGGGATGGGGCACAGGTATCATCACATGCACAGAATGTAGTGTGGGTTTACCAGAGGCCTAGGCTGGGCCATATGGTTGACATCATGTGTGTTTGTTTGTGTGTTTGTGTTTGTGTGTGTGTGTGTGTGTGTGTGTGTGTGTGTGTGTGTGTGTGTGTGTGTGTGTGTGTGTGTGTGTGTGTGTGTGTGTGTGTGTGTGTGTGTGTGTGTGTCTGGAAGTGTGGTGTTCAACTGGGCCATGCAGAGGAGCTGTGTGTGTGTCTGGTAGCGACCTGCCTGTGATAGAAATGTGTGAGAGTTTGTATGCACACAATCAAGCCAAGTGGTTGCTCTACAGAGGGGTATGTTGGACAGCCATGGACCATACATGGCAGGATGTACAGTTCACCTCCTCCCATCAGGGACATGGGAACTGGTTCTGCCAGGAGTCTCACTGGCACCACCAGGCCCAAGGCCAGATGCAGTACTACTCTCCGATGGTTAGTGTTGTCTGCTGGATGCGTGTGCCTGACAGGACCGGCCAGGACCATGTGCCCATGGCCTGCTCCATTGTGGTTTGAGCAGCACCCTCCCTTCAGTAGTGCTGGTGGTACTGCCACTACAGGAGTATGAATGTGCACAGCCATGTGGGCTCTCAGCTGATCTTGTTGCTGACCTACGTCCACTTGGCTGATGGCGTACTCCCACCACATGCACAAGCACAGACATTGCATGGTCAAGCAATGACAATGTCTCACCCCACCATCTATCCATGACATCAGAAAAATGATGTACAGCATCACCCACCAATGCCATGGAGGTCATCATGCATGGCAGGAAGTACTGACCCTGAGCATCTGTCTGGTGTTGCAGTCAGTATGTGCCTGTGCTTCCATGATGGACTGAAACATGCATCTGGTGACACCTGCTGGGACACTTGTGACATGGGCATGGTGGGCACAAGTCCTCTTTTGAGCAACCCTGTCCATCTGCCTGTGTGGGACCTCACCTGCTCTCTGGCTATGGCTAGTGTCTACACTCACACTTGCCATAGTCACCACACTAGCCTGTTCCATGCCACCACACTCCAACTGTCCATTATCTATGGCTGCTGGGGACTGGGTACGTGTGGGCATACTGACTGTGTGTGAGGACATTGTGGGTGAAAGTGGGATACCAACCAATGGCACAGATTCAGTGCCCGACAACCCCACCTGTGCCTCACTATGACCACCATCATCATCAGAGTCTGCTAAGATATTGACATCAGGTTGTGAGAGTGAGAGACACCAACCCCCATGTTCACCTGTGTGGGGAAGACAACATATGTAAATGAATACCCTGCAGTATAAAACACACGCACACACACACACACACACACACACACACACACACACACACACACACACACACACACACACACACACACACATGCATGCGCACAAAGAAACATACAGGTGAGGTGGCACAAAAGCATTATACAGACCACACAGTCTCTGAATGATGACATGCACGACACACAATCAGACCACAACATGCACACTCTGGACAGGCCCTCAATGACATGCAATGCAGCTATGAACATTTAATTTTGCTACTAATATACCCCTCAGAGACACATGAGGAGTGGTAGTATGTGATGGACCTTCACCTAACACACACTGCACCCATGTACAAAATATGGATATACCCCTGTATAGCACAGTGGCAACACCTACAGAAACATACTTGCCAATATGTTACAGCTCCTGTAAATAGGTCCCTGTGATAACCACAGTGAAGCACTGCAGTTAACCCCACCACAAGTGAACATGCACATATTGCAATATGGCTAAGAATAACAGTTGTATGAATGGAAAAATGCATGCCCTTAACATGCCTAGGGTACTGGTGAGCCACAACAATAGATTTCTATACTCACTGGCTTCAAGCTGCTGTTCCCCAGCTAGACCAAAGGGACCTATATAGTTGTGGGGGAGAGGTATTGTCAACACACTCACATGTGGCTTTGGTACAGGAAATTGATGACTTTCTGAAAATGTACAGTACAAGCTCTGATACTACACAATTTGCTGTCATTCACTTTAGATGTGCACTTGTGTGCATTATAAAACCGCACCCACAAATGCAATTTAACCAGACATATGCTTCTAGATACTCCAAGGATGCCAGTATGAATAATACAGTATAGAAGTGATATCCACAGCGGCCTTACCTGGACGCTCCTTGCCTGTTGTATGGGTGCCATCCACCTCCATGAGAGAGGTGTGGATGGTTTCCTTTGGTGTGGTGGCTGCCCCAAGGCTGGTGAGGAACTCCTCTGTAGGTGTCAGTAGGGCCTGCATAGCAGGACCCCCACCTGTGGCTGTACGATCCCTGGCCACAGCTGCAGCCCTCTGCTGGGCATGGGGAATAAGGTCAGTTGCCCTGTGTCTGACTTGCTCATAGGTACACCCATGATGACCCAGATTGTTGATGGTTTCCAGTAGGTTGTTCCACAGGGTGGTGCATTCCTGCTGCTGCTGTCTGCCCCAGCTGAACAGCACTGGGAGGTGCAGTCTTAAGGCATCTACTATTGCTGTACTCTCAGCTTCTGAAAAGGGTGGTAATCACTGTCATGCCATTGCACCTGAAAGACATAAACAGGAAAACACATCACAGGATCTCATACATCGGACACCATTATGTGCAGATCCTGCACATCCACGTCTGCTAGCACTATCAATCACTAACACCCACATCACACCCCTGCCATTTATCAGCACTTTATGTGTGTGAGTAGTGTCACCATACTGGCATTACAGCATGCATTGCACTCCTGATCCTGATGTTTCATGTCCCCCATGAGGACCATTAATGTACATAATCCTCCATTCATCATTCACATCAGACAGCACATGCATCAGCTGGGGACATCACAGAAGTTCCCTTCTAGGCCATAGCAGCCCATCAGACATCTACCGTACACCTATAGGCTATGAGGCCAACCCTCTACCCGGTGTCATGCATAGCCCTCAAGAGTTACCTCACTCTTGCATGCCAGGCAATCACACACTCCACATTGCTAGGACTGCTGCATGAGTGCAGATCATGCTCCACTCTGTTAACACACACACACACACACACACACACACACACACACACACACACACACACACACACACACACACACACACACACACACACACACAAACACACACACTCCCAGTAAAGTCTGGCACAGCTTTGCTACATATGGGTCCTTCACCCCAGACTGTAAGCTAGTTCTGACTGACACAATCCATCTCTTTAACAGCTACTGTAAGGCCCTCAACAAAGGGTGACAAATCGTACTTTGTGATGAACCTGTTAGCAAAATGATAAGTGTGATCAAGACCAAAGCTATTGGAGTGAGCTATACAGTGTCACCAAGTGCATATGCAAGTACTGTAAGAGCTGACTTACTGCTATACAGACCAGACACAATGACAAGGTTTAACAATATGTGATAATAACTAATAAAGGAACAAGAGAATACTCTATCAATACAGTAACGGCACAGTTCAGACTCACAGGGATTTATTTAAGACAACATTGCAGGACAGTTTGCAATACATACTTATAAAGTACTACATACATAGGTTCATGGGATGATACTAGACTATTGGCCCAGAGGCCCTCATAAGCCTAGCCAATATTTTCACACATGTCCTTTCAAAGTCAGTACCTGTTTCCCCTGTCCAGCTGGGACACAGGCAGGATCCCAGGGGTGTCTTTTCTGTTTCCCATGCAGTCATCTAGCTTCTTCTTCAAGAGGGGTACAGAGGTACTCTGCTAGACATGGCAAGGGAGTGTGTTTTACAGACAGTGTACTGTTTGGGACACAAATCTATTCCAGCAACAAGTACTATTCATGTCACAGAGCAGGTGACAGCCTTGTGTGTGGGTTGCATGAGTGGGGTTTGTCTTACAGATATGCAGAAACACCACCAAGGCTGGTTTGGGAATGTCCTTGTATGCCAGACACAAGTTACCTATGATCAGTCTGTATGAGACTGAGTAGAGGGACAGGGCTTTCAGCCTATCTGTATAGGATAGTTGTTGCAGACTCTGGATTTTCCTGGTCAGGAACCTCTGTGGTCTCTGCAACTGCTGCATGTGCTTGGTAAGGTACATGCCAAAGGAGCCATTATACTCAGTAATGGGTCTGATAAGGGTGAAGTACAGGGATGTTATGGCCTTCTGGTTCCTGGATGACATATCCTTATTTGTGAGGTGGGCCATGTAGACAGCTTTCTGTACAATGGTCCCAATGCATTGGGAAACTGTCAGGTTGCTATCAGCCTTGGTGCACAAGTCACCTCACACCTGATTGCATGCTCAGTACATTGTTATTAATGTCATAATTAGTGTGGATGACATCTACCACAAGAGGGATAATGATGCATTTCCTGGCATTCAATTTGATTCAATGCTTCTGGCACCAGTCATTAATTTGCGTAAGGGCCTCTTGCAGGATGGTCACATCAGTAGGGGAATGTAAGACTGTGGCCAGCTTGCAGTCATCTGTAAACCTGGTTAGCCACAGACCACTGGTTTTGTCTTGAACCTCAGAAACATATATCTCAAACAGTAGAGGCCCCCAGACTGATCCTTGGAGTGCACCATTCTTTAAGGATCTACCACAAGAGGTGGCTTCCACTACTTTGATCAAGTGGGTACTATCAATGAGCCAGTTAGCTACCCATCTGATAACATACAGGTTGATTCCTAGCTGTGTAGGCTTATGTATCATGGCCGACTGGGGATTATTGTTAGAGGCTTTGGCTAGGTGATGGTAAGAAGTGTGCACCATCTTCCCCTTGTTCATATGTTTGCTGACCACTTCAAAGAGGTCAACCAGGTTTAACAGCCCTGATCTCCCTTTGATAATACCAAAATGTGTGGGTTCAAGCATGTTGAGGTTGCCAATGTCCCTGTTTATAAGGTTCTTGATAATGCCTTCCATGCCCTTGCAGATCAGGCTAGTTAGGCTGATGTGCATATGATTGGCTGGGTCAGTGGATGCTCCACCTTTGTGAAGAGGGATGACAGTGGCTGTCCTCTGTGCAGATGGGATGACACTGGTGCTTAGGCTTTGGTTGACTACAGTGTGTAATGGAGCTGAGAGCTCATGTCTGAGTTCATGTAGGATGCAGCCAGGGATGGTATCATGCCCCATGGGGTTTGTTGCCTTTGAGAGGGAATTACGGACCTGCTCCCTGATGATGAGGTGAGGGGGGCTGGTGCTGTTCATGTCCTTGTTTACTGATGGAAAGACAGGGGGGGAGGCTTTCACTTAACCTGTCTGTAGCAGGTTGGCTATATCTATGCCATATATGCATGTGGTGTAGAGCAGATTTGGGTGTTGCCTCTGAGATTGCAGACATACGTGAAGAAGGCCTTGTTATTGGCCTTGGTGGATGTGTCCAATTTGCACTCAAAGTTAGCCTTAGGGTAATTCACCTGTGACCTTATTTGCTCGTTCAGACAAAGGTGAGATTTCTTCCAGTCTGGCACCTGCTCCTTCTTGGACCTGTCCAGCAAATATTTCCACCTATTATGGTGTTTGTGTATTGCTGCTATCCACCACAGAGGTTTACTCTGCCTTGAGGGAGATGATTTTGTCCTGTCAGGTATTGCTGAGTCCATACAGCTATGTAGGTGCTCAAATAGTATTTTGGTGTAGGCTTGGACATTACTGCTAGTTCCAACTGTTGGGGCAGTGGCTGGGAAGCTACTTATACCTGCTCTGAGGATATTTATAGTCAGTTTTGGAAAGATGTTTTTGTTTGACCCTGACAAGGGGGGGCAGGAAAGATGGTGACCTCAAAAGTGATGGCTTTATGGTCAGATCTTGCCAAGGAGGATGACACTGTAGGAGTGCCACAGTGGCTACTCATGTTAGTTAGAACCAGGTACAGGATATTTCCACCTGTCATAGGGGTGTTGACCAGCTGATCCAATGCATTGGCATTGACAAAGTTGAGGAATCTCTGTGCATTCATGTTCAGGTAGAATAGGTCATGCACACTATGGTTGGGTAGTTAAAGTCACCCAGAATCAGAGTAGAAGGTTGCATCTTGACATATTCATGTATGTCCAGGTAGGTGTAGTGGGTGAGTCATGTTTGGAAGTTTGTAGAAAACTATGATTTGAATAGGTGTTTTGTCAACAGTTGCCTGCACTTAAGATGTCTCCTATGTGTCATACTGTTTGACCAGCCTGGAGGTGTGTATGTGTATGATAAAGTTTAAAACTCCACCTTCTTTGGCTTTGAAGCCCTCCATTTGGGGTCTGAAAGTATGGTAGGATGAGCAACCTGGCAAGGTTAATGTGCTCTCTACAGCTTCAAACCAGGTTTCAATGACTGCACAAATGTCAGCATCCTCCAGGACAAGGAACGCTTGCAATGACTTTAGTTTCATGCTAAGACTCCTAGCATTTAGCAGCATTACCTTTACATTTTGTTTATAATAAGCTTTCAGGCTGGTAATTTTCTGCTCATGACTTTGCCTACAAAAGGCACTATGGGGAAGGCAAGTGCCTTTGCCAGAAGCCTAAAGCATGGGGGGGGGGCAGATAAAGGCCATTTCTGGCAAAGCATTGTGGTCTGTCAATCATGTACTGTCATGTGACTGAGAGAAGGGATTCTAGGCTCTTAATATGATTGCATCTCTCACATATTGTGTTCCTAGGTGGTAGTAGCACACAGTTGTCTGTGTACATAAGGCAGTGGCTACACTGTGTCAGGATGCCCATATCAACCGGACTAGAATGAGAAAACACAGGAAATTGTCCATCCATGGTTATCAGCATCTGTGGAAGAGAGGTCAGGGATAGCAGAGTGGGTACTATCTAATGATAGCACCTACAGGTGTGAGTATGGCTGGATAACATCAAGACAGTACCTGCAGGTGAGGGCCTTTCTCACACAGGAGTGCAGGTATAGGAAAGAAATGCAACTGAGATACCTCTCAAAGTGCTAAAACTGCACAAAAGCACAAAGCCATGCACATGCTGGGTTTAAATACCACAACAATGAAAGTAAAATAGGAACACTGGGAGTGACCAATCAACCTTTGTCCCTGAGCCCTTAGCTCAACATCATATAGCAGACTAGTGCCAACCAGTTCATTTACTCGTAGTAAGTGCAGGCAGGCCCTGGACAACACAAGATGGTGTAGCAGGAAGCACAACAATCACACAAACAGGTGTGACTGCAGCAAATCCTGTAAGCAGACTATGCTAAAGATATTTAAAATCTTTTTAGATTAGTATAACACAGGTGAACAGATACACACTTAAATATTACAATAGCAAACAACAGCAAATTAATTTAAATGGATTAACCAGTTAACCAATAGTAAAGCTCAGAACAGAGCCCTGTTCCAGCACTCTTCAGTCACACAACTTCTAACTGCACACTCCTGCCACTGGGGTGCAGGGGAACCCTCTCCAAAAAAGATGGCCTGGATTAGGTTCAGGTTACAGAAACAATCCACTGAGCACAGAAGAAGTCATCAGGGACCTGGGGACCCAGGTTGACACTAGCCTTTCGTTTGACACTCATGTTGCTAAAGTAGTCAGGAAAACCTTCTACATTGCCCACCTGATCATGAAGGGATTCACATCTAGATGAAGGGAGGTCATCGTACCCCTGTACTCATCACTCATTAGACCTATGATTGTGGTACACAATGCCATTCGGGAATGTATCTGACCCGACACCTGCAGCAGCTGGAAAGGCCCCAAAAGTTCCTCACCAAAAGGATAAAGGGTCTCAAAAATATGTCTTATGCTGCCCGACTGAAAGATCTCCAGCTCTATTCAGTCTCAGGCTTGCTCAGGGTGACCATATAAGGCCATGTCAAACCCAGATTTGATGAATATGCTTCAAAAATCTAGATCCCTCAGAACCACAGAGACTTAAACCTTGACACGGTTATTAATAGATGTGGAACAAAATCGGTACATGTGAGGCAGAGCCTCGCTGGCCTTGTTCAAGAGGAATCTTGACCAATGGATGGGAGATCATACCCAGGGATAACTTCAGTGTCATTGCTTGACAGAGGCACAGCAAAATAATAGGCATAGTTTTATTCAAACTAAAGGGGTGGCGAAAGCCACATAACTATGGGCTAGGCTTATAAATGCCCTTGGGCAGATAGCCTAGTATGAACCTATGAACCTATGAACATATAATGTATGCTACAGCAAACAAGGCATACCAATGTGAGAAAAACACAGTTCAAATGAGCAGTCACAATGAGCCTTTAACCAGCAAGTTGTAGCTCAGAAGGGCATAATGTAGCCTCCCCTCCCACAATAGTGCAAACAACAAACCTACTTCATGTAAAACAACTGGCCTGAAGCCCATGTGCTTAAACGCACAGCCTTAGCAGAACAGAATTACATCAGGCTACTGGCAAGCAGTAATAAATGGAGCAGAATAAGTGCAACTGAGTCATTGTAAGAACAGGCAACGGCAGAAAATTGAAGTAATACAGAGTAAGACAGAAATACAGTAACATGTTTTTTGTTTATAGGTTATGTGGGAAGGGATGAAACACGATAATGTCTGGTTGAGAAATGAAGGGGGGTGAAGGGTGGGGTGTTGTGGGTTGGGCCCTCCCTAATGATATCTGTTTACTCAGTAGGATAAGCTGATAAGATACAACTGGGTTGTGTGTTCAAAATGAGATTTGTAGTAGGGGGTGGTCAAGTCACATGCCAACAAATATTTGAACACAACAAGGGGGAACCCTTACAACTCCAACAGAACAGAAAACTTTTAACAAAACAGATGCAAAACTGGAATAAGATACAAAATAGATGTGACCAAAGCTTAACTAAAGAGCTTCAAATCAACATTAAATGCAGAGATAACTGATAATCAGAACACGGCACAACACAGAAACACTTCAGCTAGCTACAGATGTGTGTAATTAAGAGAGAAATGTTGTGCCTCAGCTACGCACACTACTTAACTGCTGCTATTCACATGTTTCAAAGGAATTCTTTGGTAACGTTTGTTAACAGACCCCCGGATTCACTAATCCTCCGTGTAAGACTTAATAAGTCTTACTCGGAGGCTGCAGTTAAACGGTTTGATGTCAGCGTGCCATGAATATGCATGAGGGTATGCTGACTCAACTGTAAGTTTTACACGGACCGTGTAAGAAAGCAGGGGGCGTGTCGGACTGCCGAGCAGTCTAAATGTCCATGCCCCTGCAAGTGTCTTAAAACTAAAGAAAGCACACACACAAGAGTGAGTCCGCTCAAATGTCCCTGCACCCAACACCACACTCCCTGATATTATAAACCCCTATCACAGTTCTAAAACGCAAAACATTAAATATATTTTTTTAAATCCCCAAAATAGCTGCCTGCATTTGCTCGTGTGTGTGTGCGGGTGTGCCCATTATTTAGCTAGAGTTAGCAATTCTGACATGGAAGAGCATAAGAAAGAATATTAATGCAAATTACACCAAATAGCAATAGTGTAATGGTAGAGCATTCGCACAAAGAAGAGGCATTCACGGTTCGAGTCCCACCACTTCACTTCATGTTTATTTTTTAAATCAGTATATGAAATAATACCTGAGAAATATGTTTAAACATTACCAAAAGGCAGTGAAATGGCCAATGTATCAGTGAACAAAATAAATATTTTAAAGGATCCTGATATAAAATTGCCTGCAGTTAAGCAGCGCTTCACCTAGCGCAATTGAGTTGCCTGTAGTTTAATAGCGCTTTACCTAGCGCAATAGAGGTGCCCACAGTTTAATAGCGCTTTACTTAGCACAATAGAGTTGCCCATTGTTCATAGCACTTTACCCAGCACAATAGAGTTGCCCATAGTTCAATGGTGCTTTACCCAGCGCAATGTGTTTGTGTGGACGTGCGTGCTAACCAGGGCACCATAGGGCACCGAGGAGCAACGTAGAGCAAAGTTGCTTAAATGCAGCCACACCCCCTAGCCTGTCTGGATACTATGAAAATAAAATGAATGACAAGATTCGAACCCAGGACTCTGTGCATCATAAGCAAAGTACAGAACCACTAAGCCATGACAACATAGGGGAAACTGCCACTATTAACATTCATATACTTACGAATGGTAGTTTAACCATTACTAAGCAGGTCTGCAGTCAGCCGAGAAGTTTACAAAATGGCCAATCACAAAAAAGTACAGGAAATGCAGCATATTTAAGCCCCACAGGCGGGAATACACACCATAACTGATTGTAGCTCACATCTGCAGTTAGAATGTCTAGTGTCGGAGAGGGAACACGCTTCCGAGCACAACGTTGGGGCATAGAGGTGTCCAAATACATGGTTTGGCTCCTTGTCCACTATCACGAGTCAAGACTCCTGCAGGGCCAGTTCCAGGGGACGGAGTACAAGGCAGAGGCTTGGAACCAGTTAGCTCATGACCTCACAAGTGCCACAGGTGTTCCTCGGACTGGTGAGCAGGTCCATCACCACCATGCAGACCTGAAGAGATGAAAGCAGGACTGCCTGAACCAATGGATACAGGAGGCCCGTGGGATGCAGGATGCCCCACAACTGAGTATGTAGCCATGGAATGCAGTATGTAAGAATTCATAATGGAGTATGTATAACGGATAGGTATGTCTAAATATACTTTCATTTACTTTACAGCTGCAGGTGAACGTACTATGAATCAGCAAGCCTATGCTGATAGGCTGCTAAGGCTGCGCCACCAGGCAGGTTAGTGATTATTCTGCATGTATTGTTATATAAAATATGGGAGAGAGCATGAAAGAAAGTGTTGTAGTCCAATAATACAGCCATAAAATTGCCTGAATAAGTCCTCTGCATGTACTGTCAGATAAAAACATCAGAGAGGCAGAAAAAGAGTGTAGAAACCCATTAAGAAAGGTAACATATGTCTGCAATAATATCTCTGCAGGCACTGTTATATAGAATAAGTGAGTGAGCCTGAAAAAAGATTGTTCTAACCCATTAATAAAGGTATTATATGTCTTGAACATGTCTGCCATATACACCGTTAAAACAAATAAAGGAGTGAGCCTGTGGAAAAGTGTGTAATATCATTAATAAAGGTCTAAAACCCAGAGTGTGTCTGTGTCACAGAGTCTGAAATGTTGCACCCTTGCAGTATACAAACAGTACTGTTTGAAAAGGTGCTGGCAACCCAGAGTTGTGCAGTCCCATATAAAGTGAGTGATGGAAGTACTAGTAGCTGTGAAACATATATACAGTCCACAACAGGCAGTTACTGGCTGGCATGAATAAGTAAACCTGGCACATATGTAGCATGTTATTTTTTCCCCAGAAATGTGAGAGTGTGTCAAGAAATGCAGGGTTCTGTACAAATCAAAGTGAAAATGTGATGTGAAAACATCCCACATATGTAGATAAAGAAATATAAATACAATCAAGAAATATGTAGCAGTAACATCTGCATCCTGGACAGTTAGTATGTCAGATATAGGTCAGGCATATATTGAACTAGCCAAACCCAGTACACAACCTAATGTATGGTGGCAAGTGTAATAAAGCAGGTAGGGGATATACACTTGCAATCACTAGGAATGTAGTGTAGACTAAAAGGTCATTATAAGATGTTAACCGGGGTTTTTTATACACCCTACTGTATGTGCATAAACCATGCAATTCCACACCTCAATGGGTATGTGTAATCTTAAATATTTGTTGGGACATATGTCCTATTGTTCTATAAATATTTGCATTCACGTTGATGCATGTGCCCTGTTTAAACACCACAATCATGGTGGCCTGTTGCTACCAAACATCCCTGCATGCTGTTGGAATAACCACTGAGGTTCAATATATGCATGTGTTATGCTTGCTGTTCAACTGTTGTACCCTTGGTGTGTTGGGTTAATGGGAATATTATTGCATGCTGTTACAACTAATCTGGAATGCTGTTTTGCTTATGTTGTAATTAAACACACCTAATCACAGAACGTATGGGAAGGCCGGTCCCAGCGGACCCACCTGTCCCTCCTCAACCAGCGAGTGCACCTGGCACCAACAGGTCTGGTGCCCAGCCCGAGCTCCCCTCCTCCATTGGTCCTGTGCCACCTTCGGGTGGAAGCACTGCAGGGGATGGGGCTCATCCCCCCGTGCAAGCGTGGGCAGAGAAGGGTGACCTGTCACCCTTCAAAAGGTCCGGGCTGTGGTGCGTAGGGAGACAGCATTCAGTCGCTGATCCCCTATGCCAGCTTGAGGTGAGAGTGTCGCTTCTCACTGGTGAGTCTGCCCGTCCTACACAGCCCTCAGCACAGCCACCCTTGGGGCTGTGAAGGTTCAGTGATGACTGCCCATGGGTGGGGATCTCAGTTCCACTGTTACCATTTGTGGGCTCATGGGCTTGCAATTTCCAAACATCCGACCCCGTCAATTGTGTCACCCACCCCATGTGTCATACACTGCCCCTGTATGCGTCTTGTCTGTCTTGTCTGTTTACCTTCCCAACCTACCTCCCCAGACATACCTACTTCCTCTACCTCACTTCCCACTCTCACCTGAAAAAAAAAAGGGCAATCTGTACCCACAAAAAAATTACGCCCCATACAGAGCTTCCCATTTCACACACATGTCCATCGGACAAACACGTAAGCTGATAATTAGAATTGGCAGTACAACATGCTTTGTTGTCCTCACCCCTCTCCCAGGGGTGGAAGGTTCAAATTTCACTCCAAATTCATTGCATATGCACAGCTGTTGCTGTTAAAGAAATGGGCAGCTATGGACCTTCCCTACACCCGTCCTGCACATCCTAAGCTTGTTTACCTACTGTGTGTCCCTCTTTGTGCCCCCTTTTTCACCACTTTCCTATATCCCCATTTTCTTTTCTTTAAAAGAAATTAGCATGGGGGTTAGCGGGAGTAAGCACTTCTAAGCAGTAGTTAGTGGGTTTGCACCAGTGTTTGCATGTGTGCACTTAGCTAAGCATCGCGCAAACCCACGCAAACCCACTTACAACTGCTTAAAAGTGCCTTAGTCACTCAATGGCAGGGCCCTTGTACTGCTCAGCAGCAAAATAAAATACCCCTGTCAGTCTTGAACCCCAGACCTTGGACTCACAAGACTGCATGAAGTACCAATAAGCCACAGCAGATATACAATAATATGGTGATGAAAGAAATATATCATGCATTACAGTGAGTGAATGTAAAGGGTGAATGGGAATGGCATAACACAAATCTTGTTCTGTGGCCCTTAACCAGCAAGTGTTGTGGAATTGCATGGCATGACTGTGAAAAGAGAACAAGCCATGCTAGTAGGGAATAATGTTACAGTAGCACCTTACAAACCCCACACAGTATCAGACCAGGATAAACATTGGCATATTTGAATAGGTCAGAGGCCAGACCTCCCAACTGTGACTGATTTACAGGGATGTCCCTGATTTGCAAACAAATGTTAGCTGTGCCCCTCTGACTCCCTGTGAAATGTACTAACAGTAGGCAGAAAGATGGGGAATCTCACTTAATGAAAAATGTCAATAAGTGAGAGTAGACACTGCTTGCATGTCAGAAAAGGTGTAGTAATACATATGCTTCGAATCCCCCAAAGTCTCAACAGCAAAATATCTGAAATATATCACCGGTGTATCCCACTTATATGTCCCTTTCCCTGAGGCTGTTCAAATATTTACCTGAGAGTATCTGAGGCCTGGAAATGTCAGAAACACACAGGCATATCAGCTTGTCTGCTGTTACACACTCAGCAAATAGCTGTAGAATGAATTCCACAAGCATGCCCGTATGTAGGAGTACACCACAGAAATATCAAAGGATGTAGCCATGTACTGCTAGCAACCACCTGTGACAATGCCATTGTTCAGGTGCTGAAAAGACTGTTGTGGTGCACAGTCAAAGGATACTAGGCTAACATGTCTACCATCTGGATATGTCCACAGGTGGGAGCTACTGAGACAGACTACTAGCCTTTATAGACTAACAGGTACACAGCAACTCTGCATGTTCAGCAAGATAAACATCACATGATAATAAATAATGCTCTCCGCAGTTCTGCACCCCAACCCAAAAGTACCATACACCTGTGTAGTCAGGCACACCCACGGGTGTAGGTAGGCATACACAGTACTGAAATATGTCCAGTTGTCCTGAGCAGACTGTGTTAATGTCAACACAAACAAACCACAAACTGTTCAGAAGTGAGTAACGTACTAATGACAGTATAGCAGTTCACAAACAGTGCATATGCCTGATATTCATAATTGGTAGTACAACATACTTAGTTGTCCTCACTTCTCTCTCAGGGGTGGAAGGTTTCAAATTTCACTCCTAATGTATTGCATATGCACAGCTGTTACTGGTAAAGAAATGGGCAGCTATGGACCTTCCCCACACCCATCCTGTACATCCCGAGCTGGTTTCCCTACTGTCTTCCCCTCTTTGTGCACCCTTTATCACCACATTCCTATCTCCCCATTTACTTTTCTGTCAAAGAAATGAGTGCGGGGGTTAGCGAGAGTAAGCACTTGTAAACAGTAGTAAGCGGGTTTGCATCAGTGTGTGCATGTGTGCGCTTAGCTAAGCATCGCTAAGCATCACGCAAACATGCGCAAACCCACTTGCAACTGCTTAAAAGTGCCTTAGTCACTGTGTATGACAGGGCTCTTGTACTGCTCAACAGCAAAATAAAATACCCTTGTCAGTCTCGAACCCCACACCTCAGACTCACCAGCCTGCATGAAGTACCACTAAGCCACAGCAGATATACAATAACTTTGTGCTGTAAGAAATATATTTATTTATTTATTTGCAGTTGTTTAAGCAGAATAGTCCATTGGGCCTAATGAACCCATTTTCAATGGAGTCCTGGGGAGAAAAGCTCCTAAATACATATTACACAAAGATTAATATACACACAGATTGCATGTAGATTACAGAGGTAAACAAACTATGCTTAATATACTCTTAAAATCTCCTAAATACATGTTACACAAAGATTAATATACACACATAGATTGCATGAAGATTACAGAGGTAAACAAACTAAGCTTAATATACACACACACACAGACTGCAGGTTTATTACAGAGGTAAACAGACTGATGAAAAGTATTTCAATCAAAGGAAATTATATCAAAAATTTTTTTTTTTTTTTTTTTTTTTTTTTCAGTTGGAATGAGGATAGGTAGTTAGATGGAGTAGGGTCAGGAGTTACTAGGTACTAGAGACAGGCAAGAATTTGTTATCTGGAATTTGAGAAAGGAAGGGAGAGGGTGAATGAAGTAGAGTGTTGGTTATGAGGGATGGGAGCAGGAGTATTCCCATGTGGAAGTTAGATGAGTGGAGTGATTTTTAAAGGATAGGAGGCTAGTAGTGGTACGAATGGAGAGGGAAGGGAGTTCCATAAGCGAGTTAAAGAGTGTGACAGGAGGTATTGTCCTGGGGGGTGGAGTGGTCGGTAAACTTCTATAAGGTTTTGATTATTAGATCTGAGAATTCTTTGTGTGTGGTGCATTTTAAAGGTAGTGGCGAGGGAGGGACAGAGGGAAGGCTGGAAGATGAGTTTATGGGCATAGGTGAGCTGAATGTAGGATAGGTAGTTTGGTAGTTCTAGCCAGTTTAGTTTGTGGAGAGATTCACAGTGATGTGTTGATTTGTTGCTAGTGGCGAATCTGGCAATTTTTTTGTAGCAAGAAGACAGTTTGGTTTTGAGAGATGATTGTAGATTTGTTAGAAGGGAGGTTTCATAGAGAAGGGAGGGTAAGAGAAATGTAGTAGAGAGAGTAAATTTGGTATTTGAGGTGAGAAACCGATTTTGTCGGTAGAGCATACCAATTTTTTGGTGTTTTTTTTTTATGTTCAGTAGTAGATGGGAGTTGAATTTAAGCCTGTTGTCAATTTGAACTCCTAGTAGTTTGGCTTTGGATACCAGTTCAAAAGGTGTTGAATTTTGGCTGGTGATGGAGAATAAATTTTGATCGAAGTTCTTGGTTTTGGAGGAGGTAAAAATCATAAGTTTAGTTTTACTAGCATTGAGTGCAAGATGGTTGTCTTTCATCCATTGCTCTGTGGTAGAGAAGGCATATTGAGTTAGTTTTAAAAGAGTTGGGATGGATGGGGCAGCACAGATGATTGTGGAATCATCTGCATATTGGATAATGCTAGTAAGAGGGATGGAGTGGTAAAAGTCATTAATGAAAATATTGAAGAGAAGGGGTCCTAGTATGGAACCTTGAGGGACATCTGTGGGGGTGTTGAGGAAGGAGGAGGTGGCCTTATTCCATTTGACTGCTTGTTGCCTATTGGAGAGATAGCTGGTAAACCATTTGAGGGAAGAGGGTGAGAGGTTTAGGTTATCTAGTTTAGTAAGAAGAAGGTTATGAGAGATAGTGTTGAATGCCTTAGAGAGATCGAGAAGGATGGTAGATACAGTGAAGCCAAGATCTCTAGCTTTATTCACAGTTTCAAGGAAGGAAAGGAGAGCAGTCATAGTGCTATGATGGGGTCTGAATCCATGTTGGGTAGGGGTTAATAGGTTGTTATCCAAGAGACGGGGGAGGAGTTGAAGGTGAATGCATTTATCTAGGATCTTAGAAATGGGAGAGAGGATGGCGATGGGACAGAAGTTGGAAATATTAGTATTGTTACCTCCTTTGTGCAGGGGAATGATATAAGCTTTTTTCCAGATTTGAGGAACAAGACCTTCTTGGATAGAGCGGTTGATTAGGATACTGACAGGAAGGGCAATAGCATCAGCAGCTATGCTGAGGAAGTATGAGGGAATGTTATCAGGGGCATTGGTGCAAGGTTTCAGTTTCTGTAGGAGTTTTCTTATAGTAGAAGTAGGAATAGGTTTAATGAAGAATGGTGGGGGTTGAGAGGGTGAGGAGTGGGAGAAGGAAGTAGGAGGGGGAGGTGGGAGAGGATAAGTGGTGGTAAGAGGTGGATTGTTATTTGAGGAAGAAGTGGAGGTAGGAGGTGTATTATTATTTGAAGGAGGTGGGAGAGGAGAAGTGGTGGTAAGAGGTGCATTGTTATTTGAAGAAGAAGTGGAGGTAGGAGGTGGATTATTATTTGAAAAAGAAGAGGTAAGTTTTGAGATGGAGTCAGTGAAGGAAAAAAATTGAATTGGGTAGCTAGATCAGAGTCTTGTATGTTTGTGGAGGGGTTAGGGTTTTCTGTATTACCGGGTTTTAGGAGGGTAGTTATACCTCTCCAGAACTTCTGTGGGTTGGTTTTATGGTTGCTTTGAAGTTGGATAAAGTAGTTTCGATGGTCTGATGTGATAAGCTTTTTAACTGAGTTACGAAGTGTTTTGTATTCATTGAGGTTAGATATAGATTTGTTTCTTTGGAACTGTGTCCAGGCTTTATCTCTAAGTCGCATGGTGGCAAGTGTACTTTTGGTTAACCAGTGGGTGGTTTTCCTTTTTATTTTTTTAGTAATTAAGGGAGCATGATTGTTAAGGAGATGTAAGAAGGTAGTATTAAAGTGAGTTATAGCATCTTCAAGTGGTAGAGATTTTAGGGGGTACCAATTAAGTGATTTGAGGGTATCAGAGAAAGTTTCTGGGTTAAAGTTTCTAAGGGATCGAGTAGTTAAGTAAGTATGAGTAGCTAGCAAGGGAGGAAGAAGACGTCTAGTGAAGATGGGAAGGTGGTCACTGAGGGAGTCAGGGAGGGTTCCACTGTCAGGATAGTTGTGGGGGTGGGAAACTAGAATCCAGTCTAAAAGGCTGCCACTTGTGCAGTCTTTAGATGGCCTGGTTATGGAGTTAATGAGTTGAGAGTAGTTGTATAGGCTGATATTGAGGGGGTGAGCAGGGGACTGAATGGAGGACCAATTGATATTGGTATCTCCCATGATTATAGTTTCATTACAGATATTAGTTGATAGCCATGAGAGGATTTCTTCAAGTATTGGGACATTGTCTCCTGGGGGAATGTAAAGAGAGGCAATGTATATAGATTTTTGTTTGTTTAGCTGAAGATGAGCTAGTATTAATTCTGAGGTAGTGAATTTTGGAATGGCTTTATTATAGGGTGTTATGTGTAGGGAGGAAGAGTAGATTAGAGCCACTCCACCACCTTTTCTATGGGTTCTGTCTGTTCTGATGATAGAGTAATTATTAAATTATTATTAATTAAATATTATCATTAATAATTAGGTGGTACTATCTCTTCATTTTTATGTGGGGTTTTAGCCAGGTTTTAGAAATATCAAGGATGTCAGGTTTGTTATGGAGTAGCCAGGCATGAAGATTTGGAATTTTGTTAGCTAAGCTTTGTGCATTAAGAGATGTAAGCAGGATGGATTTGGTTATTGAGGAGGAGGGGGTTGGTCCTGGGTTAGGGTGAATATCACCAGATAAAAGTATGGAAGTTAGAAGTTGAGTTATGTAGTAGAGGTATTTGGATTGTTTTGATTGAGAGATGTAAGTTGGAAGATTAGTGGGAGATAAGAACAGAGTAGTTGTTGAGTATTTAATAGTGGGGAATAGTTTGAAATGAAAACATAGGTTGTTGTTGAAGGGATATAGTTCTGGGGAGATAGAGATGAAGAAGTTGGATTGTGATTTATGCAGAAGGTAGGTTGTCTATGAGAATGGTGAGTAGGTGATGGGATAAGGTTGGGTAAGATAGTAGATGTAGGTAAGGTTTAAGAGGAGTAGTAGTTGAATTGGGAAGGATAAGTATCTTTTAAGCATGTTAGGGTTTAGATGAACAATATAGTGGTGTTGTGTAAGAAGATGGGAGGGATGAGAAGTAAGGCTAATGAGTAAGTGGGTGGGGATAGGAGGAGGAAGGGGTGGAGTTTAGTGGGTGGAGAGGAAATGGGAGTGGTTAGATGGGTTTAAATGTAGATGTAGTGGGGGTGTGTGGGAATTGGGGGTAGGGGAGCAGAGTGAGCCCGTAGGGCGAACGGAGCGGGCAAGAGCAAGTAGCAGAGGATTCAGCAGAGACAATCAGCAAGCACCATTCACCTGGAGAAGGACAGATGGACAGGCAATTAGCTGCTAGAAGAGCATGTGAGGTGCAGGAGAGAGAGGCAGGTAAGGTGCAGGAGAGAGGATAGTGGAGAGGGGGAACTATGAAGAAAGAGTCTAAGTTAGCAATGACTAGGAGCTAAGGAGGAGTAGAAAGGGGAAAAAAGGCAACTGAGAATGTCTGCAAGATGATAGA